>NC_060951.1:47217818-47241436 GCF_022045245.1 Lucilia cuprina | reverse complement strand
TTTTTACTTAATATAATAGCTGATAGCCTTCGTAGCTCTTGCTTTTTTTAGTAATATTAGTCTTATATTAATTATAAGTTTAATATAATGTAAATAAATAAATAAATAAATAATAAATTATATTTTCTTTTAGATCTCATGATGTTCTTGCTGCCCTTAGGCAGGCCATTAAAATGGGTCGCACAGTTTTTGTGGATCTATTAGGAGCAATATTAGAAAAAACGTAAGTTATTGAAATATAACAAAAACGATTATGTTAAAAAAATCTTTAATATAATTTTAGATCGTCCTGGAATTTAGATTTATGTATTTTAATATTACCAGAAATTTATGAATTGCTGCAAAGTCAACATAAATTGTAAGTAAAAAACAATAACTTTTTAAATTTAAGAGAAACTTTTGATTTGAGAGCAGAGTAGGGGGCAAATTCTAGCATTCGAAAGAGAGCGAAACCTAAATGGAATTTTTAAAAGTTTTACTAGAAATTTTGATCGGTTTTGAATGCCAGAACTTGGGCCTAGATTGCCAATATTCTAAACAATATATCATTTAAATTTTCTTTCTATTTTAGTCACTATACACGTGCATGTGATACGCTACGTGTTATACTCTCAAATTTCTTGCCAATAATTCAGGATAATCTTGATCCCTGGGTCAATGGTTTGGGTGTGGATGTTACACGAGAAGAACGCCATCGCAAATGTTTAGAATGTCAACGATGGCTTTTACAAATACGAAATTTACCCGAAAGCAATCATTTTGGTACCACACTCAGCCAATTGCAAAATATGATTGTTAATATTTAAGAAATAATAAGTACACAGGTCTTATACAATTTTTATGTTTAATAGTTACCCCCTTTTTACTTATATTTTCTTAATTCATTTATTTATTAATTATGTTTTTTTCTTTATTATTATTATTATTATTTTCGATTTCCTTTGTTTCTAATTTTTATTTTATTATGTAATTTTATTTTGTTTTTCTTAATTTTTTTGTGTGTTACTAAATTTTTGTTTTTCTGTTTTTTAATTTATTAAAAAAAACACTCCTTATTTGTAATTATAACACAAAAAAATTATTGTTTATAAAGTGAAAAAAATTAAATTTATTAAAAATTAACATGTTTTTTGCATTGCAATTCCTTTTTTTAGTTCGAAATTGGTTTTAGCAGCTGCAGGCAGCAAATTTTATTTTTTTAATGTTTTCTTTCCAGTTTGTTAATTTTAAAATTTACCCTAATTTATGTGTAAATTTGAATTTAAAGTATTTTAACACCAATTAAAGTTTTATTTTTAATTAATATATTTAATTTTTGATTTAATTTTGTAATGTACGTAGCCCTGTGTGCATGTGTTTATAGTCCGTTTTGTATTAATACAATTTAATTTTAGAATGATTTTGGTATATGAGTGTATAAGTTTTATTAATGTTTTTTTATTTAATAACATTTACATCATCTGATTTTCGTTTTTTCCTTTTTTTAATTAGAGTTGTAAAAATTAAAATATATTTGAAGTAAAAATGTTTTATGAATATGAAAAATACCACCAATATAAAAGACAATTTACAACTTTTTTCTAACAGTTTGCGTGAAAGTTAATGGTCTTTTTAGTTGTTTATTCTGCAATGGGGAAATTTCTTATTAATGAAAGAAAAATAAAAAAATACCTTTTAATATTTACTAAAAAAACTAAGTTGTTGTTCGAAGAATACTTTTCGGATTCAAAAGATTTTTTATTTATTTGAAAAATTTCGGTAATCTGAAATTATTCTATAAATTTTCGAAATATTTTCTTGTTGAAAATTTCTTTACTTTTGAAGATATTTTCTAAAGAAAATTTTTAAAAAAAAGTTTACTTACCTTATTAATTTATTATTTAACTACTAGATCCCTGTGCTAAAGAAGTTCTAGCGTTAACAATTGATTGAAATATAAAACTAAGACGTCATCAATTGGACATATTTAATACTTCACAGGAGTTTACCTAACCTGATCTAAATCATGACCCTTGAAATATATTTTTGAATTTTACTCCTATTAAGGTGCTTCAAGTTCATATAACACTCCAATGTTCATGTGGTACATGCTGGTACAATTATAAAAATATCACACAATCACCTGATACAATAGCATCACAAGCTCACTCTCGTCCAATTGGCTGGTGTTGTGTATGGGCCTTCAAGTTTATCAATCTCTGCATAGAATTTTTTGGAACTATTTTTTAAAAATTGGAATGTTTGTTTAACAAAAAACGTAAACCTTTCCAATAATACTTCTTTGTATACATGATCTGTACATGATTTGTTTAGTAGTCCTATGTAATGTAGACATGGAACATCCATAGCCTACAGATCATAGATCCCATATGGGATTTCACCTAGCACATCACAATATTAAATGAAATATGATTTTGTCCATATATTCGGATAAGTTTTGTACATAAATTTGAGGAGTACTGTTTACAGGCGTGTGCGGGGTTACTTCATAAAGTGTACAATTTATGAAGTTAACTTAACTTTATTCAGACAATTTGCATGGTAGACAATTACAATTGTAAATTGTAATTGTCTAACCGCCATTGAAAAATAACGATGATAACGTCCGAACTGTTCTTGAACTCAATCGTAAAGTGTGATTATGGAAAAAATTTACGCCAACATATACTGTTGGATGAAAGATATAAAATCAAACTATTACAAGATAACAATGAGAAGTGCCCAAATTCCTACAATCCTCAAAATCTCTTGTGAAACTGTCTAATACTCAAAAAACTGTACAGTTCAGTGTCTAATTACCTTAGTTTTCCTTTTTGACATGGTCGATATTTGATATTTTCAAAGAATTCTGGTTCAAACAAACTCAGTTACAAACAGAGACTCCAAAACATTGAAAAAAAAAAATCCGCACAACTCTGGCATAATTAGAAAATGTTTCATCTCTAATAATTTTCGAACATAAATTCGAGTTTTATCATTTTAAACTGTTTTGTACATTTTTCGAAAATTACTACGAAATTCAATTTAATTTAAATTTTTTCGAATAGAAAACTAAGCTGACTAAAAAAAACTAATAAACTAACATTGCTAAAAGTTTGTAAAAGTCTTACAAGTTTTTTGTTTCGAAATATTTAAGTTTTTTCACATCATACGATTTTATTTATTTCGCTTCGTATACAGAAAAAAATACACATAATTTTTATGAATTTTGTGAATTTAATCCCCAAATTATTTTTAAAATCAAAAGTACATAAATAGTATGATATTGTACTTATATTTAATATTTTGTAAATAATGTAATAAATGTCCAATGTATTCTATTTCTATAATGTTTGGATAATATCCATACGTTTGTAAAATTTTTAAATAGACTTCTAATGTCGCCACTTTAGTGCCTACTTTGTTAACGTAATCGGAAACTTTACTGTTCCCAAACAATCGAGAAAGTAGACATTTAAAAGTCAAACGTTCATTGTCATGCGATGACTCTTTTTGGAATAGCTTTTTAATTGTCTATTTGTAATCTATGGAGTGGCTTTCTGCAAGGACAAGCACATGTTAAAATTGCCAATCAACCTGGTGGTTGAACATTTAAAAAAACTATTAATTTAAAACATTTTTCAAGAATTTTTTCTAAATATTAGCAAATTAAAATACATTTTCTGCTCGCTACAGGCGGCATTATTCTTCAGTCTTTAGTGATATAAATGAATTAAAACGCTGCTATTGGCTTTATCTAAATAGTTCAACTTTTTACAACTCTAATTTTTATTGCTGTTTTATTACAACTCAAATTGCATAAAAAATTCATAATAATTGAGATTTTAAATAGATTTTATTGAAATTATTCAACTGCCAAATTTATGATCATCTTTTCTTTTCTTTTAGTAATTTAATTTTTAATTTTTACAAAAACCATCAAGCCAATCAATTAACCCATACAAACTGATCTTCCATTTAAAAACAAACATTCAAATTTTTACACTAAAACAATAACAAATTTTTACTCAAATATAAAGTATTTTGTTCATTTTTTATTTAAAGACTTTGTTGTTAAACAAATTAATAAAACCTTTTCAATTGAATTTAATAGCATTCCCCCGCTTTATCGTTTTTTGTTTCCCTTAACTAATATTTGCATAAAGTGCCTTTTTATAAAATGCAAACCTTAACAAAAAGCTATAAACAAATAGTATTTTATGTTAAAAGCCCTTTATTGTTTTTTTAAATACTATTAATTTGTTTTTTTTTTTTTTTGTTCACTCATTAACCAATTAATAGGAATAGTAGGAATTAAGAAAAAATAAAACCATAGAGACTGTAGTAACGAAAAGTTTTTAAAAACAATTTGATTGAAATTTAAAGAAAGAATTCAATTTTATGACAATTATTGAATGTGAAAATTGGTTGTAAATCATACTTATAGAAAACAAACAAATTAAATAAAAACAATTAACCCTGAAAGAACAAAAGAAATTTTAAACCGTCTTTATGTAAATATAATATTTACAAAGAAAATACAAAAAATACATAAATGAAAAAGTTTTAACATAAAGTATATTATATATAAAAAAACAAATATTTTTGCACTTAATATATAAATAATAACAAATAAAATTACTTATAATTAAACTACTAAGTAATAATTAGAAATTCGATATTAAAGTTTTTTCGAAATTCAATAAATATAAACAAAAAAAAAACAAAACCTACTACCACCAACCAAATAAACCAAGAACACTTTTTTGAACAGTTTTTTTTTTTAATTATAAAATATAAATAACCACATATCACAAAATTATACAATATAGTTTCTCATCATCATATTCAACACATTAACTAAAACACAAAGCAATAGTTATTATATGTTAACTTTAAATTAATATTATTACAATAACAAATAACACTCTTTTAAAGCAATAATAATTTTATTTCTTTTTTTATCATCAGCATAAAAAGAAAGAGAATATTAAATAATAAATCGCCACAAAATATTTAGTCAAAAATAAACAAAACAACACTTTAAAGTTTGAACTTTTGTTAATTTTTGTGTTTTCTTTTACGAAACATAAAACTAAAGTATATAAAACTAATTTAATTATGTATAAGCTATAATATTTATGCATTTCAATTTATAATGATATAAAAACAACAACACAAACATTATATTCACACTATCTCTCTCTTTCAATCTTCATCACTTACTTCCTGTTCTTTACATTTTATATTTACTCTCATACCTATTTAAAGTAAACAATACAACAAAATTGTACTTAATCGCTATGAAAGAAAACAGAAAAACTAAAGTTTTCATAATTCGTTTTAGTTAAGTCCTTTAATTCTATTAAAGAATAATTTACCTTATAAGTTTCAATTAAAAAAAAACTTAGTTTTAAAATGTCTTTGTAGTTTTATCTTAAATCCTAAAACAAAAATAAACTTTTAATTTAATTTTTAGTTATTTAAATGCTAATTATCTGTATGTAATAACGTTTTATTTTATATTTTTAAACAAACATGTACTGTCATAACAAATAATTAATAATATTTAATAAAAAAAAAAAATTAAAAAATTTTTTCAAGAAATTATAAGTGCTTTTTAAATTTGAGTGTATTTAGAAAATTTTAAAAGATAAGAGACTATAGTCGAATTTATATACAATATAATATTTAAAAACTTTCGCTATTTATTATTTAAATATAAACCATTTAAATTATGTACATATTTTTAACATGTTATGTTCGATAGATTCTATACAGATGCCATAGAATTCATTACCACTTTAAAAATTAAAATTCAATATTAATAGAAGAAGCCGCCATTTTGTCAAAATATTATATATTGATATCAGTCCCACATATATTCAATTTTATAAGGTTAATAAGAAGTGAGCTAATGATCGACTCACTTGATTCCGCTGTGTTACCTTATAACGGATAATGGCTCCTATTCTGCATTTTAATTCGAATCGAAATTTTCTCCGTTTGGCACATTTGATATTCGACATTTCGAATCGACTCTCCGCCACATAAACAACAACTTACAAAAACGTAGGTACGATCGTAACACAGAATACACGCATTCGTAAATCATTGAAACGAAATGAAATTGCTTTTTCTTTTCTTTACGATTCAGTTTTTTGTTGAAATAATATTTTTCGATCGTAATCGTAACTGAAATGCAGAATAGGGGTGAATAACTCGACCCATCCTGTGTACATTACACTCAACATGGAATCGAACAACAAATTAACGACGCAATATCGGAATAACACTGTAAAGTTTTCGTAGTCTCATTTTTGAAAGTTCAATCAATCCTCCGCTCGTCATAGACTGCTTATCATTGTATACACTGAAAAAAAATCCATGCCTAATATATACGAAAAATGTCGTACATTGTACGAATCATTCGTTGTTTCGCACCACAAAATTCTTTCGTAATATATACGAAATTGTACGAAATATTTTAGTATAATGCAAAATATTCTTGAAAAAATTAATTTACATAAATTGAAAAAAGGGAATTTTGAATAAATATGGTAAAATTTACGAAATATTAATTTCTTCAAACATTTTTGTTCATGTTAAAATAAATTTTCTAATTTTAGTTCAAAATTATTCTACACACGAATTTTCAATTTTTTTTATGAAAATAATTCGAGAATAATATTATACTTTTGCTTAAATTTTATAAAACTATTGTAGTTTTATTTATTCATAATATAATTAATATCATTATGGTTAATTTCGCTAAAATTTAAGAAAAAAAATATTACGAAAGGTTTTCGTACTTTCGTAAAAATAGAAAAGGGGTTTATTAAATAATATTTCGTATTATACACGAAATTTTTGTAAATATTACGAAAATAGAAGTTACGAAATTTTTTTTCGTAAAGTTGAGCAGGGATTATTTTCAGTGTAGAAAATCAATCACCTCTCTTTTGTGACAAATAGTTCCCTCTTATAAATATATATTTATTGCATAAAGTCCTTCTATATTAAAATTCATAAAAAGGGTTTGGTTAAGAACACTTTTCGAGCCTTAAATTGTCAAAATATTCAAATATCGAAATTGCATTCCATCTTTTTATAGCTAATTCCAATTTACGAAATTTTATTAAAAATTTAATAAATTGTAAGCCGATTGAACGTGTTTATGATTGTGTTGCGATTGACCTGTGTGATATTCAAATTAGTTTGATATTTTTGTGCTGGGAAATTTACTCAAACAAATACAACTTTTTGTGCAATAATCAAAGTTTGTCCAAAAATATTTTGGGGTCAGTTTCATGATAGCGGTTATTTTGAAAAATATATATTGTACATGCATGCTGGTGTAATATATAGTTCGAGCACAATCAAATTATCGTGGTAACATGCTGGTGTTGTGTATGGTCCCTTTCAGGCACTATAATAAAATAAACATTTTATTTCAAATAATTTCAATATTTATTATATTTATATTTTATGAAAAAGATTCGATAATTTTTTATTTAATTCTAATTGAGAAGCTTTGTCAATTTAAAATACGGTTATTTTTATTTATTTCACTAATATATTCATTTATATTTATCAGAACATTATATAAAAATTTCACAAAAACTATAACTAATTATTTCAAATTGATCCACACATGTTGTACTACTTTTTTTGATGATCTTAATTTTTCCAAATCTCGATTTGTATTTCCTGCAATCGTTTGTACTGGTCCCTTATTCACATACATTGTGGTAGTGTTTGTAATAACTGGATGTTGTATGGCATCAATTGCTAACTCATCGGGATATTTTAAATTTAATAAATATTCACCATCATCATCAAAAAGTTTAAAATTTCTAGCATTAAAACGATCTCGTTGAAAATGTATGTGACCTTTTGGGGAATTTCGTGTGGGAGTTATAAGATTATTACGACTTTTACGATATTTCGGTATAAATTTATTGTCTGGTCTTATAACAGCATGTATTTTTGTTTTAAAAGGTTGATGACCCGATATTTGTTGATGATATATTTTATGTATTATAGAATATGGTAATAGAACATCGGTTTCGTAGGGCATTATTCCTTTAGTGTATATACGTACAATTGAGGATTTTTCACTGGTTATAGGAAAAGAATTTAAACATTTTTGAAATGTTAATAATATTATTAAGTTTAGCATTATTATTGTTTTGTGTTTTTCTTGATAATTATTCTATATTTTAGTTCTTTACTCTTTTAAGCACAAATTTCAACTAATTGAAACTTTAAATAAGAGTTTTTAAAACTTAAATTGTTAAAACTAATTTATAAAAAAAACTCATAAAAATTATTAAATCTTACATGCTCTGTTGGCCCAATTGTTGTTAGATCGTTGGATTTTATGTACGGTTTTGGTGGCTGTAAGTGATCTTTCTACATACACCCATTTTTTTGTTGGTAGTTCATTTACCACCACCATTATGCAATTATTAAAAAAAAAACTTTTGTTTTTAACACATTTCAACACAACATAACACTTGTATGGTTCAGTTAACGAGAATAATTCTCCATTTAATGGTCTTTTACCTTTACACGCCTTTTTTTGTCATAATTTTGTATCTATTTAATGCACTGTGGTCTATAAAATTTTCTTTTTATGTCAAAAGAGTTGTTCTAATAAATTAAAACATAAATTTTATTATACTCATAAAAATGTTTTGTTAATATATACATTTAATAATATTTAAACCTTTAGACTTATTTAATATGAACATAAATTAAAAATATATTTACATATTTTTTTTACATTAAAAAAGTTTTCATTTAAAAAATATTCACTTCCGAAAATAAACTATCTCCTCCCAACCACTGTTCATATTTTGATAAATTTATTACCACAATTATATAAAGTACTTGGTGTTTTTTTTCATTTTGCTGCCGACATAATGTTTATGTCTTTCTTTTTGTTATTAAATATAATTAATTTAATTTTGTTTATTTCACATACAAACCTCTAATGAGAATCTTTAATGACCCATATTGTTTCTCTAACAGAATTAAAATTTTGTATATATCTCTACAAATATCGTAAAATGAATGATGTTGATGATTGTATACGTATGTATAAGAGTTTACTTTTGTTAATTTAAGATTTTTATCATTTTAAGTCGGATTCATACATTAGGGTAATATCCAAAGTAATGTAGTACCGAATAGTGTTCTAATAACGATAACATTCTTTTCGAGTCATCTTGGTGAAAAATCCTTCAGCGGAAAATCGACTTTCTAAAAACCACTCACACAGAAATTTTTATAGTATAATCTAGTTTATGTCAAACAATGACACTTGTTCATTTTGAGATTTTTCGATTTTGTATCCAAAAATGTTAGACTTTGTTTAAAGGGCCCAACACAACATCGGCATGCTGGCACAATAATTCATGGTGGAACCATATATGACATCAGCATGCTAGTAGCGTGTTTGTTTTTAAAAAAATTTGTATTGTAAAGGTCGTTGAAAATAAAACAAATATTACAAAGAAGTGACCTATTTTGTTTACCGCATGTATGCGACCCTTTAGAATAAATATCGAAAACTTTAAAGAATTTTCCGCAGAAGCTTTTTAAACGGTCGGAGAAAAAGAGAGCAATTAAACAGGTCGATTTTCAATATGTTTCAACTTGGAAGTTTTACTGAATCGATTCCCTTTAGAATGAATTGTGAGAAAATTTGAGTCTCTCTAATTCTCTGATAAAACCTAGAACAATTGCGATGATTAAGTCCCGAAATATTTCCCATTTTGTCAAAGAACCCATTTCTCAAGTATTTCAAGCTCATATTCTGTATTATATTTCAATGGCAAAGTATGTACCCAATCGTCTCTATATATCTTAGCATATCCCGTCAACTGTTCAACATATAGTCAAAGGCCATAACTGAGAAATATTTTGCTAAGATGTCTGCCAGAATCCATAGACTGTGCCTATCTATTCCTATAATAAATATTGGTTGGCTTCTCAAAGTTTTCTTCAAACTAATTTTTCTTTGTGGATAGTTACTGGTCTTATTTTATCTTACAAATCACTCAGACCTTAAGGGTCTGAACTTAGAATAATAATGTATCTGGTTACGAGGACAATATAAGTTAAAATTATGCCTAAAGAAAAAATAATTAAATTTTTGGAATAAATCAATGGGAATCAATAAGGAATAATAGAAATTTTAAAACGTAAATGTTCAAAAAATTAATCAATGCTTAAAATTGTAAAACAAAGTGGTGAAAAATGAAATCGGAATTTAATTTAAATTAAAAATAAATTTTAGCAAAAATGTATTTTTTATGTAAAATTTTAAATTTTTGCAAATTTTTCGGTTAAATTATTTACAACAATAAAAACATATATAACATATTATAAACCTAAACAACAAGAAGGTTTTTGTTGAATAGGCGTCCCCAACTCATTAATAAATTCAAAATAATCTTTGCTATCATAATTCATTCATATGATAATGAGATATAAAATCATGTTGGCCAATTTTTTTGTTTTTGTATTTAATACTTTTAGTTCGAATGAAAAAATTGGGATGTTGTATAAATATTGTATATTTATTTAGCAAAAACTACTTGTAAAGTGTTAGCTTTTTTATTGTTTTTTAATTTTATATGTATATATGAAACAACAACAAAAAATCTCTTAACAAAAGTATTTGAAGAAATTTTAAAGATTTTGGGGAATTTCAAAATGCAAACTATATTTTTATTTGAAATTGTGTAATTTTTAAATGAATTTAAATGAATGAACTATTTATTAAGTGTATTTGAATTTATTACAATAAAGTGATGACGACAATGATCAAAATGGTTTTTAAGTTTTAGTATAAAAATCATTGATGAACTTGCAGACAGTATCAGTTCATTACTTACATTCCTTAGAGTAGTTCCAGTTTTGCTTTAGTTGGAAATTAAACAAGACTTAAGCGCAAAATTTCCAACATGAAGGTAAAAAAATCATAAATCAAATGCTGTGGATTATTTGGGACAATACTTAAAGGATTACTTTCTTGCAAATGTTTTTAGGTATTCATCTGTATTTTGGCTGTTATGGCAACTACTTGCTCTGCCGGTTTATTAGCTGGCATTCTTGAAGGTGGTAACAGTGGCGGTAGTGGTGGTTATGGTTATGGTCCAGGAGGCCATGGTGGTCATGATGGTGGCCAAGTTCATACAGTTGTAGTTCACCACGAAGAAGGTGGCCATGGAGGTCATGGTAGCTTCTCTGGTGGTTTTGATCATGGTCATGAAGAAGTTAAAACTGTTAAAGTGATCCACGAAGAAGGTGGTCATGGTGGTTTCTCTGGTGGTCATGTTGAACAATTCCATGGTGGTCATCAAGAAGTTAAAACTGTTAAAGTAATTCACGAAGAAGGTGGACATGGAGGTTTCTCCGGCGGTCACTTCGAGCATGGTCATGGTGGTCACGAAGAAGTTAAAACTGTTAAAGTAATCCATGAAGAAGGTGGTCATGGAGGTTTCTCTGGTGGTCACGGTGGTCATCATGAAGTTAAAACTGTTAAAGTAATTCATGAAGAAGTTGGTCATGGAGGTTTCTCTGGCGGTCATTTTGAACATGGTCATGGCGGTCACGAAGAAGTTAAAACGGTCAAAGTAATTCACGAAGAAGGTGGCCATTCTCACGGTGGTCACTTCGAACATGGTGGTCATCAAGAAGTAAAAACTGTTAAGGTAATCCACGAAGAAGGTGGTCATGGCGGTTTCTCTGGCGGTCATTTCGAGCATGGTCACGGTGGCCACGAAGAAGTTAAAACCGTTAAAGTAATCCACGAAGAAGTTGGTCATGGCGGTTTCTCCGGCGGTCATATTGAACATGGTGGTCACCAAGAAGTTAAAACCGTTAAAGTAATACATGCAGATGGTGGTCATTCCCATGGTGGTTTCTCCGGCGGTCATCAAGAAGTTAAAACCGTCAAAGTAATCCACGAAGAAGGTGGTCACGGAGGTTTCTCCGGTGGTCACTTCGAACATGGACATGGTGGTCATCAAGAAGTTAAAACCATTAAAGTATTCCACGAGGAAGGAGGTCATGGTGGTTTCTCCGGCGGTCATGTTGAACATTTTGGTGGTCACCAAGAAGTTAAAACCGTCAAGGTAATTCATGAAGATGTTGGTCACGCCCATGGTGGTTTCTCAGGCGGTCATTTTGAACATGGCCATGGCGGTCATAGAGAAGTTAAAACCATTAAAGTATTCCATGAACAAGGTGGCCATTCTCACGGTTGGAATTAAGCACTTTGTGGTTGGCTATGTTAGCCACATGTGATTAATCTAGTCTCTATGTTAAAACTGTAGAATCATTACTGTTATTGTTATTTAGTATGTAATATGAACTGTTAATTAGGATTAAGTTAAAAAAATAAATTATATAGAATTAAAAATTGTTGTGATTTCCGATACGAATTACTGAGTGAATTAGATCAGAATGCATTCCAAAATTTGTGGATTTATAAATATTTGGTTGCCGCTAGATGAGACGGGTTGTACATACCTAATCGAAGACCAGACCTAATCGAAATTTTTAAACTGTTAAAATGATACTAAACTAAACAAAACTAAACTATATGTTTATAAAGAGTAAAGTTCTGTTGAATTTGATTTTATGCGTTATAAAATGTCTTCGAATACCTGTCATAATTGATAGTTGTTTAAAGCTCACATATCTTGAGGAAGGAAATAAAAATAACAACAGTTAAACCTTTGAGTGGCTTGGTACTCATATGATGTAAACCTTACCTATGAAAGAGTATTCAGTTAAAAGATTTTTAGAATCCAATACGGTCCTAGATTTAAATTTATCATTTGATATCGCCCTAATTGCTTTCTGGATATCGGTATTTTGTATTCTGGGTCTGGAACTTATTAAACATCTTCCAGAGTATTCTATCGTCTATACCAATTGTTATAATAGTCTGCACGAATTACTTTTGAGCAAAAATAAATTATAAATAGGGTAAAGTATGAAGAAAATCGGGCCACAGTTAATACTTGTCTTCATATTAGGTCTTGTCCAGAAAAGAAATTACATAAATAGTAAAAGCAATGATTAATTCGTCAAAAAAAATATATAACAAACTAAATCTCTTTTAAAAATTTAAGTCCACTGCATTATTGATTTTACCCACAAATAACCTATCTTGCAAAAAAAAAAAATGATTTTATCTTTAAATCGTTAAAAAATTATGAATCAAGTTAAATTCGAAAAAAATTACCTTGATTTTATTTTTGGAAGTGTCAATCCATAAAAACCCATATGATATTGAAAATTTGCAAACGGAAAAACAAATTTGTATGTAAAATTTAGTTTATAAATATAGACGTTGCTATATTAGTGTTAATAGTACTTTATTAAACTTTAAATAACAAAAAAATAATTTACATAAATATTTACATTTCATATCTATCACTATTCACCATAATTATTTTCCCCAACCTCCGCCATGACCACCATTTGATTGTTTAACATGTAAGATTTTTAAAATTTTTACCGATTTACCAGCATGGGAAATACCTCCTCCATGCTGGCCTGAATGTTTTGGTAACGTTATTATTTTAAAAATTTGTTCCTGTTTTGGAGGAGGTGCATTCTTGGCCGGTTGATCATGTATAATAACTTTATAAACCTGAAGTTTAGGTTTGGGTTTTGGAGGATGTAATGGTTTAGCATAATATGTAGTAGTTTTCTTGGGTTTAGTACCCATTTTTGTAACGGGATATATATAACCATCGCCAATACCACCTTTGGGTGGTTTAGCCGATATAGTTAAACATAGTTGTAGAATTACGAGTATCACTAGGGCAAATGTTACTGAAAACTTTAGAAAATAAATTTAATTAAATAATAAAAAATTTAAATAATTGATTTTTTTTACTGACCTTCATAACTTCCGCTTAATGAGCACGGCGAAGATAAAGTTTTAAAGTAATCCTTAAGTTTGATGAGATGTAACTGATTTTACTTTCATGGTCCATCATTGATTTTATAGTGATAGTTGAATGATGAGTTTTAAGTATTATTTGTATTAAATCGTCATGTTGTTTCAAAGTTACTTTGTTGAGTGTTATGCTATGTTGTAGGTTATTTTGCGTCATCGTAATATTAATATAATATAATGAAAATACACTCATTAAAAACTGTTAGTTAAATGTTGTGTAAAGTTTTTGTCCCAGATTGATTCAAATGTTTATTATCTATTAACAATTTAAAAATTATTATCTATATAACAAGCAATTACTTTCGTAAATTCAAAGTAAGAATGTGTAAATCCAGAGTGTACTCTTTTAGATGAGCTAAACACGAAATTTTTCCAAATATTTGAGTCACTATAACAGCGTGGAGACATCTTTGTTAAGTTAAGGATATCTCGACGAAACAGCTATAAGAGAGACATTTATTTTTAAGTCAACAGATTGGTCTACCAGTTCAAATAAAATTGAATTACTACTAACTAATTTCTTTGGGTGTAAATAAGTTAGCGTGTGTGTTTCAATATTGACCAAGTCATTATAACGCTTAAGAGTTCACCGGCAATAAACGTTTGTAAAGAAAGACAAATTATGTTTTTGTTTTTAATATTTTTTATTTTATTTAACTAAGTTTATTTATGAATTTTGGTGTGTGTTTTTTACACTGAAACATTTGATGTAACAATAAATGGATCTACTATGGCTTACATAACTAAAAAAATTGACTACTTAAAAAACTAATAACAGATTTTGGCACAATCATGCTTGACAAACAATCCAACAAACTGATGTCTACTTACAATGTGAGATGGGATGGATGTGAGCATGAGATGAGTGGATGCTTAGTTTGCTTCACTATTTCCCTATCTATATATGAATGCATAGATGAGGGTGAACTTATTGCCAACCACCGGAGGGAGGCAAGTAAGAGTTTGATGGAGCAGCACCACCGTAACTGCCACCAAAGCTACCACCGTAACTGGCACCTCCAGATGGAGCACCGCCGTTGGGGTTCAAAGCACCGATGACCTTCAAAGATTTAAGTGTTTCGAAAGTATCATCGAAACCGGCACCAGTAGAGGAACCAGCATCAGCATAACCACCAGAAGAGAAACCGCCAGAAGAATAACCAGAATCAGCATAACTACCACCAGCAGAGGATTGTTCATGAATGACTTTGATGGTTTTAACAACTTCTTGAGCAGCACCGCTGTGACCACCAGTAGAGTAGCCGCCATGACCGCCAGTAGCGGGTTGTTGTTCATGAATAACTTTAATGGTTTTAACAACTTCTGGGGCACCAGCGTCAGCATAGCCACCATGTTCTGGAGCAGGGTAACTAGCATGTTGTTGAGGTTGTTGTTCGTGGATTACTTTAATGGTTTTGACTTCTTCATGACCATGATCATGACCGTGTTCAGGAGCGGGATAACTGACATGTTGAGGAGCTTGTTGTTGTTCATGGATAACCTTAATGGTTTTAACTTCTTCAACGGGAGCATGATCGTGATGTTCTGGGGCGGGGGCAGGGAAACTGACATGATGAGGAGCTTGTTGTTGTTCGTGAATTACTTTAATGGTTTTGACTTCTTCGTGTCCATGGTCATGACTATATTCGGGAGCTGGAGCAGGATAACTAACTTGAGGAGCGGATTGTTGCTCATGAATAACCTTAATAGTTTTGACTTCTTGTTGACCACCATGGCTGTGACCAGAGTAAACACCATGACCGCCAGATTGTTGTTCATGAATAACTTTGATAGTCTTTACTTCTTGTTGACCACCATGACCCGAGTAGTCGGAATGGCCAGAGAAATCACCATGACCCCCGGATTGTTGCTCATGGATGACCTTGATAGTCTTTACTTCTTGTTGACCACCATAACCACCACCAGAATAGCCACCATGACCACCACCCACTGAACCGCCATGAATTACTTGGATAGTTTTGACCACACCACCGGCGGAGCCAGATCCTCCATGGCCAGCATCATAACTGTAACCGCCACCAGAGGAATATGAGCTACCGCCACCTGATGAACCTCCAAAACTACCACCGCCAATAAAACCGGCCGAGCATGTTGCTACCAAAACTGCTAAGACACAAACGAAAACCTAGAGATCAAGAAAAAAGTGTTCAATTATTTTCCTTTAATATTGAATGACATTTTTGATTTACCTTCATTTTAGGAATCTTCTTGCTTAATGTGTTTTTAAGAGATCTAGGGAAACTCCTGATGAGTTGTTGTGTCTTAATGAAATGAGACTGATACTATTTCAATAGATTCGCTCACATTTTATAAGAAAACAAAAGCAGGTACTGCTGCATAATTAAAATCAATCTGATATCCCAAAACCAAAATAAGATCGGTACTAATTATAATGTAAACGTATGTATCTACATGTGTACATATGTAGGTATAGACAACCTATTAGTAAAATTTTTAATCTTGTGGATGCGTTGGATGGTTTGGAAGATACAAAAAAAAAAAACATTCGTAACTAATAATTCACAGTTGCATATTCATTTTTTTCTTCGTTTTCTACTTCATTATCTCAATTTCGTTTTCAAAATTTTCAATTTATTTATCTATTTTTTATTTTTAATTTGCTCTGACAAACTATTACAGAAAAAACAAGACGTCAAAAAAAAAAAAACTATAATTAATTGCTTAATCTTCATCGCGTATGTTATTGTTGTTGTTATGTTAAGTTTATCCCATATAACCACTTTATAATTATAAACATTTATTTTGTTGAAGAAGTTTTTGGAGTGCGTTTTGACCCTCTTCATTATTAAAAAATTAAAAAATTTATTAATTCTTCCCAAAAGTTGTTGGTTTGTCAAATTTGTGCATTTTTAATATTGTTATTAATTTGTTTTTTTATATTTTATTAATACTATTTGGAATCAAAACTTACTTTCATTTTTAAGACTATTTCTGAGTACCCTACATCATGATTGAATTGAATATTGCCTTTATTTATACTATAATTCTAAACTACATATAAATAATGTTTGTTTCTGAACTCGTCAGTTTTACCGGTAATTAGAAAAATAACAAAATACAAATTCTAACTGTGCAGTTAACTGTGGTGAGCTCATAGTAAGTAGTGACGGTTAAATTCGTATATGTCGTATGCTATTTGTTCTCTTATCAGTATTTAAAATTTCTCTTTCGTTTTCATTTTTCGAACATGGCTCCATTGTGCATTTGACATGTCAAATGCTAAATCAAAACCAGTTTTCTACTTCATATTTTGTTACAAATTCATAATAACACAAATATTTCATTCTCCTCCTTACTATTTTTGGCATAATTTGCAAATACATTCATATATGCATATTAAACAAATTTAAAATGCTAATAACCATTCGAAATTTATATCGTCAGCTATAGGTTAATCTAAATTTAAATCAAACGAAATTAATACGACAAAATTAATATAATAACATATAGTGTAAAATAAAATATCAAAATTTTGGATGTTAATAGCAAATATAATCTAAAAGTAATGGAATTACTAAAAGTCTCAAAATTAAAAAAAAAAATCCAACGAGTCATGGCCGAAATAATAAAGCACTATAGCACTTTCAAAAAGGAAAAAATATAAATTTCAATTTCTATAGAGAACTTAATTTCCTACATTTTGGTTGAAAAGTACTATTCCGTGTCATTGATGGTTTTCGAGCTATAGTGCATAATTTTTCCATTGCACTAATATTTTCAAATCTTAGTATAGATTGCACTAATTAAAAATTTCACATATTTTATTCATAAGGAGTTAATTTAAACTTGCGCTTATTCATTGTTATACGTTTTATCTTAAATCATTGTGCAATGTCTGTCTATCCGTAGTTTTAGTTAGTATCACAGGTCATATTTAATTGCGGTCACAAACCGCATATTTAGACTACTATTCCCATCCATTTGTATTTAAAATCAGACTTAATCTTTAGTTTGTAACAATTTTTAACTTTCAAAAGATTTAAATCTGATTTAGTGAAATTTAGTGGCAATATTTTTCAGACTTTATAGATTATGTCGACTATTTTTTCATATTATATTTATAATTGTGACCTGTTAATTATGTATTATTAATTTCTGATATAAGGAAATAATGCGACATTATTGGTATTGAAATTAATATATCGAAAAAAATATTTCTCTTTCAAAATGTAGGATAATAATTTCTCTATAGAAATAATAATAACATAAAACGAGTACTACGCAAAATATATCGCTTATTAGGTTAAAAACAGATTTTCGTAAACTTTTAACTCCAAAACCTTGCACACGATATTTTCGGTGACTTCTAATCCCTTACTAACTATGCTAAGAAGAAGCTATGTGCTATCTAAAATTTTGCAGCAAAACCCTTATGTTCCAGGGCTAAATGAACAAATTTATAAATCTTATGTAAAACATAAAACATTTTTAATCATTACACTGAAAATAATTGTATGGTATTTTTCATATACATATAAGGCATTAATTTTTTTCAGTGTAATAATCTTCAAATAAAATTGAGCAATTAAGCTACTGTTAAAATATTTTTATAAAGCTTGTAAATAATTATTAATGATTTAGAAAATGAATAATTTAAAAGTAGTTAACATATACACAACGACAGATAATCGATATATAATTTATGTATATAGATTATTATTTTGAAACTTTTTATGTTATAAAACAAAACACTTTTAGTTTTGAAATATTTATATGTAAGTAAAAGTTTAGCATATAACAATCTATGTATACCTATGTACATATATGTAAAATGATAGAAGGATTTATAGGAACTGGCCAATTCAAACAAGGAAGACCGTTATCATGGGCAAAGTTAAACTCAAGGATGTTATACATGTTCCAATATTGTCCACCATAATAAGTTGAAGCTTTACGTTTATAATTAAAACTTTTAATGACGTTAACCAACGAAACTTTCCTCAGCGGCTGGATAAAATTCATTCGATATTAGTATCAGTGGTGAGGTAATTCTACTTGTTGTCCATTGCGGGACAACACAGATCATCAGATATATGCCAATAAAACTTATTTCATCAGTTAGTATAAGTTTTTTTTTTTTTTTTTTTTTATCGAAATACTCCCATTTTCGATGCAAGCGTTTTAAATTGTTTTTCAGCATGAAGAAAATTAGAGTTCACAAGCTTCAACAATTGGATCTTCGCTCCAACCCAGCGACAGCTGTATCAACCGAAAGTTTTTTTCCCCAGGAAAGAACTATCGGCAAGGGTCGAACTGTTACAACAACATAATGGCACTCATTTGAAGCGTGTGGAACTCAGCTATCTAATGGAGAAGGGATCATCGAAATATATACCACAGTTTTTTAATTATAATGAAGCGTGTGGATCTCAGCTATCTAATGGAGAAGGTTTCATCGAAATATATACCACAGTTTTCTAATTATAAGCGTTTCTACATTTCAAGCTTAAAAATCCTTTGGAGACATGTGTTCAAACATATTCAACAGTGAGGAAAAGCTGAGATCCTGAGCTTTCCATTGACACTAATGTCAATCAAATCGCTACATTCGTTAAGAAGCTACAAGCAAATTTTTAATAGTTGCTTGACCCACATTCTGAGCGTTAAGGTTGTAATTCCATACGATATGAACGATCATAACTCCGTGAAAACCCAACAGAATTATATGATGATGGTACTCAATGGAAGCGTTAGGAACTTGGCTATCTAAAGAAACGAGTTTTTATCGAAATACTCCCATAGTTTGATAACTACAAGCGTTTATGTATATTTTACGCTTAGCTTCCTTTGGATACAAGCGTTTAAAATTGTTTTTCACCATGATGAAAAGTAGAGTTCACAAGCTTTCGATGGACACCAATATCACTAAAATCGCTTCAGCCGTTCAGGAGTTATAAGCATTTAAATATTTTTATTGAACAATTTCAACCTACTATATGATTCTGTTCTCCTGGTGCTGAAAATTTTTCGGGAGCAATTTCAAGTGATTTTAAGCGACTGGTTTCTTTTACATGGCAGCGGAACTGTTAGTTTTGAAGGGCCATAGCTCCGACATGACTCAACGGAGGTCAATGATGATGGTACTCATTTGAAGCGTGTGGAACTCAGCTATCTAATGGAGAAGGTTTCATCGAAATATATACCATAGTTTTTTTATTATAAGCGTTTCTACATTTCAAGATTAAAAAATCCTTTGGAGACATGTGTTCAAACATCTTTAACAGTGAGGAAAAGCTGAGATCCTGAGCTTTCCATTGACACTAATATCAATAAAGTCGCTTCATCCGTTTAGAAGCTATAAGCGAATTTTTGGTAGTTGCTTGATCCACATTCTAAGCGTTATGGTTGTAATACTATACGAATTAAACGGTTATAACTCCGTGAAAACCCAACAAAAGTATATGATGGTACTCAATGGAAGCGTTAGGAACTTGGCTATCAAAAGAAACAAGTTTTTATCGAAATACTCGCATAGTTTGATAACTACAAGCGTTTATGTATAATTTACGCTTAGCTTCCTTTGGATACAAGCGTTTAAAATTGTTTTTCACCATGATGAAAAGTAGAGTTCACAAGCTTTCGATGGACACCAATATCACTAAAATCGCTTCAGCCGTTCAGGAGTTATAAGCGTTTAAACATTTTTATTGAACAATTTCAACCTACTATAATGATTCTGTTCTCCTGGTGCTGAAAAATTTTTCGGGAGCAATTTCAAGTGATTTTAAGCGACTGGTTTCTTTTACATGGCAGCGGAACTGTTAGCTTTGAAGGGCCATAGCTCCGACATGACTCAACGGAGGTCAATGATGATGGTACTCATTTGAAGCGTGTGGAACTCAGCTATCTAATGGAGAAGGTTTCATCTTAATATATAACACAGTTTTTTTAATTATAAGCGTTTCTACATTTCAAGCTTAAAAATCCTTTGGAGACATGTGTTCAAACATCTTTAACAGTGAGGAAAAGCTGAGATCCTGAGCTTTCCATTGACACTAATATCAATAAAATCGCTTCATTCGTTTAGAAGCTGTAAGCGAATTGTTAGTAGTTGCTTAACCCACATTCTAAGCGTTAAGGTTGTAATACCATACGATTTAAACGGTTATAACTCCGTGAAAACCCAACAAAAGTATATGATGATGGTACTCAATGGAAGCGTTAGGAACTTGGCTATCTAAAGAAACAAGTTTTTATCGAAATACTCGCATAGTTTGATAACTACAAGCGTTTATGTATATTTTACGCTTAGCTTCCTTTGGATACAAGCGTTTAAAATTGTTTTTCCGTTCAGGAGTTATAAGCGTTTAAACATTTTTATTGAACGATTTCAACCTACTATATGATTCTGTTCTCCTGGTGCTGAAAAATTTTTCGGCAGCAATTTCAAGTGATTTTAAGCGACTGGTTTCTTTTACATGGCAGCGGAACTGTTAGCTTTGAAGGGCCATAGCTCCGACATGACTCAACGGAGGTCATTTGAATCGTGTGGAACTCAGCTATCTAATGGAGAAGGTTTCATCTAAATATATACCATAGTTTTTTAATTATAAGCGTTTCTGCATTTCAAGCTTAAAAATCCTTTGGAGACATGTTTTCAAACATCTTTAACAGTGAGGAAAAGCTGAGATCCTGAGCTTTCCATTGACACTAATATCAATAAAATCGCTTCACCCGTTAAGAAGCTATAAGCGAATTTTTAGTAGTTGCTTGACCCACATTCTAAGCGTTAAGGTTGTAATACCATACGATTTAAACGGTTATAACTCCGTGAAAACCCAACAAAAGTATATGATGATGGTACTCAATGGAAGCGTTAGGAACTTGGCTATCTAAAGAAACAAGTTTTTATCGAAATACTCGCATAGTTTGATAACTACAAGTGTTTATGTATATTTTGCGCTTAGCTTCCTTTGGATACAAGCGTTTAAAATTGTTTTTCACCATGATGAAAAGTAGAGTTCACAAGCTTTCGATGGACATCAATATCACTAAAATCGCTTCAGCCGTTCAGGAGTTATAAGCGTTTAAACATTTTTATTGAACAATTTCAACCTACTATATGATTCTGTTCTCCTGGTGCCGAAAAATTTTTCGGGAGCAATTTCAAGTGATTTTAAGCGACTGGTTTCTTTTACATGGCAGCGGAACTGTTAGCTTTGAAGGGCCATAGCTCCGACATGACTCAACGGAGGTCAATGATAATGGTACTCATTTGAAGCATGTGGAACTCAGCTATCTAATGAAGAAGGTTTTATCTAAATATATACCACAGTTTTTTAATTATAAGCGTTTCTACATTTCAAGCTTAAACATCCTTTGGAGACATGTGTTCAAACATCTTTAACAGTGAGGAAAAGCTGAGATCCTGAGCTTTCCATTGACACTAATATCAATAAAATCGCTTCATCCGTTTAGAAGCTATAAGCGAATTTTTAGTAGTTGCTTGACCCACATTCTAAGCCTTAAGGTTGTAATACCATACGATTTAAACGGTTATAACTCCGTGAAAACCCAACAAAAGTATATGATGATGGTACTCAATGGAAGCGTTAGGAACTTGGCTAGCTTCCTTTGGATACAAGCATTTAAAATTGTTTTTTACCATGATGAAAAGTAGAGTTCACAAGCTTTCGATGGACACCAATATCACTAAAATCGCTTCAGCCGTTCAGGAGTTATAAGCGTTTAAACATTTTTATTGAACAATTTCAACCTACTATATGATTCTGTTCTCCTGGTGCTGAAAAATTTTTCGGGTGCGATTTCAAGTGATTTTAAGCGAATGGTTTCTTTTACATGGCAGCGGAACTGTTAGCTTTGAAGGGCCATAGCTCCGACATGACTCAACGGAGGTCAATGATGATGGTACTCATTTGAAGCGTGTGGAACTCAGCTATCTAATGGAGAAGGTTTCATCTTAATATATAACACAGTTTTTTTAATTATAAGCGTTTCTACATTTCAAGCTTAAAAATCCTTTGGAGACATGTGTTCAAACATCTTTAACAGTGAAAAGCTGAGATCCTGAGCTTTCCATTGACACTAATAACAATAAAATCGCTTCATTCGTTTAGAAGCTGTAAGCGAATTGTTAGTAGTTGCTTAACCCACATTCTAAGCGTTAAGGTTGTAATACCATACGATTTAAACGGTTATAACTCCGTGAAAACCCAACAAAAGTATATGATGATGGTACTCAATGGAAGCGTTAGGAACTTGGCTATCTAAAGAAACAAGTTTTTATCGAAATACTCCCATAGTTTGATAACTACAAGCGTTAATGTATATTTTACGCTTAGCTTCCTTTGGATACAAGCGTTTAAAATTGTTTTTCACCATGATGAAAAGTAGAGTTCACAATCTTCCGATGGACACCAATATCACTTAAATCGCTTCAGCCGTTCAGGAGTTATAAGCGTTTAAACATTTTTATTGAACGATTTCAACCTACTATATGATTCTGTTCTCCTGGTGCTGAAAAATTTTTCGGGAGCATTTTCAAGTGATTTTAAGCGACTGGTTTCTTTTACATGGCAGCGGAACTGTTAGCTTTGAAGGGCCATAGCTCCGACATGACTCAACGGAGGTCAATGATAATGGTACT
>NC_060951.1:47213972-47217718 GCF_022045245.1 Lucilia cuprina | reverse complement strand
TGTAGTTATCAAACTATGCGAGTATTTCGATAAAAACTTGTTTCTTTAGATAGCCAAGTTCCTAACGCTTCCATTGAGTACCATCATCATATACTTTTGTTGGGTTTTTACGGAGTTATAACCGTTTAAATCGTATGGTATTACTACAACCTTAACGCTTTGAATGTGGGTCAAGCAACTACTAAAAAATCGCTTATAGCTTCTAAACGGATGAAGCGATTTTATTGATATTAGTGTCAATGGAAAGCTCAGGATCTCAGCTTTTCCTCACTGTTAAAGATGTTTGAACACATGTCTCCAAAGGATTTTTAAGCTTGAAATGTAGAAACGCTTATAATTAAAAAACTGTGGTATATATTTAGATGAAACCTTCTCCATTAGATAGCTGAGTTCCACACGCTTCAAATGAGTACCATCATCATTGACCTCTGTTGAGTCATGTCGGAGCTATGGCCCCTCAAAGCTAACAGTTTCGCTGCCATGTAAAAGAAACCATTCGCTTAAAATCACTTGAAATTGCTCCCGAAAAATTTTTCAGCACCAGGAGAACAGAATCATAAAGTAGGTTGAAATTGTTCAATAAAAATGTTTAAACGCTTATAACTCCTGAACGGCTGAAGCGATTTTAGTGATATTGGTGTCCATCGGAAGCTTGTGAACTCTACTTTTCATCATGGTGAAAAACAATTTTAAACGCTTGTATCCAAAGGAAGCTAAGCGTAAAATATACATAAACGCTTGTAGTTATCAAACTATGTGAGTATTTCGATAAAAACTTGTTTCTTTAGATAGCCAAGTTCCTAACGCTTCCATTGAGTACCATCATCATATACTTTTGTTGGGTTTTCACGGAGTTATAACCGTTTAAATCGTATGGTATTACAACCTTAACTACTAAAAATTCGCTTATAGCTTCTAAACGGATGAAGCGATTTTATTGATATTAGTGTCAATGGAAAGCTCAGGATCTCAGCTTTTTCTCACTGTTAAAGATGTTTGAACACATGTCTCCAAAGGATTTTTAAGCTTGAAATGTAGAAACGCTTATAATTAAAAAACTGTGGTATATATTAAGATGAAACCTTCTCCATTAGATAGCTGAGTTCCACACGCTTCAAATGAGTACCATCATCATTGACCTCCGTTGAGTCATGTCGGAGCTATGGCCCTTCAAATCTAACAGTTCCGCTGTCATGTAAAAGAAACCAGTCGCTTAAAATCACTTGAAATTGCTCCCGAAAAATTTTTCAGCACCAGGAGAACAGAATCATATAGTAGGTTGAAATTGTTCAATAAAAATGTTTAAACGCTTATAACTCCTGAACGGCTGAAGCGATTTTAGTGATATTGGTGTCCATCGAAAGCTTGTGAACTCTACTTTTCATCATGGTGAAAAACAATTTTAAACGCTTGTATCCAAAGGAAGCTAAGCGTAAAATATGCGTAAACGCTTGTAGTTATCAAACTATGCGAGTATTTCGATATAAACTTGTTTCTTTAGATAGCCAAGTTCCTAACGCTTCCATTGAGTACCATCATCATATACTTTTGTTGGGTTTTCACGGAGTTATAACCGTTTAAATCGTATAGTATTACAACCTTAACGCTTTGAATGTGGGTCAAGCAACTACTAAAAATTCGCTTATAGCTTCTAAACGGATGAAGCGATTTTATTGGTATTAGTGTCAATGGAACGCTCAGGATCTCAGCTTTTCCTCACTGTTAAAGATGTTTGAACACATGTCTCCAAAGGATTTTTAAGCTTGGAATGTAAAAACGCTTATAATTAAAAAACTATGGTATATATTAAGATGAAACCTTTTCCATTAGATAGCTGAGTTCCACACGCTTCAAATGAGTACCATCATCATTGACCTCCGTTGAGTCATGTCGGAGCTATGGCCCTTCAAAGCTAACAGTTCCGCTGCCATGTAAAAAGAAACCAGTCGCTTAAAATCACTTGAAATTGCTCCCGAAAAATGTTTCAGCACCAGGAGAACATAATCATATAGTAGGTTGAAATTGTTCAATAAAAATGTTTAAACGCTTATAATTATATTGGTGTCCATCGAAAGCTTGTGAACTCTACTTTTCATCATGGTGAAAAACAATTTTAAACGCTTGTATCCAAAGGAAGCTAAGCGTAAAATATACATAAACGCTTGTAGTTATCAAACTATGCGAGTATTTCGATAAAAACTTGTTTCTGTAAATAGCCAAGTTCCTAACGCTTCCATTGAGTACCATCATCATATACTTTTGTTGGGTTTTCACGGAGTTATAACCGTTTAAATCGTATTTTATTACAACCTTAACGCTTAGAATGTGGGTCAAGCAACTATTAAAAATTCGCTTATAGCTTCTAAACGGATGAAGCGATTTTATTGATATTAGTGTCAATGGAAAGCTCAGGATCTCAGCTTTTTCTCACTGTTAAAGATGTTTGAACACATGTCTCCAAAGGATTTTTAAGCTTGAAATGTAGAAACGCTTATAATTAAAAAACTGTGGTATATATTTAGATGAAACCTTCTCCATTAGATAGCTGAGTTCCACACGCTTCAAATGAGTACCATCATCATTGACCTCCGTTGAGTCATGTCGGAGCTATGGCCCTTCAAAGCTAACAGTTCCGCTGCCATGTAAAAGAAACCAGTCGCTTAAAATCACTTGAAATTGCTCCCGAAAAATTTTTCAGCACCAGGAGAACAGAATCATATAGTAGGTTGAAATTGTTCAATAAAAATGTTTAAACGCTTATAACTCCTGAACGGCTGAAGCCATTTTAGTGATATTGGTGTCCTCGTATCATATACTTTTGTTGGGTTTTCACGGAGTTATAACTGTTTAAATCGTATGGTATTACAACCTTAATGCTTAGAATGTGGGTCAAGCAACTACTAAAAATTCGCTTATAGCTTCTAAACGGATGAAGCGATTTTATTGATATTAGTGTCAATGGAAAGCTCAGGATCTCAGCTTTTCCTTACTGTTAAAGATGTTTGAACACATGTCTCCAAAGGATTTTTAAGCTTGAAATGTAGAAACGCTTATAATTAAAAAACTGTGGTATATATTAAGATGAAACCTTCTCCATTAGATAGCTGAGTTCCACACGCTTCAAATGAGTACCATCATCATTGACCTTCGTTGAGTCATGTCGGAGCTATGTCCCTTCAAAGCTAACAGTTCCGCTGCCATTTAAAAGAAACCAGTCGCTTAAAATCACTTGAAATTGCTCCCGAAAAATTTTTCAGCACCAGGAGAACAGAATCATATAGTAGTTTGAAATTGTTCAATAAAAATGTTTAAACGCTTATAACTCCTGAACGGCTGAAGCGATTTTAGTGATATTGGTGTCCATCGAAAGCTTGTGAACTCTACTTTTCATCGTGGTGAAAAACAATTTTAAATGCTTGTATCCAAAGGAAGCTAGCCAAGTTCCTAACGCTTCCATTGAGTACCATCATCATATACTTTTGTTGGGTTTTCACGGAGTTATAACCGTTTAAATCGTATGGTATTACAACCTTAACGCTTAGAATGTGGGTCAAGCAACTACTAAAAATTCGCTTATAGCTTCTAAACGGATGAAGCGATTTTATTGATATTATAATTAAAAACTGTGGTATATATTTAGATGAAACCTTCTCCATTAGATAGCTGAGTTCCACACGCTTCAAATGAGTACCATCATCATTGACCTCCGTTGAGTCATGTCGGAGCTATGGCCCTTCAAAGCTAAC
>NC_060951.1:47212328-47213872 GCF_022045245.1 Lucilia cuprina | reverse complement strand
ATCTTAATATATACCACAGTTTTTTAATTATAAGCGTTTCTACATTTCAAGCTTTAAAATCCTTTGGAGACATGTGTTCAAACATCTTTAACAGTGAGAAAAAGCTGAGATCCTGAGCTTTCCATTGACACTAATATCAATAAAATCGCTTCATCCGTTTAGAAGCTATAAGCGAATTTTTAATAGTTGCTTGACCCACATTCTAAGCGTTAAGGTTGTAATACCATACGATTTAAACGGTTATAACTCCGTGAAAACCCAACAAAAGTATATGATGATGGTACTCAATGGAAGCGTTAGGAACTTGGCTATCTAAAGAAACAAGTTTTTATCAAAATACTCCTATAGTTTGATAACTACAATCGTTTATGTATATTTTACGCTTAGCTTCCTTTGGATACAAGCGTTTAAAATTGTTTTTCATCATGCTGAAAAGTAGAGTTCACAAGCTTTCGATGGACACCAATATCACTAAAATCGCTTCAGCCGTTCAGGAGTTATAACTCCTCCGTTTAAACATTTTTATTGAACAATTTCAACCTACTATATGATTCTGTTCTCCTGGTGCTGAAAAATTTTTCGGGAGCAATTTCAAGTGATTTTAAGTGACTGGTTTCTTTTACGTGGCAGCGGAACTGTTAGCTTTGAAGGGCCATAGCTCCGACATGACTCAACGGAGGTCAATGATGATGGTACTCATTTGTAGCGTATGGAACTCAGCTATCTAATGGAGAAGGTTTCATCTAAATATATACCACAGTTTTTTAATTATAAGCGTTTCTACATTTCAAGCTTAAAAATCCTTTGGAGACATGTGTTCAAACATCTTTAACAGTGAGGAAAAGCTGAGATCCTGAGCTTTCCATTGACACTAATATCAATAAAATCGCTTTATCCGTTTAGAAGCTATAAGCGATTTTTTAGTAGTTGCTGACCCACATTCTAAGCGTTAAGGTTGTAATACTATACGATTTAAACGGTTATAACTCCGTGAAAACCCAACAAAAGTATATGATGATGGTACTCAATGGAAGCGTTAGGAACTTGGCTATCTAAAGAAACAAGTTTTTATCGAAATACTCGCATAGTTTGATAACTACAATCGTTTATGTATATTTTACACTTAGCTTCCTTCGGATACAAGCGTTTAAAATTGTTTTTCATCATGATGAAAAGTAGAGTTCACAAGCTTTCGATGGACACCAATATCACTAAAATCGCTTCAGCCGTTCAGGAGTTACAAGCGTTTAAACATTTTTATTGAACAATTTCAACCTACTATATGATTCTGTTCTCCTGGTGCTGAAAAATTTTTCGGGAGCAATTTCAAGTGCTTTTAAGCGACTGGTTTCTTTTACATGGCAGCGGAACTGTTAGCTTTGAAGGGCCATAGCTCCGACATGACTCAACGGAGGTCAATGATGATGGTACTCATTTGTAGCGTGTGGAACTCAGCTATCTAATGGAGAAGGTTTCATCTAAATATATACCACAGTTTTTTAATTATAAGCGTTTCTACATTTCAAGCTTAAAAATCCTTTGGA
>NC_060951.1:47071232-47212228 GCF_022045245.1 Lucilia cuprina | reverse complement strand
TCCGTGAAAACCCAACAAAAGTATATGATGATGGTACTCAATGGAAGCGTTAGGAACTTGGCTATCTAAAGAAACAAGTTTTTATCGAAATACTCCCATAGTTTGATAGCTACCAGCGTTTTTGTTTACCAGCGTTTATGTATAAAATGGGTTTTCACCATGATGAAAAGCAGAGTTCACAAGCTTTCGAAGCACATCAATATCATTGATCTTGCTACAGCCGATCAGAAGTTAAAATCATATTTATACTTACATTCTATTTTAATAACACACTTTGAGTTTACATAATTATTTTTATTATGTATGCTTTCATTTGATTTTGTGTTGGTTACATAATTACTTATTTTTATATATGTATGTATATATATTTTTTGTTTTATATAATAAACTCTAAGCAATATCAATAATTTATTTTATTTTTTTGTTAAATATATAATTTGTTTCTCTGTTTTATTATTTAATTAATACATTTTGTAACTAAGTTTTCATATATTTATATACTTTTTTGGGACTTTTTTATGTTAAATTTTTTAATTCACGTTTTAACATGAAACATGATCATCAATTTGCAGCAAAAGTGTTTGAAGATATAAATTTAAAAGTATAAAAAAGAAGAGATACAAATTTGGCTGTCTAAGCCAAATGTAAGATGAATAACGAAATATGTTGTAAATAATTCCATTATTTATAAATTTAATTTACTGAGCCTTTTAGAAATACGCAAACAGATACTATTACGATTTATCAAGTGAAAAGTTTTCACAGAGGCCAGTTTTAGAATTTAAATTTCATTTAAATTGTTGGTATTTTTTTTGGTATGAAAACTTAAATGAATGGAAAAGTTTTCAGTAACACACTTTAAAGTTTGTGGTGTTTGTTAAATTGTAAAAAGTTAAGTGACTAGTAAAAAGCTGGCTAGCTGACTTTTAAATTGTATATAATGTTATTTATTACTTTATTTCTTTTCAAATGCAGTGCATTGTGTACAAAGCATTAGGATTAATATTTATTTAATATATAATACATATTTGGTAGTAGCAATAATTACCATAAACTTAGCAGTGTGTTGAATATTTTTCGAATTTGTTTATAATTTTGGTTATATATAAACAATGTTCCGGTTTTTTGGTAGCTCTTTGCTAGTTTTAGGCTTTTTATCGTAATAATTTGTTTGTATAATGAGATGATGAATATATATGTATATGAATACTATTCAATTTAATTGGTTTTACTTTTTGTTTGTTTTGTATATGGAAATAACATTATTATTATTTTTTTTGGGGGTTTTGTTTGGTTTTAAATAAAATATAGAAAAAGCATTTAAAAAATAGTTTCTTATTCATTCATTATAATTAAATATCTTTGATCGTAAATATGTATGTTTTTTTTTGTTATAAATTTCTGGTTTTTATTATTATTGTTATTAAATATGTAACTTTAAATACTTAAACAACATTGAACTGTCATTAAAAAAAAATTCACTTGTTTTTTTTTTTTTTTTTTTTGTTTAGTATGTTTTCTTAACTTGTTAATATTGTTGTTACATTATATTTCTTATTAAACAAATATAAATATTTTTAAATATAAATTAATTACAACATTGAAACTAAGCTTTGGTTTCTATTTATTTTATTTTCTTTGTTTTTGTTAATAAATATGGCCTAATGTATGTATGTCTGTATATGTCAGTATCTGTGTAAATATTTTAGGCATGTAAATTCTTCTTACATTTCATTTACAGTAAGTTATTAAGGTAATAAAGTTCATGATTCTTTTCCATACTATCTGTTTTTTTAGAGAAATAATTATAAAACTTTTTTGTTGGAGTAATTTACCGTTAATTTGTATTGGAATTAAGAATCAATGCTCTTTTTCTTAAGATTTAGAATTACTCGAACAAATTCTTAAGTATTTGGTTTTGGAATGAATTTGCCTTGAAATAAATAGTGAAACCACCTCAGAATGTTTTAATATGAATGATTTTTTTTAATTCATTAAAGTATAACGTTATTTCTTTTGTCTTAACTGTTAAAATATCATGAAAAATTTAAGATAATTTTCAAAATTTTATAAATTGTTTCAATAGTCGTCATTCCAAAGCATCAAAAGATTAAACAAAATATTTGGATTTTTTGCCTTAAATATTCACTATTCAAGTACATATTGATATAATTATATTTAATGAGAAACGTTTGGGAATTTGTGCAAAAAGAGTTCCCAATTTTTGAAAAGTGCTTCTCAATTTTATTAATGGCCATTTTTTAATAAATTGTGCCAAAATTGTTTGTATAAAACATATTAAATATTATATGTTCATAAGTTTGTTAATGAATAAAAAATACTTGGAAAAGAAAATTGCAAGTAAAGGTCAAAGATTCACAGTTTTTAAAATTAATAATATTAATCAAACTTTTTCAGAAACTTCGCTGAATAATAAACAATTTGTTTTAAACTGTATAAATTAGAAAACTAAATTTATAATAAATTGATGAAATTATTTGTTAAGAAATGTTGTTTCAAAAATTGAAACCTTAGATTTCCTTAACACTTGCTTATATATTTTTGTATAGTTAAAAACATAAATATTAACACCCTTATTCAACAACATTTTATTTTATAAAAGGTTTATAAAACAAAATGTCCATACAAAATTTGACTTATAAAACGTTTATAAAATAAAAAGGTAATTTATGAATAAGGCCATAATTATATAAAATTCTGGTATTCTATTTAAATGTATAAATATTAAAGGTCTTATTCAAAAACAACATTTACTTTTATAATAAGATTATAAAACAAAAAATTGTTTATGATTAAAGTCTTAAATTAAGCAATGAGAATGCAATTATAATAATATGAAATCTATTTGTTACAATTAATGCTTAAAGAAATTACAATTCAAATAATAAATATTTTTTTATTTTTGATTAGTTGGTAGTATTTAATAGGTTTATATGGAGGGGTGTTTTGGAACATTAAATATTAGCAGAGGAGTGTTTCGTTAATTATTTACTTTCTTTTTTAAACTATAAAATAATAACTAAGCTACACATTAATATGTTTTTGTATGTAATTTTCTTTATGTTAAAGGACGCTAAAATTTTCCATTCAAAAAGGTCATCATTGTTGTTTAATTTTTCATTTGTGTTGTATCTTTCTTTTTCATTTAATTATTCTTTTATTTTAATAAGTAATTATTTTTTTTAAGAAAAAAAAAAAAAAAGAAAATAAATGAAGCGAGTGTTTGTTTACTATGTTATGTAAATTTTTAGTTTTAAATGGAGTTTTACTTTTTATTGTTTTTTTTTTAAGTGGAACTAGTGGTATTCATTTTTTTGTAATACTTCTGAAGCATTTTTTGTTTTGAAAATTTTAGCTCTATTTATGGACGTCTATATTTAAAAAAAAGATTTTTTTTGTTAACACAATTTGTTAGAATTTTTTGAAAGGTTATTTTAATACTAATCAATTTCAAATTAATTAATTGTTTTGCTTAATTCAATTATTTAGTTAACAATTTATATAGTTTGTTAGTATGTTTTTATATATAAATACATATATGTAAATGTTAGTGTTGTGTTTATGTATGTATTAATTAGTACATGACCAAGATTTACAATTAAATATAGTATGTATATAATTAGTTAGTACGAGTATATATTTATTTATACGAGAGACTATGTTTTGTTTGTAATGTACCTTAAATATTCTAGAAATTTTAGTTTTGTTCTTTTAACTATAGATGACATTAGTTGACAAATTGTGTTTATATATAAATTGGATTCTCCTGACCGGTTAAAAGGCGGAACATAGATGTAGGCATTGTTTTCATCAGTATCTGAAAATATTAATTGGAAAATGTATTAATATATACATAGATAGATAGATAGATAGATAGATAGATAGATAGATAGATAGATAGATAGATAGATAGATAGATAGATAGATAGATAGATAGGTAGATAGATAGATAGATAGATAGATAGATAGATAGATAGATAGATAGATAGATAGATAGATAGATAGTTAGATAGATAGATAGATAGATAGATAGATAGATAGATAGATAGATAGATAGATAGATAGATAGATAGATAGATAGATAGATAGATAGATAGATAGATATATAGATATATAGATATATAGATAGATAGATAGATAGATAGATAGATAGATAGATAGATAGATAGATAGATAGATAGATAGATAGATAGATAGATAGATAGATAAATAGAGAGATAGATAGATAGATAGATAGATAGATAGATAGATAGATAGATAGATAGATCGATAGATAGATAGATAGATAGATAGATAGATAGATCGATAGATAGATAGATAGATAGATAGATAGATAGATAGATAGATAGATAGATAGATAGACACATACATACATAGAACTAAGACTAATTAAATATTATAAAGTTTTCGTAGCTATATTTTGATGAAACAGATGTTTCAGAGAAATCATTATTCTAAACTGTTACATACCTCTCCAACTGAAGTTGCTAAAAGATTTACAATTTTCTCATGTGGAACAGCAACCACACTTTGGTTATTAATTTCAATAATACGATGGCCCACACGTACTCCGCCTCTTTCGGCAATGCCACCACGAAGTAAACTACAAATCTGAAATCATAAAACAAAATAATATGTAAATAAACACAGCAATAGTTTTAGATGGTATTAAATTACAAATTTATAACTACAAATGTATATCTACTTCACAACGCGACAGAAGAGTTTTAAACAATTCATTATTTGATTACTTACCACACCATTTTGTACACTAAATCCTAGTTGATATTTAGTTTCAGGCCGCTTAATTTTCACCTCCACCACAGGCGGACAAGGTACAACGGTGAATTTCACTACAGTTTGATTTTTAGTATTCTTTATATAAGTCTGACACGTTGACAGCGGCAAGCCCACTAAACTTAAACCATTTATAGCTATTAATTGATCACCTATATTAAGTTGACCACATCGTGCTGCCGCACCAGTAGACATAAGATTTGCTATAACAACTGTGGGTAGCATTGAACCCCAACCGGATTCCACTATAACAACACCCAAAATTTCACCTTTAGCCTTGGGCACTACCACCTCTTTTTGCAGTTCCTTTTTAGCAAATATCTCTAATTCATCACCGAAAATCTCCTGGCTATTCAAGACCTCTTGATAGTCCATTTCTTTGACAAAACGATGATCTTCAATGCCATTCGCTTTAAGGAATTCCATATATGCTACTTGGAAAGCCTGACCTATGGACTGGGCAATAAACTGTGCTTCATCACTTTCGAAGACGTGACATATCATTTTGGGTGTTCGATTTGGTTTTGGGGCATCATCAATATCTTGAGGCACAAAACGACGACGAGCCATTAATACTACTAGATCGCCAATATCGGCTATATAGGAAATAGTACGTAGTGCATGATCCATCATGATTTCCTTTAAGTCTGTATTTAGAACCATTATCTTTTCGGTTGATATAAATAAATCGACTTCGGTGCTGGGCTGTACATCACCATCGGGAGCCTGTAAAGAGAGTAAATATATACATATTTAAAAGATTAGCTAAGAATAATAGTTATTTTATTTTTGAATAATGTAAATAAAATAGTGTTGAAATAAGTTTAACAAAACAATTTAAAAGCTTATGCCAAGTGATTGAACTAAAAAAATAAAAACGATTTATGCTGATTTTTTATGAAAGATTTTACTTACCAGTGCCTATTTGGACGATGTTTTTAAAAGTAGACCAAAGTTTTAGTATCCATGTTTTCAATATACATAATATATAAAAAATACAAGATAATTATAAAATTGATTAATATTAATGATTTTTTTAATGCAGTTAATCGATCTAAATAAATGTTAAGAACATTTTTAAATTTATGTACGTATGTATATTAATTTTATAAAATTTGTTAATGTTTTAAACCACATTATTAATAATTCGCCTTATTTGTAAATTCGAATTGTAAAAGTTTTGAAAATTTTACAAAAAATATACTTTTATTCATCTTTAAGTTAAGTGGTAGCAAAGAAATGAATAGAATACAAAATTGCGAAATCGGATACGAATAAAAAATTATTATAAATCTTCACAGAATTACGATTTCAAAGTGATTACAAAAGGTTAAGCAATCTTCATTATTCAATCCGAAAAATTTGATCCCAAAACTATGACATTTCGTAAACAAAAAATAAACTACATTAGAAGGACCACAACTCACTGATCATATATTGTTGTTATGAAAATATATGTATGAATGCATGATTAATTAAAATAATGCTGGGGATCAACAGAATATAAGTGAAATTATTGATTTTTAAACGACAATAATGATTAGCAGGTATTTCAGGCCAATATATAAAAACTACTTATTAAATCATAAATTAAAATATTTTGTTTAATTTATTTGTAAAGCAAACAAGAAATGTTATGAAATTCAAAACACAAATACATTTTATTAAATTTGTGGCACTCACCTTAATTCTAGAAACTGCCTCTTCGGCTTGCATCATTCTGGTCGATTTAGTAGGTTGACCTTCGCACACTAGCTGCGTAGATCCCAAATATTTTGCACGAAATAGCACACCTTCAATTAACACTGCACCACCTGTTTGTTTTTGTTTGTTCCAAAAAGGAATTACCAATTAAAATATAATTTAAAATAAATTAGAGTTAGTGGAAATTTGCATCATGTTGTGTTTTTGTTTTGTTTTTTTTTTTACTAAAGAAATTTAAAACAACTTTACTACAACTTAAAAAATTTCGTTAAATTATCTACATAAAAAATGAGAACATATTATTTAATTGTTACATAAATTAAATTATAGCTTACAAAGTATAAACGTTAATCGGTAGACATCAAGAGTTCGAGAGTTTAAGCAGTTACACAAATTTGTTAAATATTTAGTTTTTATTTTTTTTTTTGGTTTTAGATATTTTATGTAAACGGAAATTGGAACGGAAGGCATGCAAAAGTAAACATTTCATAAAAATATATAAAATATATTCATGATTAGCAAATTATTTATTACAATTTTTCACAAAAGTTATTATTACAAATTATAATATGTAAAAAAACATCTAAAATGTTTTTTCAGTAATTAATACAATTTTAATCCAAAAAAATGTAAATGGAGGGGAATGTAGGTAAGGATTTATGTTGATATTGGGCGTATCAATTTAGGATAAATTAAGTTACCATTGAATAATTGCAATTTTATGTTTTTAATTTTTAAATAAGTTAGAAGTTCTATTTTAAAATATATAGAACGGATAACATTTCTACAGAATGTTTTCTATATTATTATTCTATTATGATTAAAGTAATTACTAATAGAATGCTTGATTTACATGAAAAAGTTATACATAAAAATATTTGTTATAAACATTTTATTTATAACAGTTTTTCCTAAGAAAAATTTGTACAGTCTTTTAAAAAAAAATGTGTATATGATTTTGTATTTCGAAAAATGTGTTTTTTATAGACAAATTTCTATATAAAAGTTTTTCTGTAAAAAGTAATGAACAATAACGTTTCTATTAAACACTTGTATAACAAAAATTTGTGTGTTGTTTATAATATACACAGACAATGTCTGTGTAATACAATTTCCTTTGTAGTTGATAGTGTAGAAAGCCTGTTATTGGGTATTCTATAGAAAATAATCCTTGAATACTCCTTTTGCTTTACACCGTTCGACACTCAAAATTAGACACGAAACTGATGAATACGTATGAAACATTTCGTAATTCTGTGTCCTTGTTAAAGGACTGCAAAGTTTTAAAAAGTAAATTTTCAAAATATATTTTAATTCTGATCAAACCAAAAGAGTTTTAAAATATTTAAAGTTTACATCAAAAGATGTAAACAAGTAAGAAGTTATAGTCGGGCGAGGCCGACCATATAATACCCTACACTTGTATAAGAATAAAATGTAATTTAGTTTTCATAATTAAACATTTAAGTTGAATTGCACCTTGCCTCAGATATACATAATCCATTTTTAATAAAACTGTGGATATTTATGTAAAATTTTGATGGGGGCTTTTTATAGGGGCTAGGGTCAAATGAGGCCAGGTCTTAACCATTTTCAATAGGGTTCGTCCCTGGGGCAATAGAATATCATGTACCAAATTTCATTGAATTATCTCCAAATTGCGATTGAATTATCTTCAAAATTGCGGACAGACGGACGGACATAGCTAAATCGACTCAGAAAATTATTCTGAGCTGATTGGTATACTTTAAGGACCAATAGGACCAATATTATTGTGCGTTACAAACATCAGCACAAACCCAATATACAATCCCCACTAAAGTGGTGTAGGGTATAAAAATGTTTTTGAAAGTTCTTTTGAAAAAAAATATTGAAAATTAAAATATATTTTAAAGATAAACATTTTTGACAGACTTTTATCCTGACGGTATAAAATAAAAATAATACAAAATATTTTCCAACTCTTTCTGTTTGCTTGACATTGTTTGGTAAGAAAAAGAACTTTAAAATATTTTTCGAAAAATTTACTTTTTAAAACTAACTATTGAAGTCCTTTCAAAAGAACACATTTTCATTAGATAGTTTTATGTATAACAGTCTGTTTGCAAGCACTCTAAAAACGAAAGTTATTTATAAATCTAAAAAATTATTAATACTTTTTAAACATAAAACAATAACTCTACATTTTATCTAAATCAAATTAACAACACTAATTAACTCTCCATTACCACTACCATTTACATTTTTTTCAGATCAAAATTTTACTTTTAGCTACAAATAAAAGTTTTTATCTCATTTTTTCACTAAAATTGGTATTACGACTTTTTTCAAACGACAACACTCTACAAATGTTTGTCACGAAGATAAACCCAATAATTTACCTTCTTTGTTCTTACTCTTTTTAACTTTTTTCTCGCCTGTTGTACTACCGGAACCAGAACCGATACTACTGCCATTGCCACCAGTATTGCCAGTTGCACTATTTACACCATTACCGCTGGCTGTACTGCTATTGCCACTAGTGGCGCCAAGGCCATTGTCGATTTCCTTTTTGAGGCAACCAGAACCCTCAGAGCCACCGGGTGAACCCAAAGTTAAACCACAATCTTGTATGTCAATCGATTTGATGGGCGACTTATCGCTGTGCTCCGACGATGATAGAGATCCCCCAATATCAAGTAATTTATTGGATGAATTTTTCGGCGGTATTGGAGGTGGAATTTCGGGCGTTGATGATAACAAGGCATTGTAACCATTACGAGTTTTGGTGCTTGGCACCTGTTTAGGCGAGATTTTCGAAAGTAGAGATCTCGCTGGTTTACGATCCCACGATTTATTTTCATCATAATATCCCTGATCATCAAGCCTCTGGTGTCCCAAAAGACGATCGGTTTCTAAGTCAGTATCAACATCATCTTCATCAGCACTTAAATTTTTCGAATGATTTTCAGACGATGATTCTAATAGGCCCTTATTGCTGGCACTAACGTCTAGATGACGTGACAGCCAAACGGGCGAATTCATCACAGGCGATGGAGAACGTTGAACGTTACGTTCTGGCAATGGTGGCGGTTGTGCTGTACGTTTAATAGTTTGAGCTTGTTTTGGCGAGGTATTCGTTTGTAGGCCACTACTACTGCTATTGCTAGTCGATGTCAAGGTGGTAGTAGTGTTCACTTTAGAGGGCGAATTCGAATTGTTCGTGCCCGTGCGTGTCATATCTCTATAAGGTGTTGGTTGTAAAATATCAGGCTCAGCCGAGAGAACATTGGGTTTACGATGTGGAGCAGGAGCCGGTGGTGGTGGTGTCATTTGCACCATATCATTACGATGAAAAACGCCTGGTTGGTAAAAAAAATAAAATAATTCAAATGCAAATATTCTTCTAATTAAAAATTAACTTACTTATTGAGTATAAAGAATCCAAATCTGGATCAATATTTTTAAACACCTTATTATTGCTTATCGCGCTCTGAGGACTTTGCCCTATCAGTTCCCGTTCTCGTGAATCTCTCATTTCTGGTTTTGATCTAGCCGAATCTCGGCCAGAATCTTCTATTAAACCATTAATAGGACTATCATTTTTTCGCATATACGCGGACGTTTCATGCATTATATTGTTCGATAGAGTACTAAGTTTCTCAACACCTCCCATTTCAGCAGCCGTTATAGTCAAATTATTCATGCTATTTATACTATTATTAGTTGAAACACGTTTCATGTCCATTAACATGGATATACCACCACCTATGGGTGTGTGGTGAATGGTTGAATTCTGTTGATTTAATAAATTATTTTGGTTATTGTTTTCCGTATCCGATGTGTGTCCTGAAGAGAGACCATCTTCTAGTATAGGCATAGCGGAGGCGGCATAAAATTTAGCTGCATAATTCGAGCACGAAGTCGAAACGCCACCATTCAATTCACCAGATAGACCTTTGGTAATAAGAAGATATTATTTAAAATCAAATTTGAGAATATACATACGTACATAGTACATGTCTTGGATATGAAAATGACTATATAAACTATATAAATAAACTAGAACTGAGTTAGAACTGAACTAGAACTGAACTAGAACTGAACTAGAACTGAACTAGAACTGAACTAGAACTGAACTAGAACTGAACTAGAACTGAACTAGAACTGAACTAGAACTGAACTAGAACTAGAACTGAACTGGAAGAGAACTATAATTTTAACTTTGTATTATATTTTAACTAGAACTAAACTAGAACTGAACTAGAAGTGAACTATAATGTATTTTTTTGTATTTTAAATAAACAATTTAGTTTTGACATATGTATGTAAAATTAAATTCTTTAATAATATTGTTACTTCCCAAGTACAAAGTATTTAAATCCGTGCAAATAAAAATAACTCAGTGGCAAATGATTGCATTAAAATGGAACCATTAAAAAAAAGAACAACAAATTTATACTCACTATCTAAATCACCACAATTCGAATCATAATCGGTTGTCTCCGGTGAATAACGATAATTTTGTCGGGAATTTGTATTCATTTGATTATGATTGATGCCATCGATTTGTTGATCGATTTGTTCGCAACTACTGCGACTTGCCGAATCCAAAAAGAAATCAAAGTCACGCATTAACGGGCTGCCAGTGAAATGACGTCGTGCATTGTGATGACGTGAATTATGGCGATTATTCATTAAAGAGAAATTATGATGATTGTGTTCATCAATACCTATAATACTACCGCTACCACCTCCTTCACCATCAATATCTTGCTGATGATGGTGAAGCTTAGAATCATCATGTTCGTTAATATCTAAAATATCATGATTGATATCAACATCATCAATGTCATCCTCGCCATCGCCATTCTCATTGTATGGACGATATGAAAATTGTGTTGGTGACTGCAAGTGATTGCGATAATTAACATGATGTTGATGTTGTTGTTGTTGTTGATGATGACTATTCTGTTGATGACTATGATGCTGATTATGATGACTGTTGGTGGTTTGTAAAGGTGTATGATGCTGTTGTTGATGATAATGTTGTTGCTGCATTTGTTGTTGTTGAGAATGTTGATGATGTTGTGGTGTTTCATCATTGTTATCCTCATCTTCATCCTCTTCCTCATCCTCATTTTCAACGTCCAATTGTATATCATCCTCATCATCTTCAACTTCCGCATCACCATCTGCTTCATCTTCCTCAATGTCACGTCCTAGATTTGTATGGAATTCATATTGTATATCCTGATTGCAGGAATAAATGAGATACGACGTAGTGGTGGAAAGAAAAATAACAATTGAAAATGAAAAATTACAATGATTTTCATTAAAATACACAAAAGAACAAGTACATACAATAAAAACAAGAAAATAAAAAATAATAACACAATCACTCAAGAACGACCATACACTTAATATACTCTACATCACGAGGAGCTTCTATTAGATTTTATCATTAGGATCTAGTAATAAGAAATTGTTAAAAATAATATTGTTAATACGAATTGAAAATGTCTAAACATTTCAAATAGATTTTAAAGGAATTAAGTTTTCATTTGTATTTATGTATTTGTTTAAATTTAACAAAAACTTTTTTTAAGAACCTAATGCCGGTTTTGCGATAAGATTTATAATTCGAATACGTGAATCAAAAATGAAAGTAACTCCAATTTATCGTCTGTTTGGAGAAAATTCTTAGACATAATGTACGGTATTTTAAAGCACCACAAATATTTGTTAATTGTTTAACTATTTTTTTATATATGAAATTTTTCTTATTTTAATTTATTTTTTTGTTGTCTCTTTTGTATAAGACGTAATAGTGGAAGTGGTATTATACTTACAATACTATCGACATCACTGCTATTTTCAATGATGGGCTTGTCATCGTTTGAGGGACACTTAAAGAACTCTTCAAGTACCTTGCGAGTTTCCGAGAATTCATAAAGGTAATCAAAGGTTGATGACTTTGTTGGTATACTCAAGGGATTACTGCTGCTGTTCATCATTGTGGCTGCTGTCATCGATGCATTGGCCATATTTAAATGTGTCATTGTTGTGGTATTGTTGGCGGTTGCTGTTGTTGCTGATGAATTCGCTGTGGCAGCCGCTACTACGGCGGCAATAGCAGCAGTTGTTGTTGGTGTTGTACAGCTAGTTGTTAGGGAAGAGGTTGTTGTGGCCGTTCCTCTTTCGACACCAATAATCTCAAGGTCCTTGTCAATTGGAGGTGGTGTGGGAGGTCGTTCTGCACCACTACCTCCAATGCTAACACTGGCAGCACAGCCAACTCCACTGCTGCCAACTAATAAATTGTTAGCTGTTGAAATGGCCTCTGGTGTTGTTAGATCAGATATTGTACCAATTTCCGAAACATCATTGCTGGTATCTTCAGCATTATTATCAGTATTTGGTGACTGTTGTGGCAGCGTTTGAGAGTTCAATTGTTGTTGCTGTGAATGTTGTTGCAACTGCTGTTGTTGCTGTTTGCTATTGTAATTTAGCATCATAATCGGTGGTGTACTCTCACGTTGTGGCGATATGATACGCTAAAACAATGTTAAAAAATAATAGAGAAGTAAAAACAAAATTGGTTAGTAAGCGGAAGGAAGGGCATAAAGTATAATAAAAGAAAATCGTGTTTATTTTTAATCTCATCCTCTAAATGTCATCATCACAAAGTGAAATATTGATTTTGTGTTTTCATTATTGTTGCCAATTTTGTTTGTCTGGCTTATCTATCGTCTTACCTGTGGAAAACCTGGTCTTGCTGCATAGTGTTGTTTAGGAGAATTTGTTGTCGCATTTGTAGCTGTTGTTGCTGCGACTGCTGTTGTCATAGCAATAGCATTATGATGATTGCTTTTTGTTGCTGTTACCGCTGTTGTGGCTGTTAGATTTTGTGATAATTTATTGTTTACTCTTGGAATATGCTCCACATCATTCGTGTTGCCCATTTGTCCAATTCGACGTGGTGAACCTTCATATTCTGTAAAAATGTTAGGTGAGTTAAGTAAAGATTGTTTTTCGTTTTCTTTTAAAAGCAAATTTTGATTGATGTTTGCAATACGATAAAATTAATTGAACAAATGTATTTAAATTTGCATAAGTTTGGTGAGGACTTATTTTGTTTACGTTTAAGATGATTTAAATCTTTAAAGAGTATCGTTATGATAAATTTTTAAAGCTCGTGTTGATTTTCGAATAACGGAATTTAAATAGAGTCCTTAATGATAAATTAATATAAGTCCCAGTTATAGGGGAGATATTGTAAAGTTTATTTTGAATTTTAAAATTTTATTTATTTTTTTTAATATAATTGAAGTAGAAATGAACAAGAAATAGAACTGAACAAGAACAGAATTAGAACTGAACTAGAACTGAACTAGAACTGAACTAGAACTGAACTAGAACTGAACAAGAACTGAACTAGAACTAGAACTAGAACTGAACTAGAACTGAACTAGAACTGAACTAGAACTGAACTAGAACTGAACTAGAACTGAACTAGAACTGAACTAGAACTGAACTAGAACTGAACTAGAACTGAACTAGAACTGAACTAAAGCTGAACTGAACAATTAAAATAACAAATGTCTTCAAAAATATTGAATTTTTTCTTTCTTACTCACCTATAATACCATGACGTGTCTCAACGTTAATCGTATGGCTTTTCTCCAAATATTTATTGTGATGCTCCTTATATGACGACGTTGTTGTATCCACATCACAATTACTACCAACAGTCACAATATGTTTATCATCCTTAATATCACTTAATAAATGTGATTTTTTCGAAACAGAATTCACTGCCGATGATGTGGATGATGTATCAATGTGTGATTTTGCTGTATCCGATACAAGAGAACGTGTATTATTGATTTGTGAAGATGAATCGGTAGTAACGCGTAAATCTGTAAATGAACGAAATAAAAAAGAAGAAAAACAAAAAAAAAAAAATTAAATTAAATGAAAGAAAAAGTATTACAAATGTTATACATACAATATAATCACATTCAATCAAAAGAGAAATGACAGGGAAATTAAAATCAAGTAGAGTGTAAAAAAAGGGGCCAATGTCAATTGATTATTTTGCATCATTGGTTTGTTGTTTGCAAACGAAGCATGACCTTACCTTTGCAACACAACTAACAGAACAACACATAAACAGACAATTCAATTCAATTTAAAATGATTAACATTTTGTCTAGGTACAATTTGATAGGCTGCTGTTGCTTATTTGACAGGGGACATATGTATATTGATAAACACTGATATTGTTGTATACATATATACACAGATTTATATATAAACGTATTTATTGTTCTTATAGATACAACAAATAATTTTGTTGAGTAAGAGTTAAAATGTGGGAAGTTTTCTAATAAAGTACAGCCGTATTTATACCCAAAACCACTATAGTGGGGAGGGTATTATGCGTTTGTGCTTATGTTTGTAATACCCGAAAATATTGGTCCTAGACCCACCTTCCGTCTGCTGTGTGTCCATGTAAACCTTGTCTGCACGCTACAAGTGGCAATTTTCAAGATAATTTGATGAAAAGGCACAAACTAATAAATCAGTTGTAGAGAATTGATATTTTAAAAATAATAATTTTAAGTTTTTTCTAGGCATCCATCCCATCTGGATAAATTTTAGTTGTACAAATAAATACATTTATATGAACATAAGTATATGTGTTTATAAATCTCTATAGAACAAACTCTAATACTAGATTCTGATTGTCCAGTAATGTTCAATTAATTTTATTAAATTTAATTCTTTTTATAGATTAAACACCATATTGTCGTTTGTCTGGTTGGGCCACTATTTCCTCATTCTTTGCAACATTTAAACCCTTTATATTTACATTATTAACAATAGATATTGATTTTCAATGTTAAACAATAATGTTGTCATGTTATTTTCATTTTGCTGTTGTTGTTTTTATACCACATATTGTTGTATTACAGTAAAATCTTATCCCAAATAGTTTTTTTTTTTGAAATTTTTGATTATATTGGAATCATTTTTGACTCTTCTGCACGATTAAAATTATAACATTTTCTGATCATAATTGATACTTTCGTCGGAAGAAAATGCTCTCTACCCACGACACTTATACATTACTTTTCTCAACCCTACTGCTGATCAGTTCCGACTCAATTTTGTATCTATTTTGAGTCATTTATGAATTCATATTATAATAATTGATGATCCCCATTTTGAGTAATTTTTAGTTTTGTTACAGACAATATATAAATGTATATTTAATTATATTTCGAACATCCGGAAAATCTATTTATTATTGCTGTAAATTTTGTTATTGCTTTTCAAATAAATCAGATTTGAATAATTTATTGGATCTGGTTTGGATTTGGTTTAACGATTAGTCAATCAACTATTTTCCGTAGATCATTAATTATTGAAAATTATTATAACTTAAGCTAAATATAATTTCAATTAGTGGTGCCCTGTCCGGTATACGTACAGACCTAAATATCCCACAAATATTAAAATAATTGGTTTAAAGGTTTAGGTTATTTTGACTGGAAACTAAAACTTATATGCCATCTCTCGGACAAATTTATATATTTTCAGGAATATTTATCACGAGCCTTAGTTTCTGAGTTTATCGATTACGAACGAACCCTTATCTTTTATTTATTCAGATTTTTTTTGACCAAAAATCTACTTTAAAAATATTTCACAAACTCAAATATTTATGTACTCAATATTATAAACTAAATGAGAATTATTTTCAGGAATACTTCTCACGATGCCTTAAATATATATTTGAAATATTGTCTTATCACGAGCCTTAGTTCCTGAGTTTATCGATTACGAACGAACCTTAATCTTTTATTTATTCAGATTTTTTCGACCAAAAATCTACTTTAAAATTATTTCACAAACTCAAATATTTATGCATTCAATATTATAAACTAAATGAGAATTATATTAAGTTATTTTAAACCACAAAAAATTGTTTGCTAACTCTTCCAAAAGAGTCTTTTATGAGCCCCTTTTCTAATCATTATCGAATCTTTTCCGAATCTCTTGAACCATTTTGATGTGTATTGTTTGTATTGCTTGAAATAATTGCTTGATATTTGATCACAAAATAATTTCGAAAACTATCATGTTCCAAATACCAGGATGATCCATTTATGATTGTTATACATTTTGTTACTGTTTTTTTATATATTCAGTTATTAATTTTTTAAGAGCGCAACTTATTGACCACTTTTCGGTCAAAAGGGTCAAAAAAGATTGAGTTCACTCATTAATCATCCAACAATCTTCCAAACGCTAACTGGGGTACAATGTGTATTGTAATAGAAATACAACAACAATGTTAATATATGTAAGTATTTACATACATATAAATATATGTATGTGTTATTTAAACATATTTGTTAAAGTATTAATTCAATACAAATTGTAATTCAATTATTTTAAATTTCAATTAAATAATTTAAATGCTGTTACAATATGTATATTTGTTTCTTATTTTTATTTGTAAAATTGTGTTTTAGAAAAAAGATTAAAATTTACTTTAATTATCTGCCACATTGATATTAATTTAATAACACATAAGTACGATGTTGTGTTTTTATTATTATTCAAAGTTCTACTTCATTGCCTTAACATCGCAATTCAATTACCCATCATACTATACACGTACTTAGATTAAATGTTGCAGAGTGTTTTAACTATGGGACATCAAATGCAGATTGACAAATGTGTATGGAAAAATAGGTTTGAGTAAAGAACGACTATATAAATCTTTATTATAATTATAGATTGATAATAGTATCGAATTTGAAAATAAACAAAACACATAGTAGACTTGTTTAAGATCGCACAATTTCTTTAATGTAATAATGAGCTTATGTTGATAATTTATGTTGATCATGAATAATTCGATCAAGTAAGACATTTTTATACCCTACACCACTTTAGTGGGGAGGGTATATTGGGTTTGTGCTGATGTTTGTAACATACAAAAATATTCATCCTATATTAATCGGCATAGAATCATTTTATGAGTCGATTGAGCTATGTCGGTCCGTCCGTCTGGCTGGCTGAAATTTGGCACACACGCTTCTCTTGGCCCAAGGACGAAGCCTATTGTTAAAATCGACTATAAAATCGATTATTTCGACTAGCCCTCATACAACCGTACCCCCCAAATAGGGCTTTTTGGCTTATAATTAATTTAAATGATCTATTATGTTAACAAACGTCGACAAAACTTAGTTTTATAGAACTTTAAACGACACTACCGATTTTTGTAATGATCGGGCTTCATTTGACCCTATCCCCCATACAAACTCCCCTTCAGAAAATTACTTAAAGGTAAAAATTCACTTACAAACACTAATAACACTTTTAAATTCTACATAAATAATATTGACGAAGAGTCTTCCCCCTACCAACATTTTTAAGGATAGGATCATATTTTACCCTACTCCCCTTTGAGCCCTCTTAAAAAATATCTTTTTTTGCAAAAAAAAAAGAAAAAATATTCCAAAATAAAGTTAAAAAAACAAACCAAATGCTTTATTTTTTTAAATAATACCCAATACCTACGCCCGACTATACATTCATACTTGTTTCATTTAAAATTGGTTATTCGTCTACGGTATAATAGAAGATCTTGTGCTAAATTTCATTGAATTTTCTCCAAAATTGCGACCTGTAGTTTGATTAGAAGCCCTATTCGGAGGTACGGTTGTATGGGGGCTAGGTGAAATAATGGACCGATCTTAACCATTTTCAATAGGGTTCGTCCCTGGGACAATAGGAGATCATGAGAAAATGATTCTGAGCCGATTGGTTTAATTTAAGGTGGGAATAGGACTAATATTATGGTGCGTTACAAACATCAGCACAAACCCAATATACCCTCCCCGCTATAGTGGTGTAGGGTATATAAAACTGATTTGCTTGAAATGTTACAAATATCTGTACAAGTGTATAGAAAATAATCAGTAGCGGTGTAAGGTATTCATATTTAGCTTGAAATATAAATCACTAGGAAAATAAAAGGTTTAGAATGTTAGTTAAATGGTAATCAATATATCAAGAAAATTATAATGTGTAAATAATTGTAATACTGTGACCATGTGTGCCTACAGATTACTACTACATCACACCATAGAAATTCAAAATTCTGATTCTTTTTCTAGAAAAATATATCCGCTCTTTTCCCGGTAATTATTATTTAACAAAGAGAATATAATTTGAAGATTGACAGCCGTCAGATAATGACTTGGTATTCATTTAATATTTCAACATAATTAAAATAGGTAAGGGCTTTACATCAGTGATATTATTTTTATCAATTAACTGCAACATTATCTTGGCTATTTTTTGTGTAGTTTTTGGGTAATTTGCACATAATACTCACTATTTGTACGAATTGAATACTGACATTCATATGTTATGTTTGTGTAGCGATTCTTAACTTGGATCTATGAAGGTAGTTTGATTTTTCCGGAAAGCCTTTTGGTTCTGTCAATATTTAATATTCGGCTAAATTTTTAAAGATCTTCACATAAAACTCACTTTATGGGAACACAAATTTTATTTTTTGCTGTCAATTAGTGTGAATCGCAGAAGGTGATTTTGAGCCAATTGGTATACTTTAAGGATGTTGATGTTACAAACATCGCTACATTTCTTAAAGGTTAAAAATTTGCAACAAAATTGTACCCATTCCTGACTTTTGTTTGTTGAGTAAGGTCACTTTTTAACTGAGTGTGCGATATGAATTATTAATCTGTCAAATAATGATATAATATATCACGATTTTATAAGTGTGAACTAATCCATTATGTAAAATTGAATCTGGTCACTTTAGAATTTTTATCATATCCATTATATATTTATCAAACACAGACGGCAATCAATTTATTATGTACACGTCTATACATTGCATACAGCTTGTTGTTTTATTTGTCTTTACACAACATATACCCAGCAAAAACTAACATTGAAAGCTAATAAATCATTTCTCAATCATTGGTATTTAAACTCCTTATTTTACCACAGTGGTAATATTGGAGGCAAATGCTTACAGTTAAGGACTTAAGTATGTTTTAAACACGCTAGCTTAATACGAGACAATACGAATCAGTCGAAAATAAGTACTTATATATCAGATTAGAAATACTACATAAAGGTAATGCAGACGGTAGTAGCTCGTACTGAAAAGTATGTTGTTGGGTATGTACAGTACCCAGTTTTTGCTGTATATCAACTAAATACAGCAGTAAAACAAATATTTTATACATGAATAAATGTTAATAGAAAAGTGTTGTAATACGGATCAATAAAAAATACTAAGGATTAAATGTTCAACAAATACAAAAAGTACTTTTTAAATTCAATAAAAATTATTCTCTGTTGCCATAAAAGTAGCTTATTATATTAAGGGAAGATATTTAAATAGACATTTAAATCTTGTCAGTAAAAATACTAAAAGTAACCCCGATTCATATTATCATTAATTCGATTTAAAATCAAATGGCATCAATAGAACTTAATAACACTACAAGTCTAAAGATATTTTAAATGTAAAGAAGATCTAAACCAAGAAAGGCTAATGTTAAAAAAACAGCGATCTACTTACTTTGCCAACTTTCTGCCATATCGTCATATATCACATCATTGTTGCCACCTAAACGTTCATCGTTCAATTGACGTTGAGATTGATTATGTTGCTGTTGATGTGATTTTGTTGAATGATGTTGATACTGCTGACCCGATTTATGCTGTTGTTGATATTTCTGTGCTAAATTATGATGTTGCTGCTGTTGCTGTGCTGAATACGAATGACGTTCACGTCTATCTCGTATTTCAATTGCATTATTTGTTGTCTGTTCACCCACCGATTCCCTTACTAAGGCGGCATTAATGTAACGATCACGTTCACGTTCTACATTTATTGTCTTACTACGCTGTTCTCTCAACTCACGTTCACGATCGCGTTCTCGTGCCAAACAACGTTCGGAACGATCGTGTAGCATATCTCTCTTTTCGGGCCAATCGTTTTGATGATTTAACGATGATTCCTGTAGTGAAGTTTTGCTACCATAAAGATATTGGGCTGCTAGGGGCGTTAGGCCTTCAGAGCAAGGATTGGATTTCTGTGGGTTATGTTGTTGTTGTTGCTGTTGCGCATTATAGTTGTTACGTTTTTGTGTGGTATTAGCTGCTGTTGTATTGTTGGTGGTTGTGTTTGTGTCTTGATATGTAGCATCACTATTTGGACTACGTCCTAGTCTTATGTGGTGTGATGTTACTGGAGGCTGTTGTCTACCTATATAAGCTGATTGCTGTTGGGATTGTTGCTGTGATAAGTGTAGCTCTGGCGTCGGCTGTTGCTGATGTTGTTGTTGCTGTTGATATATCGAGCGTCTGTTATGGGAACGTGTTTCTATTTCTATTGAACCATTATTGCCACTATAGTCTGGAGAATTTAAGACAGTCGAAGTTGGTGTAGTATTCTGTCTCGTTTCCCAGTAATTATCCTTAACAAAAGGATTTTGATTTGAAGACTGATGGCCATTCTGCTGAGAATGATGATGCTGTTGTTGCTGCTGTTGATGCTCAACATTACGTTGATGTTGTTGCACAGCATTTAAAATCTCCGCATGATTTAGATGATTGTAGGGCTTTTCCTCTCGGGAATAGTTTTGACCATTAACCGCTTGTATGTGATGATAACGCTCATACTGAGAACGTTTACGTGGCATTTCGTTAATTTGTCTCTCACGTTGCTCTTCGTTATGTTTACGTAGTAGTTCCTTTGCAGGGGGACTGGTAGTAATAGTAGATCTTTCCCTTAAGTCTTCGTTATGTTTACGCAAGTCTTTGGTTGGCGGACTAGTAGTAGTGTTGGAGGTGTGATAGTAAAAAGGTGCGTAATTAGGCACTGGTAATTCTTCTTCTTCGGTCCCTGGCTCTGTAACCTTACGGCTATCTTCCGAAGTTGGCTGATGTTTCAAATCTCTGCGTTTGTTATTTTCTTCAGTTTCTTCTGTCGCTAGCAAAGTGGAGCAGAGAAAAGGATTTGTTGAAATTCTAGGTGTCACCGACGACAAAGATTCCGAAGATATTGAAGACACCGAGTGGGGAGGAGGAGATTGCGTAATTATATTTACACTTCTATAATAATGGTTGTTTGTATTTAGTTTATTTTGCTGTTGCAAATCTTGATTTTCTATTTCACCGTTTTGTTGTTTATGATTCAACTTTAAATTACTATTTGAACGAATTGTAAGATCTTCTCTCGTCACGTTTGAATTTCCATCTGTGGGTGACGATTCTAAGCTGGAATTGTTATTGGCGGTTTTTGGTCTACACTTGGGAAACAACAATGATATTTGATCTTTAATGGGAGGTGAGGGTGAGAGTAAGGCCTGTGACAAATTTACTGCTGTTGTTGTTGCTGATGTGGTAGTGGTCTCGTGTTTTGTGGTTTCGCCATTTGTCGTTTTGCCGTTAAAATATTTTTGCTGTTGCTGCTCTCTTAGCAGTTGTTGCTGCTGTTGTTGTTGAATTTGTTCTCTTTGATAGTATTTAGCGTTGTGGTTAAATTCAGTTGAATCGTTAAGATTATCGTTACCATTTATGGCTGTTTTGACTTCATTGGTATGTGCTCCCCGACTATAATAAAAACTATTATTTTGTGTTGTTGCTGTAGCTGTTGGCGATGCTAATGATGATGAAACATGTTGCTGTTGATGTTGCGACGATGATGAAGAGGAGTTTGATCTCGGTTGATAATGTGCACGATTTGTGGTTTCAATTGTGGTGTAATTTTCAGGTGATGTTGATGAGGTTGCTGTCGATGAATGCAAATTATTAATGCCACTAGTTGTTTTTCCAGCAGCAATTGTCGTCAATGTTGTGCTGACCATTATTGAAGTCAATTAACTGTACAAAAAAAAAAAACAAAAGTATAAAATATTAGAAATTTTGTAATAGATTCGAAATTCAAATGTTCAGTTAATTCTAAACAATATTTTTAAGCTTTATAAGTTTCATTCCAAAACAAAATTGTAATTATATTATTATTGATATTTAATACATTAGATATTTATTTAATGAAACCTGAGACATTTTAAAGTATTTATGTTTTATTTGTAGCCTTGAGCTAGCATAGCTTGTAAGGCAATTAATTTTTTAATAAATTATTTTAATGTGCATTTTTTAATTTATCATCTTTACTGATACACATCTTTTCATTTTTCCATCTATTTATATGTCTAATTTAATATAAATTTAATGGTTGACAATTTCAAATTCTGAGATTGTGTGTGTGTATATAAAGATATCCCAAAATTTTAGGTCCCTATTTTTAACCGTTCAAAACTTAGTATAAATTTAGGCGACAAGAAAAAATTATTTTTTGACATTTGTTATAAATTATGTCATTACAACAAAAATAAAACACATTAAGAACCCTCAATTTAAATAAAGGTAGTTAAATGATAAACGTTTATAGCGCTACAACAATAAAAAAAACAAATATCGCATAAAATGCAGCAATTTATAAAATACACGAATTTTTAAAACTACATACACACACATTTAGCAAACATTCTCTCACTCATGATTTACAAACGGCTATGTGATTGTGTCCTTTTAGTCCTTTAGATATGTAACATTTAATACCTTGATTTTGTTTTACAGCAATAAAAAAAATGTCAAAAAGTTATTCTACAATTTTCATACAAAAGACACTTTTTACATATAAAATTAAAATCACCCACATGAGAGGAATAATGATGATGATTTTAAGTGGAATGAATTTACATTGAATTTAAATTTTATATGTAAAATTTATTTAAATTTAATTCGAATATGTTTAAATGTATGCAAATTTCAATGGCTCTTTGTGAACAGAATTTTTTTTAAGAGTCTTTCATTAAATTTAGTTTGTAGGATATGTTTTAAGCTTAATTGAGTATATATTTTAAATTTTACGAGTACAGAAATATTTTACGAAAATAATCCTAATTAAGCCGAAAATGCCTTAAATGGGTTTATAAAATTAGGCATATTGCAAACTCATTTTAATACAAATGAATAAATTTGGAATGTAATGGGAATTAAGAGCTTTAAAAGTAATACAAAGGTGTTTGAGGAAATGATGACCTATCCAATGTGTTTTTTTTCAGAAAAAAATTTTCAATTATTTATTAAAATTTATTTATTTTTATTCAAATGTAAAACTACAATTAGTAATTTAAGGTAAAATGCTGATTTTTTAAATAAAGGTTTTTGGCAAAAACTGAAATTTTTGTATATCAATAATTCATTAAACGAAATGATTTGAATTAATTAACTACCGGAAAATATTTATCCGTTTTAAGTATTTATCACCAATCCCAAAATCTATGTGAAAATATTGCCCATATTTAAGCAAAAACTTACTTTTGCAGTATAGGTATTCGCTGAAATTTTTTCCCATACTTCACTTAATTATGTGAAAAATTGAGCAACATTATAGAGTATTAGGCATCCTTATAATATCGTCGGAAATAAATGACAAATAAAACGTTTTCAAATCAAACAAATCCCGTCAACATCGATAAGTTCAAATACAATCCATTGTAATCAGTTTAAACTGTATTTAATGCAGTTAAAAAGTCAAACAGCATTAAATTGGCATTTAAAAGGTTAAACTCTTTGTAATATGTAACTGTTATTGCCAAATTCAAATGTATGATGTTTACAATTACACATTTGTGTACGTAAAATGATGATACATACAAATCTTTGGTATGTGTGAATATGTGTAAAAGCAAAATTTAATGACAAATGCGGAGAAGGGTGCGGGTTTCAGACCATTTCATACATAGATTTAAACTGTTACAACAGCAGTGTGTCTATTATGTTTTCTCATTCCAATACGGAATGTTACACATACGATATACTTATGTAGATATGTATGTACATTCGAGTTTGTATGTATTCCATCCTACAAACCCTGCATCATTTCAAACTTTATTGCGAAGATCTATCTATCTATCTATCTATCTATCTATCTATCTATCTATCTATCTATCTATCTATCTATCTATCTATCTATCTATCTATCTATCTATCTATCTATCTATCTATCTATCTATCTATCTATCTATCTATCTATCTATCTATCTATCTATCTATCTATCTATCTATCTATCTATCTATCTATCTATCTATCTATCTATCTATCTATCTATCTATCTATCTATCTATCTATCTATCTATCTATCTATCTATCCATGGAGTAATTAAATGGAATTAACGCTTTAGGCTGCAGGGTTTTTATTCATGACATTATCATTTATATTTATACATATTTCATCACACTCTAAAATATGTTTGTTTCGTTATAATTGTGTTCTACATTTCGTACGAGTCTTTTTCCTATGTGTTCATATGAGAAATTGGGTGTATGTGTCTTCCAAAAATATGAAAATTAAATTTGAATTTTTAACAGAAAGCATTTATGTTCTCGTTCTTATATTCATACATACATATGTTACTCATAAACTCTACTCGTAAAATGTTGAAATGAAACCCAAAGGATCTAAATTTTAATTGCTCTTAATCGTATTGGATGAAGAATTTTCATCCTTTACAGCACTCGTGATACTCTCCTACGATGATGACTATAATAACATAAATGACGACTAGGAGTGAGTGAAATATGCTGTGATTGTTTAAAATTATAATATATTCTTCGACAAAACTTTTCACGTGTGTAAGATGCTTGCGAAGGAAATTATTTTAATTCTTCTATTAAGTATAATTTAATTATTCATAAAATGCATCACATTATTTGTCATTGAGATAAAAATGGTAGAATAAAGAAACAACTTTATGGCAATGAGAGTTGTGCTTAACTTAAAATGTGCAATATGTATATTATTTAATTCAAAAAAATTTTTTTTGAGGCAGAAGTAATGTGTAAATTATAATTTTATTTGTAAGTGAAACGAATAAGTATGCAAATGTTTTACAAATATAATTTTGTAATTTTCATTTTAATATACAAATTTTAATTTATTTGGCATTGAAACTCAAAAGCTTTAATATAACATTAATTTAAAGCAACAGAAATTTTAATTACAAATTTCATTGAATTAATAAATTATTTTGAAGATATTTTAGAAAAAAAAAAATATTTTCTTTATCTTTAATATTTTAGATTCTAGTTAAATAAAGGGCAATAAAGCTTTTTTATTATCACTTTCAATTAAATTAAAATAGTAACACTATTTTCACTTTTATTTTTTTCTAAAACCTATTATTCTTAATATTTAACATTTGAAGGAAAATTTAGTAGAAAAATTGTGCTCATATAAAAATGTCAAACATCATTTAGTGCTCTAGATATTTGCAAACATTTATGACTTTAAAGGCCAATTCATTTTGCCTTCTTTCTATTTCCTTGTAAATATCTGTCTGTCCGCCCATCCGTCTGTCTTTTATTGCCAACTGCATTTATAAATATAAACTCCTGTTGCTTTTAAGTGTACTCCCGTTTCGTTAAAAAAAGGAAAATAAATAAAAATTGAAAAGAAGGAAGAAAACTCAAGGAAATTTTGCTGTGTTTTTATGATTTATTTCGCATGGCATTTTACAGGAAAACAAAAAAAAAAAAAGAAAGAAAAACTTGAGAAAAATTTTTTAAATTGTTTGGAATTTAATGAGAGTCAAGTGTTCGAAATAAGTGTTTTTTTTATAGTTTTGTAATGTTTGGTTTTCAAAGGATAAAAATTAAACAATATTTATACATACAAAAAAAAATATTATTTTAACACTCTTAATATCTTGTAATTTTCTTAAGAAACCATTTGATTTTCTTTGTAAAAGTATAAACATTTTAAAAACACAAAAGATTTAATTAACACTGTATTTTTTGGGTTTAGAGGAGAGAATGGAAAAGTGAGGTTAATTAGAAATTATAATACTCCATAGAAATACACACGCTTACATTGTGATAAATGACTTAATGTCCAACAAACTTTAGTATAAAAGTTTAAAAAAAATCAAGGCTTTAATATACATAAACTTTTGAAAATATCTGCTTTAAAATTATTAAGGTTTTGATTACACAGAAAAAATTATCGGTAGTTTATTTTCAATTAACATGTTTTAATTTTCTTTGTTTTTTATTTAAACAAATTTTTATTTGTCTTAATTATCTCGTTTTTTGAAACTGTTTGAAACTTAAGTTAATTAATGTTGATTAAATTTTTAATTAATTCAATTAATTTTTTAATTGATTGAAAAAATTTTTCTGGCCTTCTTTTCTATTTTAGATTTATTTTTAATATTTAATTTAGAATTTTTATGCTAGGAATATTTATAATTCTTAAATAGTCAATTAAATTTTGGGTATATAATATTCAAGTTTCTTTACAATTTATAAAACACTTTTTTATATGTTCAGTTGTGAAAATAAAGTGTAAATTTTTGTAAATGCTGAACGCATTGTTAAAGGTCTAGTATTCCTTTAACGTTGTGTGTAATCGATTAATTATTTGATTGTTTTAATCACCTTCTTAATTGAATTTTAAAAATTTTTCTATCAAACAGTTTAATTTATTTGATTAATAAATTAATAAAAAATCAATTTTTTATTTATTAAATATTTAATTTATACAATAAATGAATTAATCAATGTTAAATCTTGTCTCAATTATTGACATTAATTGTACTGATTAATTCGTTATTTGGAAAAAAATATATATTTTTATTTTTTTACAAATTTGGTAATTGATATCATCATTTTGGTTATAGGTGCAAAACTTGCTTGATACAATTATTTTGATAATTAAAACACATTTTCAGTTTTTTCTGTGTACATTAGGTTTCAATTGCAAGAATTCTTAATAAGAGTTAAACATTTTTTGTTTGCCGGGTTGGCGTATAGTACTTTGTTTTGCAGACTTTGTTGTTAATAAAAAGTAAGAGTATTTAATTAAGATGCAAAAAAAAAAGAAAAATTTTCAAAGCATCAAAGACTTTTCATGAAATAGTACATAATATAAGGATTTCTATATGTTTAAGTCAGCTTTGTTGAAATAAAGAAAAAAACAAGAAGATGAATTGAAATGTGAGAAAATTTCTCAAAGAAAGTTGTTGGCTAAAAAGAAATTTAACAAAAACAAAGGTAAAACACACCTACTTGAATATACACTCGTACATACATATATTGATATTAATGGTATTCACTTTAGGCTACTAATGTATAATCAAACAAATTTTTTAATTCTTAGAAGGAATTGTTTGCTTAAATTTGAAACTGGAAATATATTTAGGTAAAATTTTGATTTACATAAAATTCATAAAAGTGCTTATTTTAAAAAATTATTGAAGGTATTTTTATGACTATCCTTAATATAAAGATATTTTGTTTCGAATTAAATACTATTTTCTATGTTCCGGAGAACAAAAAAGTTTAATATTTCAAAGACGTCAATGATCAATATGTTCTTAAATAAAAACTTTGAAAATATTTAAGATTTTCAATATATATTATGTTTGTATGTTATAAAAAAATAATTAAAAACTCTCAATTTGTTCAAATTTAAAAATATACAATATAAAATTAATTAAATAAACATATAAAACTTTTTTTTAGTAAAAAGTAAATAAATTTTAAGAGAAAATATTAATAATAAATGTTAAAATTGAAGTTATACAGACTTTTTTATGAAATAAAACAAAAACATGTAAAATTTTTGTTCAGTTTTTATAAAGCCTGTCCATCGCAGGACTAGACTATAAACCAGACTAAAGTCTTGACAAAAGACTAGACTGGAATAAAGAATAAATTAAAAAAGTCAAAATTATACACTATATTCCTAACTATAGAGTTAAGTTAATTAAGTTTAAATTTTAAATTTCATAAATCTTAATTTTCATATTTTGAAAACCGTTATTTTTCATTCAATTCAAACTCTTTAACACTAATAATTCTATATACTTATCTCTATAATTTAAGGCTCATTGCATAAAACCATTGTTTAAATAAAATATTGTATATTAAATAATCTAAAATCTCTTTTGTTTCAACTACCACTAGAACACTCCACCATCATCAAATCAACTGGTTTTTTCAATTGTTTGCTACGACAAAAGTTTAGACAATCGATATAAACCATAAAAAATGATTACGCATCTATTGATAGGGCAACACAATATGACAATAAGATATGATTGTGTGGGGGGAGGGAAAATAGAGTGGAAAGTTCAATGAACTCATTTTAAGGCCTTCCATTCGCATATGCATGAGTAATAATATAAAGTTTTAAGTTCATCTTGGTGGTAAAAACAATAATAAAAAGGAGTTGTAGGTGGTTGGTTGATGTTAAACATACATTGGCCTTCTTCATCCTCGGCGTTTAGGAAGAAAAAAAATAAGAAAATTGTTCAGAAAACCAAAAAAGAAACGAAATACTTGTTCATCTTTAAATATTTACCAGTATCTGTTTTGTATATGCGATAAGATAATAAAAGAAGGGAGGGTTAAGAAAACTTTTCTTTTTAAATAATTCTTACCAGTTATTTAAAGATATAAACGAAGGAGGTGTAATAATAACACTACTTTTTAGGAGTTATATTTACTTCAATATCGATCAAAATCTCAATTACTAGCGTCAAGGGCCAATCTCATAAACATAATATTTCAATTAAAATGGAATTCAATTCGATTCTGAAATCTATGTATTTAGAGGATATATGCTTAATTCTATAGCCATGTTCTTACCGAACGACTCTCGTAATAAACAGTTAAAACCAAGAATATTTATTTGTATGTGTACTAATACACAAACACATACACACAAATATAAAACTTTTAACAGTTGAGTGGGTGAGTGAATGAGTAATTTACACTAAAGACATCATTGTCAATAGAGAGGGCGGGTGTTTCTATTCGATTTTTATTTTTTTATGAGTGAATGAGTGTTACTAAGTGGTTAAATTTTATGTTGTCTGCTTTCAGGCTCTTTTCCAAAATCAAATTTTATTTCTTTTATACATTCATCTATCCAGACTTGTATTCAACCTCATGCATTTAAAATACTACATCCTAGTTAAATACATGATGATAACAACAATTCCTTTATGCTATGATGTCTGTGTGCACCGATGTGTTCGGCGCTGTAGTTCGTGGTGGAGTTTCAAACTACAATCAATCCTCGGACTAGACTGTAGACTAGAATATAGAATTAACTATAGACTAGATTATAGACTAGACTATAGACTACATTATAGACTAGACTATAGACTAGACTATAGACTAGACTACAGACTAGACTATAGACTGGACTATAGACAATACTATAGACTGGACTATAGACAAGACTATAGACTAGACTATAGAGAAGACTATAGACTAGACTATAGACTAGACTATTGACTAGACTATAGACTAGACTATTTACTAGACTATAGACTAGACTAAAGTCTAGACTATAGACTAAAGACTAGACTATAGACTAGACTAAAGACTAGACTATAGACTAGACTAAAGACTAGACTATAGACTAAAGACTAGACTATAGACTAGACTAAAGATTAGACTATAGACTAGACTATAGACTAGACTATAGACTAGACTATAGACTAGACTATAGACTAGACTATAGACTAGACTATAGACTAGACTATAGACTAGACTATAGACCAGACTATAGACTAGACTATAGACTAGACTATAGACCAGACTATAGACTAGACTATAGACTAGACTATAGACTAGACTATAGACTAGACTATATACTAGACTATAGACTAGATTATAGACTACTACAGACAAGACTATAGACTAGACTACAGACTAGACTATAGACTAGACTATAGACTAGACTATAGACTAGACTATAGACTAGACTATAGACTAGACTATAGAATAGACTATACACTGCTTTGGAGAGATATTTTAAATATTAATGCTCGTAAACCGGATGGTTAGGAAAGTAGTGGTATAAGGGAACCAATTGATTTCTATTGAAACTGCTGGAATGAATTTCCGAGTATATGGCTGTTAAAATGTTTGTGTGTATTTCTACTTTTTACCATAATAACAAATCAATAAATAAAATTTATAAAAAAGCGAAAAATTCTCGTAGTAAAACAAAACAAAAGCGTAACAAAAGCATTTAACTTCGCCAAACAACAATGTAGGAAAATAAAATAAAATCTACACAAGGCCTCCAATATATCTCTCTGTCTATTCCTTAAAACGATTTGAAAATAACACACACACAAACACAAAAGAAAATTCACAAAAAAAGAGAAGAGAAAAAAACAATCGTGTCTGTTACAAACCATCCCCCAAGAGTACCATGATATAAAATCATATTATGTTGAATGTTTATAGGAATATTTTTTCTAACTTTATTTTTTGTTCTTTTTACTCTGTCTTCTATGTACTTTATTTTCCTTTTTGTACATATTTGTTGTTAAAAGCCTAAAACTACAAAATAAACATAGAATACTGATGCGTGCTGGGGTGTTCGTTTATCAATTTAGTTCGTTATCGTGGCAGGCATGAATATATATTTTAACATTTACGTGGTTGGTTTTTGTAAATATTTTACAATCTATAAAATCCAAAGTATGTACCTGCATTTAGCACTTTTTTATTCTTGAAAATACCACGTTGTATTTACATTTATACATTTGTTTACTTTGTAAAATTTTCGTATATTAGACTAGGATCAAATTGTCGATAATGAACTTTGTTTATTGTTACCGACGACTGACTGACTGACGACGACACTCTGTAACTGGCTGGATGTATGTGATAGGAATCTAAATTGCGAATGTGGAATATTATGACATTTGCATGTAATCACTCCTAGATTATTTGACAAACAAGATTTTTTTTTGCTACAAAGAAAAAAAGCATTGTTGTTTATGATTGTGCTTTTAGAAATATTACAATATTTTATTATTGTTATTATAGAGGGTGAGGTTTGGAATTTTGTGATTGTAGAGTAAAATAATTGTATTTAAAAAATTTTTTTTTTGGTATTTCAAATTTAAATTTAAACGTTGGGGTCGAAGGACTTAGGAATTTTTAAATTAAAAATAAATGATTTCAAAATTTGCATAATGTTTTTATAGGAAACTCAATGGGACTGTTAAGAGTAATTTTAAAAATTAGATTTTCTTTTTAAACTTATTTAGTAAGTCTTAGATATTATATATTTTGTGTATAATTTGTATGTAGTGGATGCTTTTATAACATTAGTTAATATTATAGATTGAAAGTTTACCGGTCCATTAGCCTCCACTTAACCGTTTAGTAACTTTAATTTATTACTTAAAACCAAAATTAATGTTATGATACTTCCGATATACTACATACAAGCTAATTTTTTTATTATCCGAATTTCAAGCAAAAGGCCTGAATAGAATATAATCTACCAAATTTCTTTTCAATATCCTCAAAATTGAGCCTTTTTATTTAACAAAAACAGACGGCGGATATCACTAAATCAATTTAGAAAAATTATCAATATAATAGTCTAATTTTTGTGAAAAAATTATTTTTTTTGGTATCAAATCGAATACATTGTATTTGAAGCAAAAAAATTAATTTTTAGTAAGAATTTTGTTTTTTAAAGAAAATTGATATTTTTTATCGTGAAAAGTAAAATTTAAAAAAATCGTAAAAATAAATTTTTTGGTGAAAATCAGTTTTTAATTGAAGAAAATTTGGATCAACAAATACTGAAATTTTAAGTGAAATATCGGATCATTAAATTCATTAAAGTATTTTGAGTGAATAATTTGATTTTCGGTAGATTTGTATAAAATTTATAAAAATAGGACATTTCTTACACAAACTTTAGATTTCTTATATAAACCAAAAGTAGAATCAAATATAGACCCAGGCTATGCAAAATTTCTTCCCGTTTCGATCCCTATCGTGATTTCAACAGACGGACGGATATTGCTAGATCATATCAGAATATATATACTTATATGAGTCTTAGGTTAATATTTAAATGTGTTACAAACGGAATAACAAAACCAATATTCCCCATCTTTTTTTGAAGGTGGGTACAATAAGTAAAATTTCCTCCCGTGTGGTCCCTATCGTGATTTCAACAGACGCACGGACATTGCTAGATCATCTCAGAATGTATATTATTTTATGGGTATTAGGTGAATATTTCACTGTGTTACAAACAGAATGACAAAAACAATAATCCCCCATTTTTTGATGATGGGTATAATAAGCAAAATTTCCTCCCGTGTGGTCCCTATCGTGATTTCAACAGATGGACGGACATTGCTAGATCATCTCAGAATATATATACTTTTGTGGGTCTTAGGTGAATATTTCGCTGCGTTACAAACGGAATGACAAAAACAATATTACACCATCTTTTTCAATGGTGGACATAATAACCAAAAATAAATCAATTTTGTTCTTAAATCAAAATTTGACCAAATAAAACAAATTAATTAGATTCAATAAATATATTTTTAAATTTAATTTAAAATCTATTAAAGTTAACTACTAAAAAATCATCCTTTTAAAATTTTTGATAACTTTTAATTTAAAATGTATATAATTCGACCTTACCGCATATATAAAGTTTTGCCGTTTAAATTGCCTCACAACGGCAACGAATACAACAAAAAAAATCAATAATTCCTTTATGCGCTGACACCAAAACAGTACAAGAACATGTGAAATATTATATATACGTTCATACGTTATCAGGGATGTAAATTTTAATAGCGTTGTAAATTGACTTCAATAATTTGATTCTGTGACTAAGCATTTCCTCTTTATATAATATATTCATGTAATCAAAAATAGTTACTTTATCAGGAAAAAGAGGACATAGGATAAGAAAGTGCTGGTCTACACAAGGAAACTTTTAAAAAAACTTTTGATTTGGTATGAAAGAGAAAGTAATAAAAATATCATAATTGATATTTTTCTCTTCTCTCACAAACAAAACCAATAGTTTTCCATTGTGGACCGTAACAAAGTGTATTAAACATATTACTCTGGTATTCAATTTTTTTGTTCCGTTGAATTGTAGTGCATGATTATTATAGTTTAATCGATATGTGATTTTCTAATATTTTTACGCGATATCCATTTAAAACATTCTCGGATCAAGTTATTTTTTAATTCTGAAGTGAATTGCGGGTATGTATTGTATCATTTATATATATGTTTTGGATTTTTATTTGTTTATTTGCAATCAAAAAGTTTTATATATAAATGAAAATGACTTGAATGTAAAATTCACTTATATACACTAATAACCAGGGCAAGGATTTCTATGCAAATGCATGTTTGTAGTCAGTAACTCAAAATTACTTTTTCTTTTCGAATCAAAGAATTTGCTACAAAATGACATCGATTGTTGTTGCATATTTTTGCATATTTTGATAAAAATGCATAAATTGCATATTTTGCTTTAAATTACACATATTTCGCATATTTCCAACATTTTTATAGTATATTTTGGATAATTTTTATTTTTCTCTGTATTTCATATTTTTACAACAAATTTGGTATTTATACATTTAAAATTTTTTAAATATATATCAACAAATTTCGATTTAACAACAAAATACTAGGTTCTATGAAATACAATTTCACATAATTTTTTAAAACGTCTAAAATATAGGTCCTTAAAGTATAGATTCAGTATCAATTTCTGAGTCTGTCCATATAAAAAGATATCTTCATGAAATTTTGATCTCTCACGTTCACAAATCACTTAAAAACATTACCAAACGATAACATTTGGAAGAAATATAATTTATACAAAAACACATTTATTCAAATTTTATTACAATTGCTATCAAGCTTTCTGGTACTGGTATTATAGACATAAAGCAGTCTTTAGAAACCGGTATATTTGTTGTCAAAAAATAAGATCTGAATACTATTAACATATACCTTCACAAAGAGATATTTTTTTGGGCATATTTTTCACATTTTTGGTGCATATTTTGCCATTTTATAGTGCATAGGCGCATATATTTAATTTTTTAGTGCATGAAAATCCTTGTCCTGCTAATAACACAATTAAATTATGTATACATGTATTTAATTTTTTTGGCCTCCTCTAAGAAAATTTCTTTTCTAAACAAGTTGTTCGAATATTTCGTAATTAAGGCATTATTCAAAAATATCAAATTTTTAACATAATCCCTAGCGACTATAAATTTTTAGTTGTCTTTATTTATTTTATTTAACACTGTTATTTTTTTATTATTATCTTTATTTAACACTAGAAGTGAGGTTAATGCAATAATTTTATTGAAAAACATATTTAGGTTTTGTATATTAATATATATCCAGTTCTACTACCGATATTGATAGAACTTCATAGTATTGAACATACTATATTATCCTGTAAATTTGTTAAAATGATTTACCCAAAAGTTTTCAAGTTTTCATATCCAACATCAAAAATATGGTATATTGATACCTATGTAACACATCGAAATATTGATGGTATAAGGGTTATCCGATTCTATGGCGATCTAGCCATATATCGTCTGTCTGTTTGTTGAATCCTTGTAATACATACCAATTTCCCAACTCTGATATACACATAGATACCTTTACAAAGTAGTAGTAGTAGTTGTGTTTTGTCGCTTATATATCATTGTGTATTTCATATTTTAGGACATTGTACTTTTGTGGTCAATAGACTTGTACAATATGAAATTGGCTTTCTACGAAAGAAAAAAAAAAAAAAACCGGAACAATAACAGAAAAAAAAAACAAAATCAAATATAAAGAGGAGGGTAAAGACAAATAGTCAGAAAAACGACATAGTACCTACATATAGAAAATAATAAAAACGTGAAACTAAATTAAGTTCATTTTACTGCAAATTCCTTAGAGGTTTAATGAAACTTTTGTTTTGTTTTTTTTTCACTACTATCTCTTGTTTGGATTAAAATACAATTTACAGCTGACTCATTGGCATGTTGTTAAGCACTATGGGGCGGCAGTTTATAATTTGACACCAGTAAAAACATAAGAAAAAAAAAACATATATGTAATTGTCAACCACAATTTTAGACACACACACACACAAATCAAAATTTAATATACATTCACACATGGTCAGCTACACTTGTGCTTAAATTTATAGCCCTCTAGACATCGTACATATAGGATTAAACTGATGATTACCTATATATGTACATTATGTACAAACATACATATATACATGTGTATGTATATACAATTTATAGACATACTCGTTTAATTTTATATTTATTACCAAGAATTTTCTGTGGTTGTCAGATTCTATTATTTTTTTATATTTTTTTATCCTTTTATCTATTATCCTTTATTTTTATTTTCTTAGGAAGTGTTAATTACTTTTAGTGTTTTTTATACGTTTTGGTTTTTATTCTATTGGCTCATACCAAATCCATACTATTGACTATCAAATTCATTGATTATCGTTTATAAACAAACAACGTTGTAGATACATATTTACATTTAGATACATTTTCTACATACTTATATGAGTATGTTACTTTCAGGCTGATGCCATGTTTTAGTTTTTTAATGCTTTTTGCACTTCATTAATTTGTTTCTTGTAACCGTCAGTGTCTAGTAAATATGTTTTTGGCTAAAGGTCTTAATATGATTTTTTATTAGGGATGGGGTCATATTGATTTTGTCATTCTGTTCGTATCATTTGAAAATTCTGGAATATATATTTTCTTTTAATTAATTAATTAAATTGATAATTAAAGTTAAATTAAATTTTCTTAGAATCTATAGTCTAGTTTATAGTCTAGTCTATAGTCAAGTCTATAGTCTATTCTATAGTATAGTCTATAGTCTAGTCTATAGTCTAGTTTATAGTCTAGTCTATAGTGTAGTATATATAGTCTATAGTCTAGTCCTTATAGTCTATATAGTCTATGGTCTATATAGTCTATGGTCTATATAGTCTATATAGTCTAGTCTATAGTGTAGTCTATAGTGTAGTCTATAGTCTAGTCTATAGTCTAGTTTATAGTCTAGTCTATAGTCTAGTCTATAGTCTAGTCTATAGTCTAGTCTATAGTCTAGTCTATAGTCTAGTCTATAGTCTAGTCTATAGTCTAGTCTATAGTCTAGTCTATAGTCTAGTCTATAGTCTAGTCTAGTCTATAGTCTAGTCTATAGTCTAGTCTATAGTCTAGTCTATAGTCTAGTCTATAGTCTAGTCTATAGTCTAGTCTAGTCTATAGTCTAGTCTATAGTCTAGTCTATAGTCTAGTCTATAGTCTAGTCTATAGTCTAGTCTATAGTCTAGTCTATAGTCTAGTCTATAGTCTAGTCTATAGTCTAGTCTATAGTCTAGTCTATAGTCTAGTCTATAGTCTAGTTTATAGTCTACTTTATTTTCTAGTCTATAGTCTAGTCAATAGTCTAGTCAATAGTCTAGTCAATAGTCAAGTCTATAGTCTAGTCTATAGTCTAGTCTACAATCTTTTATCATTAATCGTGGGGGCTTTCCCTGAATAAATATAGCAACAATTGTTCGTTCGCAAACTGAAATAATGTCGTCATGTATACATACATATACATATTTTATGTGATTTTACTCTTAGGGCAATGGGAGCGAAATAAGTTGCCGTTACTAAATACCTATATTTTCACTAGTATTTTGGTTATTTTCATATAAATGGAGAAAAGGTTTCATTGTTGCCAATTGATACAGGGTTATTATGCCTTAAAGGCATACAAAGAGTGCTCTATACTTCTACAAATATTTATACGTACATAGATATTTTTGTGGTTGTAGTTTTTGGCATAAGTTTTCAGAAACTAAAACTACAATCAGGAGTTGATATCAGGGCATGATTAGAACTATAAATACATATATTTAAAATAATACATTGTTAGTGTTTTATGCGAGAGGACATAAGAAATGAACTAACTAACTGTTAAAGGAAACTGATCAGTAGGTGGGGTGGATGCTGGGGTTTATTTTTTTTATAAATATGTATATTTATGTCATTCATGCTGGTTAACAGTTGTTTGCATTAGATGTGTTGATATATTTATGTAATTTTATTTGGAATGTTTTGTTAATTACCAAAAACGGGGGTTTTAATTTAATTTTTTTTTTCTATTAGCCATTATTAATATTAGCAAAACAACATGCAATTTGCAATTATTATTTTTTTTTGTTACCATTGCTGTTATTATTTGGTATATATTATTTTAGGTTTTTATTACTGCTACTGCTCTACATAGTTGTAGTTTTTGTTCAAAATGTTGAAATGACACCCCTAAACAAGACCGAATTTTGGTCATGGTATTGTATCAGCCAAATACTCGCTTGTTCAGGTGTACCACTCTAACTGATTTTTTTTTTTTAGATTTTTTGTTTTTGCCGATTTCATGTTAAAGCTTGCAACATTACACTATACTACTTTTGTACACTATTTTACATATTATAACATAAAATTTTTGGTAAAAAAAAAACTTTATTTTACATGCACTAGTTACAAATTTTAAAGGAATTTTTTGGTTTTTGTTTTGGGGGTTAATTATTACTAAAAATATGTTTTAAATAATAATATGATAATGGAAGATTTAAAGGGTAATTATTATGAAATTAAAAAATTTAATTTATATAAACATTTAAAACTTAATTTATATAAACATTAAAATTGAATTAAAATTATTTGTCCATACTTAACATTACCTTTATACATATGTTGCAAAAATTAAATGATATGCAAAAATCATGTTTTCGCATTTTTAAAATTTTCGTATCAACTCTATATTGTGTTAATTTGTTATAAAATTCGAAATAGAACTTTTAAAAATATTGAAATTTTAAAATGTATTTTACAGTTACAGTATTTAATAGTTTTAACCATTTTAATAGACTTCGTCGCTATTGCGCCAATAACGCGTTTGATCCAAATTTTATTAAAATATTTCGAAAATTGCTATCTGTATTTTGTGCACAAGGTTTACATGGGCAGCCAGCAGGACAGACGGACATGTACTAATCGATTTAGATAGTGATTCTAAATCGATCTTTAAGGGTGTACACAATTTTCACAAAAAACACTAACAAAGTGATTGTTAATACTATTTTAGCAGAGTGATGACAATAGAGATAAGTAATTAGCAGGGTTGCTTAAAAGTAGGGAGTTAGTAAATAGCCTACGAACTAACAAACTAATATTATTTTCTTTTTGTAAAAATCAAAAGTCAACAACATAATATAAAACTGCTTCTATGTAATGCAAATGGTAAGTAGTAATCATTGAGAAGTAAGTTATTCAGTAAATCATACTTTTTTGTACATTTCTATATTAACACATAAATATCTTTTTTAAAAAAAAATCCATCCAGTGAAATAGATTTTAACAAAAGTCTCCAATGGTTACAAAATAACATAAACTAAAAATGTTTTAAAACTGCATGACAGCATATTTTGTTTAATATTTCCAATAATAATGATTTATTATTTACGAAATGAAACATAAAAATTAAACACACATGTTTATTTAACCAATTTTTTTTATTTATTTTTATTGCTTAGTAATGATGGCTCTGACATAACACTTCACAGCAGGTTAACGTAATTGAAGCAGCGGTTAAAGATATAAATAACTTAAGTGGAAAATCATAACATAAAATTATTATATAAATTTAAACATATCTTTATATAAAACTTTTAATAAGTATAACAAATACCTTATTTAACACCAATGGACTCGAGCTATTTTTCTTTATAACCACATTAATCTAGTTTAATATAAATTGTTTTAATAAGAAAGTAAACGTAATATATATAAATGAACTATACTGGCAGCTGTTTTACAATATTAAACTGTTTTATTTGCTGCAAATGATGATCAAAACTATACAACTGGCGTCTCTGTACAATAATTATGTGACTTTTAGTATAATTTTGCAGTTAAGAAGACTGGCGTCAAATAGTGATTTTTTTTCTAGGGCCATTAAGAAACCTGTCTGTTTCGCTCACTTTTTTTTATTAAACGCAAAAAAACAAACATACGTCAGCAAAATGTTTGTTCATCAAAATGTTTCAGTATTATGGTAGCCATACAGGAAGTTTAGATTTGCATGTTTTTTATTTTTACTTTTTGTAATTAAAAAAAAACACTTAATTAAGTAATAAGAGTTAAGAAAATCTTCTTCTACATTCTTAATTGCATTTAAATTGAGAAAAACTTTTCGAACTTTTTAATTATATGAAACAAGCACTCTTAAAAGAAACTAAAGTCAAAATGTTTTCTTTTTTCAACTTGTAGTAAATATTGTAATATCATGTAATAAGATTTAAGACATACAAATAAATAAATAACATTTTAAAACCCCACTTTTTCACCTTCAATGCATAAATATGCTAAAAAAAATTTATTGTTTTTAAGTTTTACCAAACAATTTTAATATTTCAATTAAAAAAGGATTAAAAGCTTACTATTCATTAAAATATAGTTAATCTTTTAGAGAGGGTTTTTGAGTTGACAATTAAATGCCAATTAATAATCAGATTAGTTAATCTAAAAATAAATTTAATCTAATGTTAATCCCCTTTGATGTTTTTGAGTACAAAATAAAACATCGCAATGTTGCCATACAAAACAACAGAAAATTTCACTGTTTGTAAAAATTTTATATGTTTTATAATAAAAACATTAGAAGACAATTAAACATTAATGAAAACATTAATTAATAAGTAAGATTCCTATATTGGACTATGCCGAATCTTATATATCCACCATCACCATCATTGCCGAAAAGAATTGCTTCGTTATAAATAAACTTTGCTTTTGTTATTATCGAAAGAAGTAAATTTCATTTTCTGATGAGGATAAGTCAATTTTTGACTGATCCTAACAAAATTGGTTTATGTTGAATTTCATCGTTTGTACTCCAATTCCTATGCTAGTACTGATAGGTAAAGTCATTTGCTGATGGGGCATTTATACGGTGGATAGACCAATCCTCACAGAAGTTGGTAGATTGATTTTGGCCCATACAAATATATAGATTTCTGAGCCAGTAATAAGTGTTAAAGTTAATTTCTGAAGTCGACCTTATGTGGGGGGTAGGGTTAATCATGGACCGATCCTCGCAGAAGTTGGTAGATAGATTTTGACTCATACAAGACCTGTTTATGCCGAATTTCATGGATGTATTCACATTTCTGAGCCAGTAAAAAGTGTTAAGGTAATTTTCTGAATGTGACCTTATATGGGTGTAGGGTACATAATGGACTGATTCTTACAAAAGTTAGTTAAAAGATTTTGCTTATATAAAACTTATTTATGTTGAATTTTATTGCTGTACTCTTATTTCTGAGCCAGTAATTAGTGTTAAAGTAAATTTCTGAAGAGGACCTTATATATTATAATGGTCCGATCCTCACAAAAGTAAGTAGAGTAATTTTAACTCATACATAACTTGTTAATATCGAATTTCATCGCTGTACTCGCATTTCTGAGCGTTAAAGACATTTTCTTAAGAGGGACCCTTTATGGGGGATAGAGTTAATTATGAGCCGATCTTCATAAGACTTATTTATGTAGAGTTTCATCGTTATACTGGTATTTTTAAACCAGTTATAACTGTTAAAAATATTTTCCGGTCGGTTACTTGTATGGGGCTATGCGAAAATGTGAACCGATTTTAAAATATATCGTTTCTCTTATAGACCAATATAATGTATCTACAAGGAAGCCATTGACGAACAATATAGGCTAAGTTGTCGCATAGTCAGTAAAAATTAATTATAGTCACAGGTTGAAAAAGTATTCAAACACATTATGGTACTTTGTCCAAGTACACGATATTAGACATGTACCTATGTATGGGTTATCTGTCATGGGAATAGTTTGATTATTATAATTCTCTATTCTTTGCAAACGTTTATAAACAGCAACAATTAAATCATTTTATTTATTTGATTAAAAATACTTTTTATGCGGAAATATTATAATGTTATATATATATTTTTAAAATTAAATAAAATAATTTTAATTACCGTATTACTATGGACAGGAAATATAATGGTAATTTAAAATATTTTTATTTATGTATTTATCCTTTTTACAAGTAATATAAGTGTATGTACTTGCATTTATGTATTATATTTGTTATTTGTTAATTAATTTTTAATTTTTAAATTTTTTCATTTGATTTTTTTTTTTTAAATAAACTACACCAGCACAAATTTTTAGCACAATTTATATTTTAATGTGTATATTATTATTTAATTTTTTTTACACCATTTTTGCAACATTATAAAACAATAATATTATTTTTTTCAATAATTTTTCTATTAAATTTTTTGTTTGCGGCTGATTTATTTTCACAAGTAATTAACAATATAATTATTATTTTCTTTTATCACAATTATTTGTTAAACACACACACACGCTCACTACAATATTTATTTTATTTTTTTTTAATTAAATTTCTATTATTAAATATTTTATATAAGTATTTATTTTGTTTCTGGGTAGAATTTATTTTCTGATTTGATTTACGCCTACAGTTTTAATGCGAAAATTGATTAAATTCATTTGGAACACAAAAAAAATAATATTTATTTTTTATTTTATTTTGTTGCCACAACAACGTACGGTTACTAACTTCGAACTATAACCGAAAGACTGATAGAGTTCAAACTTTTACAAAAAATTCATATTGAGTTCTAAAAATAACAAAGTTGCATTCCAAAAAGAAATATTTCACCACCAACAATACCACCACCATTACTACCACACACCACCCTCTCCGGGTTTTTTTTTGCAGCCGATTTTTTAAATTTGGTATGAAAATGGAAGGAATAGTGCATTAACTTACTGACAACTTTATACTTTATTGTCCTTACAGTGCAATACAAATGGATGGGTATGTCAACATAAATAGAAAGTCCTTTGCAAGGAATTCATATAATTAGGATTTGACTTTAGTCTAAACTCTCTATGCGAAGGCAAATTGAAATATTCCAAAGGAAAGAAATAAATGGAACGAACGACAAAATTGTCTATATTTTGTATTAAGGGTTATTCACGCACTAAAAACACAAAAAAAAGCAGAAACATAAAAATTACAACAATTTTCAACCCTCATTTTGTCTGTCTCTTGGTCTGTCCGTCCTTATATGTAGTATACTATCTGGTTATCTGACATTCAGACGTTTGTAGTATGTGTTTAGCATGTTAAATGAATTTTGTATGCTATTGTTGTCGTTCTTGTTGTTGCTGTTGCTTTTGGGGAGTTTAACTGTTTTATGAGGGTTGCTCGTTGGTTGTGATCATTGACAAATTGAGAGTTGTTGTTGGTTTTTAGTCAATTTTGAGTAGAAACGAAAAAAAAAATAAAAGAACTCGTCATAATAATAAAAGAAGTAAAATAAAAACACAAATATTTTGTCGTCAATTTTTATATTTTTCTTGTTAATGTAAAATGAGTCAATAAATTCGACAGCAAATGTTCAATATAACTAACACACACGCACAACTCAACACATGTACACATAATCATTTTTATACACTTGTAAGGTTTAGGGTATAAAAGTGTTAAGTCACTTTATTAAAATTATGCAATTGGCCTGAAATATCTAAAATACAAACAAAGAACGGCAAAAATCTATTTATAGAATTATGATACTTTGAGGGAAAATTTGAATAACTTTACAAAAATGTTCAAATAGTTTTTTAAAATTACAATTTTGCTTATGACTTGTAAATTTACATATTCTATTATTTTCTATATATTTTTTTTTTAAAATGTTGGACTTAACATCTTTTGCCACCTAAGCACTAACATAAATTTACATATTTTGTGCAGAGTTACTTAAATCTCTTATTTACTTATTTTTTCCATTTTTTGCCTTTTGTCACTAATCAAAAATATGAATAAGGGCTTTTTGAGGTTTATTAGTACTTAAATGTGTTTATTTTAGCATAAAATGAGTGTGTTTTTTATGAATTTAATGCTTCCTTTAAAAGCAGTAACATGAAAAAGGGTCAGTTTATTTGAAATCAGCATATAACTAACAAACTCATAATTTTAGTAAATGTTTTCAAACATACAGGGACAAGTTAAAGTTATTAACAGTCTAGCCAAGAGCAACTCCAATGGAAAGTTTAAGATATTCCTGACTTACATAAATTATTTATGTAGACAAAAGTGGAAAATCAATTTGAATTATTCTTTTAATGGTTAAAACATTTTGTCACATTTTTCGTTAATATATAATATATTAGTATATTTCTCGCTTTTGGTTCTGATAAAAATAGTTTCTTTTTCTTTCAAACAAAAAGAGTCAAAGTCAAATGAAACCATCGGTGGCACAGTGGTATACAAAGACTATTTTTGAATTTCAATTCAATTTACACTTCACTGAATACCTTGGCACATGTTATGTCTCTCTCTACTAATGTACTTCCCTAGCCGCTAATTCTAAACTTTATAAGTTATATTAGATCCACTAATTATAGACTAATATAACTTTTAAATATTGGAATTTGCGGCTAGGGAAGGACAGCAGTAGAGAGGGACATTACACATGCCACTTTATTTATTGAAGTGTAAATTGACTTGAAAATCACCCTATACTACTTTTGATAGAACCCAACACAGATCACAAGACAGATCATTTATAAATTGTTTGACCGATATGGACGTTGTAGAGTTGTAGATGAGAAAAGCACCACCTGGTGATTCTTTGGTATTTAAAAGATTTTGATACCTTCGTACTTTATATTAACATCTGACTTCCGACCTTATTTCCTAGTACTTCCAAAGAAGGGAAAAAGGAAGTAGAATTTGGTCCAAGGATATGTTGAAAAAGAATTGAAGAAGTGATTAACTTTACACAAACTTGTCAATGGAGGGATGTCCTTTTTATTTGATTCCAAATGAACTACTTCTGAAGTCGTTCTCAAGATGTAATTTTTAGGCTATTTTTTCGAAATTATTTATTTTTAAATAATATAACTATTTTGACATAAATAATTTTAACATTAATAAGATTAATAGACACATTATATACAAAACCATTGCGAATTTTTTACATCTCTTGATTCTAATAAAATTAACTAAAAATAACACAACTCTTCTTGATAGCTTGACACCAAGTTTATAATTTCTTTTATCAGCAGAAATATTTAAAAATATTTTTTAAAAAATGTACTTTTTAAAACTTCGAAGTTTTTTAAAAAGGGATCACCAAAAAAACTTAAAATCTAGTTTTTTATTTTTTTGAGTGTTGGGCGTTATTTTAGCATCTTCTTACATAGTGCTTAGTGGTAAATGTTATTCTTTGGGAAGTACTTCGTGTTATATTAGATGGTTTACGGTATATAACAAATCTATCAAATAATTTAACAAAATACAACTTTTGCATCCGACATTATTAACTATAGGTATGCAGATGGGCTCTGTATACTTCTGATTTATTCTGACTCTTATTCATTTGACATCAACTCATTCGCAATATTATCCCCACAGTAGTTTATTTGTCTTTGTGAACCGAACTTATACCGAAATATATATGTAAAAATATGTAACAAATTTAAGGGAAATTGCTGAGGGTAAAAACTGTTCGCTTTTAATGAAGTTACAGTGAGAGATTTTTTCTATATTTCAGTATTTAAATATTAAAAATGAACCCACGATCGCTAAGTTGATTGAAATAGCACACTACTAATTAGAGCACTTTTCTCAAATAATTATACAAAATTTTTCTTTTTTTTAATCCTTCACTAATAAATTTATAATCCTGTAAAAATCGTTTGTATTTGTTGAAAACAAGACAAATGCTTGTTAAACGAAATTGGATATTTATTTTAACATTTACAAATTCTCTCCTTTTTATTATTAAAATTTAAAACAATCTTTAAGTCGACAATATTTTTTAGACAAATTGTAAAGGCGCGCTATCTGACATCTAAAGTATAAAGTGCCAAAAAATAAAACATAATACGAAAGTTTTTCAATACAAAAATGTATTGGCGCAAAATATTTACAAAAAAATCATGTCATATCTTAAAATTTCCTTCCCAGTAACAGGTGCATACAATAAAAATCGATTTGAGTTTAAAAAGTTTAGTTGTTGTTTCACTTTTCATTCATTGTTTGTAAATTGTGTATAACACCTCAAAAGTAACATTTCCGTTTTGTAGTTGTTGTTGTTGTTGTCGTTGGTACTTGTGATCCTGTTTCTTATTTTTCAAATTATTTTCAATTCTTCGAACGTTAGAACATAAAGTTCAATTTTAAAATGATTCTTTGATTATGGGTTTTTTCTCTTTTGCTTTTGTTGGTTTTGTTATTTCTTAAATAGTATGAGGGTATTTGGTTTTTGTGTGTGTAAATGATAGTATACATTTATGGAACTTTTTCATGTGCAAACTTTACCTTTTTTGTGTAAGTTTTATAAATGAAATTTTCATTAATTTCATGAACAAGGGATAAAAGGTAAAACAATAAAAAATCAAAAAAACAGTTTTTGATATTATTTTTAAACAACAATTTGGAAAATTTGTTTTAAGCACGAAAATCTTTATCAACGTGCTTTGGCATTTACAAAAAAACTTAACTCACTCCCTCTTTCCTTATTCACTCGCAACCAAATTGATGTTTTTAATTGGGTATATACATACATGTGTTTGTATGTATTTACGTATGTATGTATATGTAGATATGTGTGTTTTTTGTTGATATTATTGCCAAAGCTGTTTTAATTATAGAGTTTTTTGTTTAATAAAAAAAACGTTAATCGTTTCTTTCTAATAAAAAAGTAGTCTGTTAGATACCCCAGTAATTAAGGGATTCCTTTAAGACAGTATTTTTCCTAAACGTTATTTTAGTACCTTTAAGTTATATAGGGTAAAGTTAAACATCTCTTTAGTATGATCAAGTAATCTAAAGAAAAACTTATTACTTTGAATTACTTTCTCCAGACCTCGAAATTATCCCTAACTATATAACGTAATATTTAAAACTAAATATTATATCAAAGCATTGGCCAAATAACGGACATTTTTTTAAATAAATTGAATTGAATTCATTAATTAATCTACGAAAAAAGGTGTTTGTCTTACAAACATTACCACAAATCCATAATATCCTCTCCACAACTCATGTAGGGTATTAAAAAGTGATATACACTAACAATAACATTTTAAATTACTATTCTTTCTCCATATCCTGAAAATCCCGTAAAAAACATTTCAAACATTTGGGTATGGGTGTGTGTTTGTTAATTTTTATGGTTGTATAATAAAAGTTTTTGTTTCGAAACAATACAACCACATGTTTAACACATACAACAAGTACAAGACGAACACAGATGTTATTTGTGTTTTTTTTTTTGTTTCTTGAATGTTTTAGTTTTTCCTTTTTGCTCTTTTTTTCTGTTAATAGAAGTGTAATTTTGATTCGTGTATTTTAATGGTTGTTTGGCAACATTTGTGAGTGTGTGTCTGTGTTTTAAAAATTGTTTAATTTTCTTAACAGCTATCAGAAAATTGTTTAGTGTTTTGGGAAAAATTAAGGTTCTCTTCAAGGATTTAATAAATTTGAAAGCGTTAAGTAGTTTATGGAATGCAATTATTAAAAAAAAAACATCTGTTAGTGTTCTTATAAATATGTAAATGATGAATAAAAATGTTTTAGGTTTTCTTTATCAATTTATAATCACATATTACTCATACGACTAGATGTTCTACTTGTGCTAATGACGAAGTCGATCTAGCTTTCATATCAGTACATTATTATATATTTACATTATACATTACACTCATTCTATGCTTTCTAAGTTAGAAATGATGGCAATACTTATAATGGAATATAAACAAAACAAAAACTGTATATACCACGAGTACCATCATCATTATTATTAAAACCGTCAATAACTATAATTAAATTTATAACCTTTTATACACTATACATAATTCATTTAATGGTCAATATGAAAAAAAACAACATTTAATGGTTCATATGTTTACTCTTTTAAATAAACAGTGTGTGGTAAAAGTGTTCGAGAAAAAAAGAGATAACTGCAATATCAAGTATAATATTTTTTTAGTTTTATTAAAACTAAATGTTATTAAAACCAAGTTCCTACGACACTATTTGTAATTTCTCTTCTTTCTAATTATGAGACAATAACTGTCAAATTGAATTACAATTGCAACTGAAGCACATTAGGTAATTTCCAGAGTTAAGAGTAATTTCAAAAGTTCAGCATCTACACAGCTTTATAATAACACTAGTTTATACCAATTTTTTAAAAATAGGGCCAAAATTAAAAAAATCTAATAAAAAGTGGGTTAAAGGAGACGTACATTTTATATTATTGTATTTTTTTCCTGAGATTGTTAGGTTCCCAAAACAGGCGCAAGCACCCAAAAAAATCAATTCTCATTTTCAAACATTTTTCCATCACTACTAAGGAAGGTTGCTCAACAAAAACCACTTTATCTCAAAATTTCGACGTATAGGAAAAAAATACAAATTGTTAATTAACAACCTAAATTGGGGGTTCAAAATTGGTCTAAGGTTCTATATTGAAGACCAGAAACAGAAATATACATCCGTTTACCTAATCATAACACAAGCTTTCCGGATGAAGTCTAAGCGCTACAGGGTTTAATATATTTACCGACATTTAGAAGATAATTAGGGCGATATAAGATGATAGAATAAAATATTCAAAGTGGATTCTAAGAAACTTTAACTGAGTATTCTCACAGAGGTAAGGTTTACATGGGAACTAGGGAGTAGTCGGCAACGAAATGGCGAATGTAACACTTATACAGGAAATTAAGTTCGAGTTTGTTAACCTGATGAACATAAAACCATTCGAAGCAACTAAAGCTGAATTAAAACTATGGATGAGAGAATCCCATAAGCCATCTTGGAATAATGAAAACCCCAATTTTCTCAAAATAAGCAAGTCTGAAGTTATTATTATGGTACGTATTCTGAGTGTATGTATTTTATGTGTCCAGGATAACGATATCATCAAAACTTGCGGTTTCAGATGAATGTAGAGCATGCGGAGAGGACAGTGAAACTCAGGAGCACTTTATTTTCCACTGTCAGGTATTCGTCGAAATTAGATCCCAGTATCTTGGAAATGATGTTATTCCGGAAATATTTCCTCACTAACACTGATTGGAAAATTCTTAAGAATTACTGCAAGGAAACTGAGTATCTTAACATTGTGATCAGTGTGATCTCAGTAAGTTCTTGTTTTAAGCATTTATTGATAACTTAAGTTTGAAACTGGTATTCAAGTACATATCTATTCTTTTTTTATTCTTAAATGTATTGAATCTAAAATGATTTAAGTTTGATATTAATCCTATAAATTTTAAATCATACATCGCCAGAGAGTAAAAAATTCATCTTACAACACTTTTGATTTTCACTGTTTGCTTTTGCAAATTAAGTAAAAGTGGTTCAGACTGTGGTTTAACCATATGCAGATTGTTTCAAACACTTAACTATATACAAACAAATAAATATAAATAAACATTTTAGTTCACTTCAATCTCAATTAAAACTGAATATTAAATCACATATTATATTTAAATACTTGAAAAAGCTTTTTTTCATAAATTTTTTGTTATTATTATTTATTTGGTTTATTTATTCAAAAACTTTAGATTTAGTATTTTAAAACAGACCATTGGGGATTTATTTAATAGTTGCAACGTCATTTGTGATTTATATTTAATACAGATGGCATAAAATTTGGTAAAAAGCATTGAATGATGCTAATGGATGGATGCACAGAGTCCATCATTATGATCATCAATCTTATTTACATATAGTGGCATGTCGCATTGGAAAGTGTTAATATTAATATTTATTTAGTTATCATTTTATATGATTTGTTTTCATTATAAATAATTAAGTACTTATTTATTTGTTTGTTTATATTTATTTGTTTTTCAAGTACATAATAATAATAAACAAATTGATGGTCATACACTTGGTTAAACCATTTAGTGATGTTTATTAATAAAAATTATTATTTTTTTGTGGGTTTAATGGGTGAACAAGGAAAAAAGAAATTTATTTAGCAACAATTTTGATTTGTTTTATTTTGTTAAAATGAACAAAGTTTTAATTATTTAGTGAATGTATTTAATAAAATTCTGTAACAATATAGTATGTGTGTACACGACAGTTTTTGATGAGTAAGTTATAATATTGTTTACGATAATTGGAAATTTAATTTGTTATTTCACGTTGAGACAGGTTGTTTTGTCAAAGCTAACCTTGGACTATGTATATGAGTATTTGTTTATGCGACAACAATTTCTACAACAAAAACTATTTAATTCCATTAAAATTTTAATTAAAATCACAATTGTTTTGAAATCAATAAAGGAATGTAGAGGTTATCTTAACACATACACACACAAAATTTCATTTACTTAAAGATTGTCTTAACTTGGAGAAAAAGCTGTCAAGCTTTAACTGTTTTAAATCCTAAAGATAATAGTTTATTTACGGGTAAAACAAGGCGACTTGAGGAACACAGCGCTGTTGAAAATTTTCACAGCGTAGGTGCTGACAAGTACTGTTTAATGCTTATTAAACGATCTAGCAACGTCCGTCCATCCGCCTTTAAAACACAATTAAAAAGAGAACAATCGATTCACATTGTGTGGATTAATGAAATTTAAAATAAACAAGAAATTCGATCCTGATAACTGGATCGCTGGGATCAACTTCCACGAAATCCCTAGTCGTGCTACTTAATTGGATCCCGACGGACTTGTTGGCCAGTAAAATAGCACTCACGACGGCATTCAGACTGAATGCAATAAACGTAGTCTTACAAACCATATAGACATGCTAGTATTACCGATAGGATAGGAAATCTACCGGTAAATATTGATTACTGTGTCCCCAAGCCCTTCCCCCAGAGAAGCTTCACTTTCATCATCTCGGAAAATACGGGATTGGAAGAAGATCGCTCTCCACGAAGCCTATCCGTGTACACAGATGGCTCTAAACGAGTAGAACGAGTAGGGGGCGGTATTTCCATTCCAGAATTTAGAATTAGGATTACTTTTAGAATTGGTAATGATTTAGCCCTGGCACTGGTATCACGAGATATCAAACAGAGATATCCTATTCTTTACCGACAGTCAAGCTACAATTAAGTCCCTGACATCACGACTAGTCCAGGAATGCCGGACATCCTTAAATACGATGGCGAGACATTCAAACATCGTACTCCCGAAGGCGGGTGCGCAGTTGACCGACTCGGACATAGACCATTTCTGCGGTACTCCGATAGGAGTATGCAAAAGACTTGTGGATAACATGTTTAATGAACTCTCACAAGAAACTTGTACTCAGACAAAGAAGATATGGCCAAATCTTGATAATGAGCGCACGGACCATCTTCTAAGATACAGCCGAACCCAACTCAGTAAAACAACAGCTGTTATCACTGGACACTGTAAATTTGGTAACCACGCAATGCGACTTGGATTACCTTATAACGACTACTGCTGATGCTGTCAAGATGAGGAAGAAGAGAAATCAATGGAACATCTTCTTTGCCACTGTCCAGCACTGCAGGACATCCGACTTCGGTATCTGGGTGATCGATTTCTGGAGAACACCTCAGTGTTATCAGGGACTTAAATAGATAACCTAAACGCCTTTATCAGGCATTGCGGTTGGTTTCACGAGACAAACTCAAATAGCACAGATCAGTAGCTTTTCGAGTTCGAGACTATTTTTGTTATTAAAAATGTATCACTCTCTCATATTCTGAAGAGTTTGGTCTAAAACTGACCCAAGTCCCAATAAAAAGGTTTTCGCCCTTTTATTAGTATCGATGTGGATGGTATAATTTCGAGGGTATAACTTAACATAGTTAAATATAAACATTCTTATTGGTTTAGTAAGCGGTGTTGGAAACATACATTTTGAGTTATGACTTTACTATAGTATAAATAAGCGTTTTGAAAGCCAGTATGTATGTATTTGTTATCCTTGTACTGTGTAATAATTGAGCATGATGTAAGAATGTCAAAATATGATTTATGTACATGTATATGTTTGTTAACGACAACAATAACAACTAAAATACATTCATATTAATGTCGTGTATTTAGTAAACATACAACCACATTTACACGCACTTACACAAACATTGTGAAATTATGTTTATATTGTATTTAAGTATACCTGTAGTTCGTGGTGGCGATACCCAAGAAGTGTTTGTAATTGATAAATTTCGGGTGATAAAAAGAAAAAGATTAAATTTATTCTAGTTACTTAGTTAGTTAGTATAAAAGAAATACACATAGGTCTATATTTTGCCTAATGTGCGCTCTTTTAACATTACCCTTCATTTCCCGTCTACTAGAACACTAACTACTAAAAAACGAGAAGCCAATTAATTTTTTTCTTTTTTTGACTCTAATTGTAACTGACTCCTCCCTACCTATTACTAAGGTACGGTAGAGTGGGTGGCAATTAACCACATGCGAATACTTGAGAATACTAAAATGACGCCTGTTAGAACTACCGGGATGTATTTAAGTAAATCGAATACTTTTTATATTTACACAATACACGCACATTAGTACTCTAAGTTGATTTTAGTTACCAGATTATGATTTATGATCGCATCTTTTTAAAAGATTTCTCTTTAATTTGAGGTCAATAAAAAACAATATTTGACAAAACAACCACAATAAGGACAATGACAAAAACGGAATTTTTTGCTTTTTTTCTAATTGGCTGTAACATGGGCTAAAGAATTTATGAACCTAACACTGATTTATGGGTATAAATTTTACATTAATCTCCAAAACGAGAGAATAAATAAAAAAGTAGATTTATGGGAAACTTATAATGAGCTTTAAATGAGATACATTTGAAGGGACTTACAATAAAGGTTTTAAAGTTGTATAAAGTTGAAAACATACCTGCAATAGAAAAGAAACAGAAATTAATTATAAAAAATGGTTAATTGATCTTGTTATGATTAATATTAAAGGGCAAATAAAATATTTTCATAATACATAGTTTTCAATTTCAACCCTTTCTTTTTAATAATTCATATGATCTATGGATGACAGGACCACTTGCTCTTCCTACAAATAACACGAGAATGAAAAACACTTGCATGTTGTCCCCTCCTAAAAGCATACTAGTTAAAATATTCGTTTCAATTTAAACATCCGGTCAAAATTTCATTTAACTTTTATTTAGCAAATCTAAAAAGCACACAGACACTAAAAAGGCCCAAAAATAACAAATTAAAGCAAAACACAAAGAATAAAAATAAAAATGTTGCAATAAGAATAAAATTTCAAAAAAAGTAGCTATGCAGATTTAGATAAACTTTTCAACACATGCATGCATCAGCATGCACTGATATATATATACTTCTAAAATACGTATGTGTATACGCTCATATGAACACATGGACGTATCAGCAATTAAATTTTGTTCTAAATAAAGAAGAAAAATAAAACGTAGTTTTATTTAATGCAAAAATGAAAAAAAACTCTAAAGTAATACAGTCTAAACACATTTCCGGTATTTCTATTTAACAAACTTTTTAATTAAAAATATAGAAAAAAGAACAGAAAGAATAAAATAAAAATCGTATTCGTAGTGTGTATTTATTACTTGTTTGTAGTATTTCATGTGTCCGGCGTCAAAAGAGCAACTTGATACTAGTACTTTTTTCTGCATTCATATATTTATTTTATTTTTGAAATTTCCTTGTTTTTTCTAAATTTTTTATTCATAAGAACTTTTTTTATCATGATTTGTAAAATGCATAATTTTTGTTCACATTCAAATTTAGATTCACATCTCTTTCTCTCTCTCTCTCCCTCTCTGACAGGATGTATATGTGTTTTTGTGTATTAACTATTTTTAATATGTTTGTTTGTTTGTTTGTTTAGTGTAATCTGTTTCAATATAACAATTTTAAATGGAAAAAACAAGCGATGTAAAAGAATAAAACTAGATTAGGTTTAAGTCGAATAGAGGAATAAACTACATTAGTAGAAGACAGGAGAAGCACTGATATATAATTGAACTTGTTAGCGAAAAAAAAAAAATAGAATTAAAAAAATAAGGAACATTTTGCGCCTATTTCCAAAAAAAAAGAGAAAATTCTGCGAAATTCAAATAAAAAGCATTTACGAAAATTTAAAAAAAGAAAAACTTAGCTAAAATACAAATATGTTCTATAGAAAGAAATTCAGCAAATATGTTCTATAAAAAGAAAATTTGGTGAAAATGTTCTATAAAAAGAAAATTTCCAATAAAAGAAACATTTAGCAGAAATGTTAAAAAATGAAAATTTAGCGAAAATGTTCTATAAAAGGAACATTTTGCAGAGAAAATCTAGCGAAAATGATTTATACAAAGAATATTTGACTAAAGTGTTTTAAAAGCAATTTATCGAAAATGTTTATAAAAGGATTATTTAGCGAAAATGTTCTAAAAAAAGAACATTTTAAAAAATGCCATAAAAAAGAAAATTTTTCGAAAAAATAAAAAGAAAATCCAACGAAAATTATCTATAAAAGAAAATATAACAAAAGTTTTCTATAAAAGGAAATTTTGCAAAAATTTTTATAAAAAAAAAAAAAAATTTTAATGAAAATTTTCAATAAGAAGAATTTCAACAAAAATAAATGTTAATGAAAAATTTTATAAAAAGAAAATTTTACTAAAATATTTAATAAAAAATACAAAAATTTTCCATAATCAGAAAATAACGAAAAAAAATCTGTAAAAAGAAAAATCATCAAAAATGTTTTATAAAAATAAATTTTAGTGAAAATGTTGTAAAAATTTTTTTGTTAAAATGTCCTACAAAGAGCACATTTTGCTTAAATGTCTCAAACAAATTTTGACAAACATTTTTTGTATTTAATAAAATTTTAGTAAAAATTTTTAATAAAAAATTGTTTAAAGGAAATTTATTATAAAAATAAAATTTTGGGAGTATCTCTTAAAAAATTTAGCAAAAATTTTCTATAAAAATAAAATTTAGCGTAAACTTATCAAAAGAGATTTTAGTAAAAACTTTACTTTAAAAAAATTATTTTTTTTTGTTATGATTAATATTAAAGGGCAAATAAAATATTTTCATAATACATAGTTTTCAATTTCAACCCTTTCTTTTTAATAATTCATATGATCTATGGATGACAGGACCACTTGCTCTTCCTACAAATAACACGAGAATGAAAAACACAAAAATGTTTTATAAAAATAAATTTTAGTGAAAATGTTGTAAAAATTTTTTTGTTAAAATGTCCTACAAAGAGCACATTTTGCTTAAATGTCTCAAACAAATTTTGACAAACATTTTTTGTATTTAATAAAATTTTAATAAAAATTTTCAATAAAAAATTGTTTAAAGGAAATTTATTATAAAAATAAAATTTTGGGAGTATCTCTTAAAAAATTTAGCAAAAATTTTCTATAAAAATAAAATTTAGCCTAAACTTATCAAAAGAGATTTTAGTAAAAACTTTACTTTAAAAAAATTATTTTAAATATTATTCTTAAAACAAAATTTAAAAAAAAATATTTTAAATTTTATTCTCTAAAATTTTCTAAATATAAAAAAAACTTTTCTTTTAGTATTTTGTTTTTATTGTCCTGTAGCGTATTCTAGAAAAAAAATATTCACAAAAAAAAACCTTGAACTCAATGTTATTTTATTGAAATCGACAACATTTATAATATAGTCGTAAAAATACACAAAAACATACATACGTAAATGTAGTTATGTTTAGTTTAAGTACTAACTATATAAGTTTGTATCTATGTATGGGTAAACAAACGTACGAGGCATGTTTTCTATGTTGTATGATCAGAATATAGTTTATTTTCTTGATTTTTGTTCATGTTGTTGTTTAACATTTAACATTTGACGTTTGTGTATAAACAAATGAGCAGTAACGTAAGAAGAGTTGCCCTAAATTACACAAGAAATTAAATTATATTAATAAAATTTTTTAAAAATATTTTTTATTTTTTAAATAAATGGTAACTCTGTTGTTGATTTGAATATAGGAACTCATATATATATTCACACACGTATGTGAATGTTTATGTATGTATGTAAATTTCCATATTTGCAGTTGAGTACTATATTTGTTAAGCTAATGGAAAATCAGATTTAATATTCACACAAACTTGCTAAACAAATATTTTTACACACACATATATAAAATATAGTTTATCTCCATAAACACATACATACATGTGTATATTTGTTTTCTACATTTAAAAAGTATTTGCAATTAAATAAATTTTAAGATTATTTATTAACGATATTAACAATAGCAAAAAAAGTAGAAAAAAAATAGAAAGAAATTAAATTTCAAAACAATTTGTTATTTGAATAAGTTGTTAAATGCATTTTAAAACATGTTTATTTTCAAAACAATAAAATCATTTTAAAGATGTGGAAATGTAGACAATAAATTTACTAATATATACAAATGAAGTACAGTCAAACATATATCTCTGCAGTTCGGGTTGAATAAACATTGACACTTCACAGACATCCACCACACTTTACTATTTTTGGTAAAGAAAAGAATTAAAGTGTCTGCTTTATAGTTTAATTTCGAACACTAAATTAATCATTGACTTTTTTTGCATTACATATTTAGAGATACTAAATTAAGATATGACTTGTTCTCTGATTTGGTCAAATGATCTAAAAATATATATATTCAAGTTTGGTTTTTAAATATTTTAAAACAATACTTTCCGAAATTGATACCTTTACCATTTGTAAAACTGCTGGGATATACTAGTATTTAGACAGAATAAAATGATTAGGACTACAAGTTGAGTATTTAGTTGTGACAGAAAATATTTAGTAGAAAAGACAAAAAGACTACTAAATGAAACTGCATACATGTATAAATATAGAAAATTTAGCAATCACAACAATAGTTATAAATTTTTAACATATCTAATCAATATTTTCATACATTTTAAAAAGCTATATAAAGTTAGAAATGTTAAAAAAAAATGAAGGAAATTAAAGGAAAATATAAACGTTTTAAATTTTTTAATAAATAAATATTCATCCAACAAGGGCCTGTTCTTTTAAATACCAAATAAACGACATAAAAGAGGTTTCTATTGTAACAGACGACAACACAATAACAAATCCCTATCAAAATACAAATTATCATAAAATCCAGTAGTTTATTTATATCATTTTACATATTTTCAAAAAAATATTTACAATATGCAAAAAAGGTAAACTTAGTTAAATTGTGCTAATGAGTTTAACAGCAGCTGTTTTTAATAACTTTCTTTTATTTCATTATTTAGAAAATAATTTGGACATTTTGTATTTCAATGCGCAAAAATAAATAAATTATAAAACATTTTACCAAAAATTAAAATAATACAAAAGAATATTATTTACAAATGTTATTGTCATTATTTGAATTAATTAATAAACAACATGGATTTTCAATTTAAACTAATTATTTGCATTATTTATTTCGGGTAGTTTACAATTACAAAAACAACAACGAATTTAATGAACAATATTTAGAGTGTCGAATGGGTGAATGAATTTAACTTTTATATAATATGAAATAGAAAACAATATTCTATGCAATGAAATATTTGTTTATTAAATTCTGAATAACATGGGACTTGAACTAACTAATGAACTAACTAATTATCTATCTATCTATCTATCTATCTATCTATCTATCTATCTATCTATCTATCTATCTATCTATCTATCTATCTATCTATCTATCTATCTATCTATCTATCTATCTATCTATCTATCTATCTATCTATCTTTCTATCTATTTACCTACCTATCTATTTATCTTACTAACTAAACATTTTTAGATCTGCGTCAATTTCAGACCGACCCAATTAATGTCAGTTATACACCGCACCAATACATGATTGTTAGAAGGACATATTGAGTGGCTAACAGTATAGGTACTCTTATCCTGAAGGTTTTATAACTGTACAACCAATACTTCCTTCAAAAATCATTTATTACATTAATAATAATAATATACAGCGAAAGGATTAACCACCATGTTTTTTAGGTGTAATTTATAACCAAGTAAATTCCTTGAATTTTGGTCCAATATTGAGTTTTTTTCTAAATATCTAACTATGAGTGTGTCTGTTCTGGTTGTTTTAGTTAACTTTATAAATGCTATAAATTACAAATACAAATCAGCATGTGAAATTTACTAAGAATTCGAACCAATTTTCTCTGGGGATATTTGTATAGATGCGTACATATGTATGTATTAATGTGTTTTCCCATATATAATATCTCTGTAATGCGTTGTTTATAAATTATTGATAAATTCAAGGAAAATATAAATATATAAATTAATATTTATGAGTTTGTATATGTATTTGTATGTTTATGCTGATAACACAATTACACATCCATACATACGTCATGTAAAGTAAATTTATTTATGCTTGTGTGTATGTTTATTAATATGTCGTGTGGGGGGTAAAACATTATTGCCACGTATAATTTATGTTTTCTAATAAATTTTGAATCAAATTTATTTGCATACAGAAACAGAATGGAAAAAACCCTTTGATTTTTTTTTTGTAATTTAAGCTAAAATAAATTTATGTTAAATACTTTGCGCCTAATTAAATGTGCCTTTAATGGAGAATTTTAATTAAACAAAAATATGTTTATTAAATTTTTACATAAATTCAGTAATAAGGAGCTTTGGGGAAACAAAAGAATTTGTTATAATTTGTTAAATAAAGTACATACTAATATATAATTCAAAAACCTTTTGAAAAGTGTAGCAAGATTTCATATTTTTAAAATTAGTACTACAAAGGACAAAATACTTGTTTGGTACTCCTTACAGGTTTTCTCTTTCATGTGAAATTATGCCGTAATGTCTTGGATTTGATAGCTTTAAATGAATCAGTTTTAATCGGTACATTCAGATTGGGGTTATCGTAATAGATCTTATTTTATTGTAATAAGTTCAATACTTTACTATGAGAGCATCTTCTTATAAAACTGCCAACAATATTACTATTTCAGAAAATATCCTTAAAATATTTAAATTTATTCAAATATATTCTAAACAAAACCTTTTTGACATAAAACATAATATTAGATTTCATTTATGTTGTAATACAACTTGTCTCAGTCTATGTACATTTTCCTTTTATATCTGTATTTTAATGCTATTTCTTCCTTTTTTATGTACAATATTATTTTCTGAACATGATAATTACATCATTATTTTTATCTTTGATCCCACATTATAACGTTAATATTGTGTTCATTTCTTCTTTGCCAAAAAACGAACGGACGACTTTTACTATAAAATTTGTAAAACAGTTTAGTTGTAAATATTGCTTGGCATTACAGGTTTTACTCGGAAAAATGTTGAAACAATATATGTATAATAAATATTTTCGACAAGTCTGGTTTAAATTACTGCATGAACTGCAGCAGCAACAACAATTATATTATAACAAACTTAAAATACACACACTCTCTCACTCATAGAACAAACAAAAAAAATTTTGATCACAAAAAGATTATAATAACATGCATACAAGCAAAATACTATCTCATACACAAACTATGTATATGTGTGTTGCAGGAAATATACAAAAAAGTTGCCGTTATACAGATATGTGTATATGTTTACAAATATGTACATATGTATGTAATGTAAATTGTATATTGTGTAAATTGCATGCTTTGCATAATTTTTAAATATTGTTGCATACTTTGCAGCAAACATAAATATAAAATAATAACAGAAAGCAAAACGAAGGGGAATGAGTAAGATAACAGCTTATGTTTTAGCACGTTTTCAACAGAAACGAAAAATAAATGCAACAACAAAACAAAAACAACAAAAAAACTACAACAACTAAATGAAAATGTTGTTTAATAACATGCATGTTCAACGTTTCTTCTATATTTTGTTCCAATATTTGCATGTTTTGTAACTCGAAACAAAACAAAACAAAAAAAAAAGGACACAAACACAGAGAAAATAATGTCAATGAAATTTTAGTCAAATATTTATAATAAAAACATTGTATTTATGAATATTACCATGTCATAAATAATGGATTGCTTTTTTTCGATGACATTTTTATATCGAATTTCATGTTTTTGTTCAAAATACATTCAATGCTTGGTATTAATTTGTTAGTAAAAGTATTAAGTGGGGTGAGGGGGTGCGAGGAAACAATACAATGTGTATAATAATATGTATGAATGGACATTTTATAATTTAAACAAAGTTTAATTTATGCAATTTCAGAAAATCAATGACACACTTGTATTGTTTTAAAACGAACATAGCATATAGTATATAAGATAAATAAACCTAGAGTCAAAACTTTTACAAGTTACAATACAACAGTATTATTCTTCAATACTTAATATGCACTACATGTTGTATGAGTAATATTTTAATCCATCATGTAACCTGTTACGTCATACGATTGTTATCTTATATTTGGTTTTACTATTGGGCGCTTTTAGGGAAAGAGTAGACTTGTAGACTATAGGCTAGACTTTATGTTAGATTTAATAGACTTTAGACTAGAATATAGACTAGACTATGAACTAATCTATTAAAACTTATCTATTAAGACTTAAGACTAGACTAGACCAGACTATAGACTAGACTATAGACTAGTAGACTATAGGCTAGACTTTATGTTAGATTTAATAGACTTTAGACTAGAATATAGACTAGACTATGAACTTATCTATTAAAACTTATCTATTAAGACTTAAGTCTAGACTAGACCAGACTATAGACTAGACTATAGACTAGACTATAGACTAGACTATAGACTGGACTATAGACTAGACTATAGACTAGACTATAGACTAGACTATAGACTAGATTATAGACTAGACTATATACTAGACTATAGACTAGACTATATACTAGACTATAGACTAGACTATAGACTAGACTATAGACTAAAGACTAGACTATAGACTAGACTATAGTCTAGTTAATTGATTTTAAATTGAAACGACTATAGACTAGACTATAGACTAGACTATAGACTATAGACTAGACTATAGACTAGACTATAGACTTGACTATATACTAGACTATAGACTAGACTATAGACTGGACTATAGACTAGACTATAGACTAGACTATAGACTAGACTTTAGACTAGACTATAGACTAGACTATAGACTAGACTATAGACTAGACTATAAACTAGACTATAGACTAGACTATAGACTAGACTATATACTAGACTATAGACTAGACTATAGACTGGACTATAGACTAGACTATAGACTAGACTATAGACTAGACTATAGACTTGACTATATACTAGACTATAGACTAGACTATAGACTGGACTATAGACCAGACTATAGACTAGACTATAGACTACACTATAGACTAGACTTTAGACTAGACTATAGACTAGACTATATACTAGACTATAGACTAGACTATAGACTAGACTATAGACTAGACTATAGACTAGACTATATACTAGACTATAGACTAGACTATAGACTGGACTATAGACTAGACTATAGACTAGACTATAGACTAGACTATAGACTAGACTATAGACTAGACTATATACTAGACTATAGACTAGACTATAGACTGGACTATAGACTAGACTATAGACTACTTAGACTATATACTGGACTATATATTAGACTATAGACTGGACTATATATTAGACTATAGACTGGACTATATATTAGACTATAGACTACTATAATATTATTAGCAGCCAAAAACTAAAAGATTTAATTTGGGACAACATCTTTCCCTTGAATTCTGCTTACTTTCTGAGTTAGATTTTTACTGGGTTGCACCAATTATTTGTGAAAGGATTTGACCCTTCGTCGCTTAATTTTCTTAGTAATATCGATTTATTACAAAAAGCTTTAGTTTATATAAGTGAATAAGTTCTTAATACAATTATCTTGTCTTTCAAAAATCCTGTATTTCTTTAACACAGTGTTACGAAAATTAAATGAAATTTATTTTGTTGTATGTAATAATCTTATTACAATACATTTTTATTTACGAGTATTTATTTGCTTTACTAAAGAAAAGTATTGAAATTTTAAATTGAAACGTAAAAATGTGAACTATTCAAAATGTTATTTATTTTGTTTAGTTTTTTTTTTTTTTTTTTTGGTACCCAAAATATGTGTACATATTCACATCAATGTGTCACAACAATATCAAATTGTCTGTCATTCAGTCGGTCATAAAATTGTAATGCTTTGTTTGTTTGTTGTTTTATAGAAATCGATTTAAAGTTGACACATTTTATTTACAAAATCCTAATACAAAAAATACATTTTGTATATAATTTTTGAATAAATATTTATTTATTTTGTAATAGAGATAGAAACATAGTAACAAAAAGATTAGTTATTTTTGATGTAAATGTAGTAGTACTTTATACACATATGGATGTATGTGTACTTATTTTAAAAAGTATATTTATATGTATGCGTGTATATAGTACGTTTAGGTATAAAAGTCCATAAATAAATAGCAAATAATACATTCTTGTTTATTCACAACAAAAATTAAAATAAAAAACTTTTCTAATTATTTCTCATACAAATGTACAATATTTTGTTAATTTTCAATCGTGTATATGAATAGGTGTTTTGAATGCTTTGCTCATTTAAATCTCCTGTGTTTGTGGAAAAAAATCAAATAACAGCAACAATTTTTGTAAAATACAAATAACAATTTTAAATAGAGCTATTATTATTACACGTATGTATGTATACTTTTATAAATATTTAGCTTCATATATACACACAAGCTTCAATGCATTACAATTTATTTCCAATTAACGTAAATGCAATGAGCTCACTGACGCAATACTGTTAAAACTCTGGATTGGATAAAAAAACTTATAGTAATTATGTAGTATACCTAGTCGCATATGGCTGACTGTATGATATCCTACATCATTGAGAATGTTAAAATGTTTTTTTAATAATAAAAAATTTAGTTTATTTTTTATTTTAATACTTATTGTTGACAATAAAGAAATTTTCTATAAGTGTGATCATGCAAGGGTATAGGTCCTTACCCTTGCATGATCACATGCAAGGGTAATTTTGGTAGAGATATTTGCGTTTACTTCAAAATTATTTATGTTGAATTGAATCGTGTTATTAGTATTTAGAAGTGAATTTTGACCTTCAATTCATCTTTTGAAGGGAAGTTTGTGTGGGGGCTTGGGTCAAATCTGATCATTACAAAAATTGGTAGCGTTTTAATGGACCGATTTCAACTATTTTCAATAGTGTTCACATTTGGGTAAATAGAAGAGGATGTTTATCAAGTTATCTTGACGGACGAGCTGATTGGCATACTTTAAGGGTTAACAAACATCAACACAAACTCATGTTTATAACGCACTATAGTGGTGTAGGGAATAAATATTAATATAACAAAATACTTCAATAGTTTTAAGCCCAAAATGGAATAAGTTGTTATAAAAGTGCAAAAATTTCGCAGGAATTGTTTAGAAAAAACTTATTTTTACAAAACTTGCCGCAATTATTGAAACATTTTGCCACGAATGTTTATACATTACTGATTTCAATATGTGTTGATTTTTAAGATAATTTTTAAAAATTTAGGTTTTTTTGAAAAATAAGATTTTTTTGAAATTGTAAAGACTTTCTGTTTTATTGAAACTTTTTTTTAAGTTAAAAAAAATACATTTTTCAATATTTTTCTTAATTTTAGAAAGTTCTTTTTTTTATCTTTTAATTTTTATACCCTATACCACTTTAGTGGGGAGGGTATATTGGGTTTGTGCTGATGTTTGTAACGCACAATAATATTGGTCCTATACCTTTAAGTATACCAATCGGCTTAGAATCATTTTCTGAGTCGATTTAGCGATGTCCGTCCGCCTGTCCGTCCGTCTGTCCGTCCGTCCATGTAAACCTTGTAATCAAACTACAGGTCGCCATTTTTAAGATAATTCAATGAAATTTGTTACATAATCTTATATTGTCCCAGGGACGAAGCCTATTGAAAATGGTTAAGATCGGTCTATTATTTCACCTAGCCCCCATACAACTGAACCCCCGAATAGGGCTTGTAAACCTTGCAATCAAACTACAGATCGCAATTTTGGAGATAATTCAATGAAATTTGGCACATGATCTTTTATGGTACCGTAGACGAAGCCTATTGAAAATGGTTAACATCGGTCCATTATTTCACCTAGCCCCCATACAACTGAACCCCTCGAATAGGGCTTTTAAAACTTGTAATCAAACTACAGATCGCAATTTTGGAGATAATTCAATGAAATTTGGCACATGATCTTTTATGGTATAGTTGACGAAGCCTATTGAAAATGGTTAACATCGGTCCATTATTTCACCTAGCCCCCATACAACTAAACCCCTCGAATAGGGCTTTTAAAACTTGTAATCAAACTACAGGTCGCAATTTTGAAGATAATTCAATAAAATTTGGCACTCGATATTCTATTGTACCAGAGACGAAGCCTGTTGAAAATGGTTTACATCGGTCCACCCCCATACAACTGAACCCGCCGAATAGGGCTTTTAAGTTCAACAAAAACCTGCCAAACCAAGTTTTATACTAGCCTTAATGACTTAGAAATGATAAAGTTTAATAATTGTTTAAATTTTATATTTAACCTTAAATATATATTTTTTTACAGACATCGAATATGTGAAATAACATATTTACTCTCCCTTGGAAAAAGCCGTGGCTTGGCGGGAGGGCTTAAGTACTTCTTAACTTTTAAAATATTTAATTAAAAACTTAGAAGGAAACTAATTATTCCGCGAAATACACTGTGGTGGACTATAACATTCTTACTTGTTTTTTTAATATTTCTTGTTTTACCTAATATTCCCGAAAATTAGTATTTGCTTTGAAAATTTTCGGGAAATTTTATCTAGAACTTGTAAAATCCCTTTCTCAAACTTTTGGAAAAAAATTATTCTTTTAGAAAAAATTTCCAAAAAATGTTTCTTTTAAAAAATTTTGGGAAAATCCTTTTTTTAAGATAATTTTCTTAATTTATGTTTTTTTTTTTTGAAATATATATTTTTTTAATTTGTAAACTTTTTTGAAAGAATTATGGTTTTTTATTAAATGTTTTCAGAAATCTCTTTTTTAGGAAGTTTTTAACTAATTTTCTATTTTTTAAGGAAGTTCTCGTTTTATTTTAGAAGATTTTGTCAAAATTCTCATTTTTAAAAATTTTAAAAAAATTGATTTTTTTAATTTCCTTAATTTTATAAAATCTCTTTCTCAAAATTATAAAAAAAATATTCTTTTAGAAATTTTTAGAAAACCCCTCTTTTTAAGAAAATTTTTTTAAAACTAGGTATTTTTAGAGAAAATAAAAAATCCTTTTTGTAAAAACTTTTTTTAAAAAAAGTATGTTTTTTTTATAAAATTTTAAGAAAGTTTATAAAGTTCTCGTTTTTTTAATTTTGTCAAAATTCTCTTTTCCTTAGAAAATGTTTGGAAAAACTTTCATATTTATAAAATTTTTAGAAAATTTTCAAAACCTATATTTTTTAGAGAATTTTTGAAAAAAAACATATTATTTACAATTTCATAAACATTTGTATTAAATTTCCCTTTATAGAAAATTCTTTTTTTTTAATTTTCAAAAATTTTTTCCATTTTAAAAAAATTTCTTTTTTAAATATTCTAAAAATTTTCCGTTTTAACTTTTTAGTAAAAATTTAAAAAAAAATTCTAAAATATTTATCTTTTTTAAAGAGAAATTAGCTTCAATTAACTCTAACTCTATTTCAAATCATCTGCCTTTGAAAAAATAACTGCTCGTGTACTCATTTTAACACATTTAAATTAAACTGTCAACGTGTATTAAAATTTAAATAAATTATTTAAAAAAACATTTCTTAAATATTAAAAAAATCATTTTTCACTACTATACAAAATTTTTTCACACTTTTTAACATATTTATTTTAAAATTACAAAAACTTATGAAAAAAGTGGAAAAAAAAGAATCGCATTTACTTTTTTTACAATGATTAAGTTCATTTTATCCATAACAATAAATATTACAATTGTGGCTGGAAATACCAGCATTAAAAAAAGGAAAAACGAAAAAAAAATTTCTACCACAGTTTATGGTATTTGAAAAATTTTAAATACCCCAAACCAGAAAAAGCAGCAGCAGCAACAAAAACGACATTTTTATACCACTTGCAATGCGACATTTCGCAAACAACAAAATGACAATAAATTTTGCAACTTCAGCATAAAAAAAGTTTAAATTCTTGTGAGCTTTTGTGTATGAATATTGTTGTGTGCCCGGATTTGTTGTTGGCAGTTAGGGGTTTTATGTAAAATGTCGGGAAAGTAGACTATTTATGTATTTTTTTTTTTTTTTTTTGGGTGAATTAACAAGAATTCAACAATTAACCGAGTAGTGTTAGTTATGTGAATGATATTTAAATGGAAAATTTTTGAAATTAAGTGAGAAATAGTTTGTATAATTTGAGGGATTTTTTTTATTTCTTGGCAAGAAAATGAAAAATCAGTTTCGACAAAAATTAACTGAATATGGATCAGTTTATTTTTAACAATTATGGGGAATTTATTTGTGTAATACAAACCCTAAAAAGGAGTATGTATTTGTAAACACATGTATAATTTAACCAAAACCATTACACATGGACAAAAAAAGTAACATATGTGTAAGTAGCGTACCCGGGGTTCTTCGCTATAGATTAAATATATATATAATCATTTTATAAATATAAAATATAAAAGGATAAAATGTATAATCTTCAATCGAAAAGTATTATAAATAGCATTAAAAGAAAGTAACTATACCCGTTTGATAAAGTAATCCCGTATTTCCCTTTTTTCCCCATTTATTACTTGTTCTCTATATGTAACAACATTGTTACTCAATTATGATGACGTTGCTGAAGATGACTAAGGCTTTGTGGTCTGGTATGTGGTTGAATTTTTTATTATTTCATTACTTTTTTTTCGCTTGTCTATAAACGTGTTTGTCGTATCCTTTATTTACCAATAAAAAGAGGTTACATTGTACATACGAATATGTCATGTAAGTTCAGGATGTTTTTCTCTTTGGTTGCACATAAATGCATTTTCTCACATCCCCCCCTCCAAAAAAAGGCTGAAAAAACAAAGGACAATGCATAAAATTTGAGTTACAGTAAAAAAAGGAGGGATAATCCAATGATGACAAAAATATTCAATATTATTTAATGCCTTCTCAATATGAAAAGATTGTAGAAACAAAAAGGTCAATTTAATTATTATTTACGTGAGGATTAAATACGACAAAAAAGGAAAGAAGAGTAATATAAAATATGTTTTATATAAATTGGAATTTTTTTAAAATTTAGTGAATTTTTTTAAATGTATTCAGAATTTAAGTTTTTATTTTGCAGTCGGCCGATGTTTAATGTTTTGCTTGACGCTGTGAGCGTCTTCAAAAAATATGATATTGGAGGCAAATACTTGTCATCCTCGTAAACAGTTTTTTCTTACAGAAAAAATATCTACAAGGATACATATACTGTGTCTACTATTAGTTTTTACAAAAAAAAAGAAATATTTTTTTTCGTTTGTCTTAAAAGCAAAGTTTGAAAACAATATGTCAAGGCTAAAAAGTAAGCATTTACATAATACATTATTTGTAAATCATCATTAGACTCATTCTAAGTAAGTAATTTAAGTTGAAAAAGTGTAACTCATTCCCCTGTTTTTGGTTGGTTTATCTCGATCTTTCCATAAACATTTTATTATCAAATGAAAGTTTCCCTAACTTCGGAACATATCGAACATATTTATCACCAATTTAAAAGTAACACTAAGTGAATTATTTTTACCTTACGTGGAAGTAATGTTTACTGACTTCCAAAGAAGCGAAAATAATCTGGTCTGAAATTTTTTGAATTAATACTAATTTATTTTGGACTTAATTGATAAATGCGTGTAATTTATTTAATAATGTCAGACGCAGATCTACTGGCGTGGAAAAGCAGAAGGGAAATACGACACCCCCAAAATGGAAATTGTTCTTATAAAATATATAGAAATGAGGAAAAATTAGAAAAGAAAATAGGTGAAAAAATTAAAGTTCTTTCCAAAAACTCGAGCTAGATCCGTGGCTGATTTATGTTAATATTATTTGAGTCAAATCGTTGTATTGTATAATACTGCAATTTTACTTCTTGATAATAACTTCATATGTAGTGAATTTGGAATTATATTAAAAGGATATCCCTCCCATGACAAGCCTGTCTTAAAATCAGAAGTTTTATTTTTTTCACTGCCTTTGTGTATGTATCACTAATAGATGTTGTTCTATGACCACATCCGTGCATTCCAGAATAATTTGTTACGTTTTCTTGAGCAGTAATTATTATATCAATAAATTTCTTTATTTCCTTATTTATTATCGATTTTATACGATTTGCAATAGAATTTTAAATTGCCATAAATTCCACGAATTGTATGGTAAATATTTTGCAATTTAATTTTTAACGTAATATTGTAGGTAAATAAATTGAAATTTATTTGTCTACGTGTTTAAATTGAAATATATGTAGAAAATATAATAATATCCTTTATAACGGCATACATTCATACTTATAAACTAAGAAAATATATGCAGTGGACAGCAGTTCGTGGTGCGTTTCTAAGCTAGTGATTTTACTTTCGATTTTAAATTACGCATAGTTATAACTAAATGATCATTTTACTCCAACCAAAAATGTATTGTTTTATGTACTCCCTATACTAACTACTCTTTAGATTACCTAGGGGCTATAAAGTAACGATTGACTTCCTTTTTTACGTAAAAAATTAAAAATAAAAGTGTCCAGTGAACAAAAGAAAAAAAAAAATAAAAATTACTGTCAAATAATGAGTCACAGTATTCTTGAAGAAGTGTTGAAAAATTGTGCAATATGGCAATCCCTGCAAGTATATATGAATATACATATGTTTATGTATGTGTACGCTTAGTAGAGATAATCAATAAAAAAATACAAATATATTTCACCTGTAGTAAATTGAAGTACATGGTCTACATAAATGCAATGTGCATAACCATGGATCCATGTAGAGAATTGTATGTACTAAAATGTGTAAGGACTAAATTTGTGTGTAGGTATTTATGTGTATATGTAGGTTGATTCAATAAAATTTCAATTTTACACGTACAATAATAAATTGTATACAATTAAATTTACACACTTAACAATATAAACTCACACATTCTACTTACTAGCTTAGTAACTCACTGACAGACAGACTGACAGTCAGACATACAGACTAACTGACTTGCCATAATACGAACATGCACGTGTAGTAAAAGAAGCTTGTGGTTTTTTTATGTTTCAACCCAGCTGTTTTTAAAAGGTAGATTGGGGTGACTAGAAATTACGTAGTCTATAGTCTGAACAATAATATAGTTTATAGCTTAGCATATAGTCTGCACTAGAGTTTAGTCTATCGTCTGAACGTATTTAATCTGAATGTATTTAGTCTAAACAATCATCTAGTCTAGTAATATTAAGCTCTGTAGTCTTGTCTATAATCTGGACTACAGTCTGAAGTCTGTAGTTTATGTCCTGCACGTATATGGTCTTTGGTCTGGAATATAGAATGTAATCTATGTTATCAGTCTAGTCCATAGTTATGAATATAGTCTACTATATAGTCTACTATATAATCTTGACTATGTTCTAGACTAAAGTCGATATAGTTGTCAAGACTATAAACCGGACTATAGTTCAGACTTTAGACATGCCTACAGAATAGATTGCTGTCACATATTGAATACTATATTTCAGACTGTAGACCATATTATAGTGCAGGCTATAAACTACAGACTAAAGTCTTATTTAAAGTCTTAACTTTAACATAGACTATAGTAATAGCTATTGTTTAAAATATAGTCTACAATAAAATTTCCAAAATCTGGAATGTAGTTCTAAGCATTCTCAAAGGTCTGGACTAGAATTAAGTCTAACTGTACAGTATGGTCTAGCCTATAGTTTGTAGAGTCTGGATATGTCAAGTCTATAGTTTTATCATTATTGTGGACTATAGACATGTCTGTATTCAAATATATATATAGTTTACTATTATATATTTAGTATGTAGGCTGGACTAAAATCTGTGAGCCCTATACCGAACTGCTGGGGTATACATATATACAAACCTGAGTATGCATATAAAAAGTGGGTGTGTTTTGTGTACGTGTGAAAACATGCATAAATATTTCTTAATTATTATTTTACTCTATTTTTCGTTTATACTCTACACTGTAAATTTATATAGTTTTTTGTTTTCTCCATCACTGCTGTCTGTGGAGTTTTATTATTATTTTCAGTTTTTGTTTTGTTGTTCTTTTAAATAGTGGTGCAAAAAAAAAAAAAAGAAATTTGTGATTTGTATAGTGCACTTTTTTGTTGACTGGTGTAAAATATATATATACATATCAGATGTTAAAGTTTACAAATAAAAAAAAAACTTTTATACACACCCAAATAATTTGCATTTGATAGTAATTTAGTTTATTATGTTTTTATCCATTTGTCCTTTCAACAGTCGTTCTGCACAAAACAACTAGACAAGAAAATATATTAAATTTATTTTATTCCTATAAATTCATAAATATATGTATGTCTACGCAAACCAAACGCAAGATGTTTTTACGTCTCCCTTATGTAGTTTATATATTAAAGATTGAGAAAAGTAAAAATTTTCTAAAATTAATAAACTGGATTGCTTGGTATATATTTTTATATACATAATAGTTTATAGAATATTCTGTAGACTGGACTATAGTGTGGACTACAGAAGAGACTGCAATAGACTATAGTATATATTTCATAGAGTGGAATATAGACTATAGACTAAAATATATACGAGACTAGTCAATAGACTAGACTATAGACTAGACCATAGACTAGACTATAGACTAGATCATAGACAAGACTATAGACTAGACTATAGACATGACTGGATTTTTATCTAACTCTTCTTAAAATTTGTGAGAAATGTGTTTTACAACTATTTTACACATTTGATTTTCCTTTTCCTATAGCAATATCACTGTATGAGAACCTAATAGACATGCATAAAAATTTATGTTTACAAATTATTTAACTTAACTTCTGATTTGTTTTATTAAATAAATTAAAAACAAAATAATTTAATATTCAAGCTCATTGTTATTACAGTTGTTTCTGGGGGGTGGTGGTTGGGTGAAGTTAAAATTTTATGAAACAGCATATAAAGAGCAGAATTTATAATAAATAATTATTATGCACAATTAATGTTTTAATAATTAAGTTAGTAGCCAATAGATAATTTATCATATTTGTTTAAATGTGCATTTCAAAAATAAAACAATCAAGAGAGTAATTATGAACTCTATTGTATTGTAGTTTTCTAGAACTATGATAATTTTATGAATGTAATAAAAATCTTAGAATTTATTAAGATTTAATAGTTGTGGATAAATATTAGAATGAAAAGGTTTAAGTAAAAGTTAAACATAAAATAAAACAATTTTATTTGTCTTTTTTCAGAAAGGAAAAAAGTTTTGAAAGTACATATATTTGTAGATTTATTATTTACACCACTTGTTTTAATTAAAACATTTTTATATTTTAATTAAAAAATTTTAATATTAATTACTTTTTGCAAAATATATACAAAAAATACAATAAACAGGATTTAAACAAATTAAAACAATTAACAAATAGTCCACAGCATTAATTTCTATGAATTTAATTAAAATAAAAAATAAACAATTTGACAATGATTAAATACCCAAATGACAATTAAATTAAAAAAAAAAACAATATTTTCATAAAATATTTTATAAGTATGAGGAAGAAAAAAACACATCAATCATAGATTTTTAAAACCCATATATTTATTTTCCCACATCAACAGCAGTGTCATCATCATGCGCCATAAAATGACAATAGACATTTCATTATTAACAAGAACCAAAAAACAAAAAAAAAAATCATAAATAAATAAATAAATGATTTACTTGTACTCTAGATAATAATGCAAATAATGATTATATAAACATGATAATGATGCTGATAATTTGCATACAATTTGTATTTTTAATGAAATTATTTTAACATGTTGGAACCAACATAATATCTAGGAATTGTTATGCATGAAAATTTCAATAACTTTTAATAAAATCAAAAGAAACTTTTATTGAAATTGTAACATAGATATGTATGTAAGTAGGTTCGTATGAAAATGTTTATGTTTAAATACAGAATTTAAATTAAAATATTTACAAAATTCAATTTTAATTAAAAACCAATATTTGTAAATAAAAACTTTTTAAATAAAAACCAATGAAGAAAGCGAAAGGGTTGAATTAGAAAGTTTTTGGAAAAATAATAAAGTAGAGTTATAATAGTTTTTTTTTCTAAAAATATATAAAAAAGGTTTTTAGACACATTATTGAAGTCTTAAAAAAATTCCCAGTCTTAAAAAAATTCCCAGGTGATTTTAATATAAATCATCTGGAAAGTACAGACATTTGCAAGATGATAATAAAGTTCTACCGAATGTCTCAAGGGTTGATAAACCTTTTTAAAGGATTTTCAATAGATCGTAGTAATTGGAGTTAGTTAGTTAGCTAATGAACGTTTAGTAAAATATTCATTAATTTCACAAAATTTGATAAAGGAACCAAATGATTATTATACCCTACACCATTTTAGTGGGGAGTTTGCGCTGATGTTTGTAACATACAAAAATATTCGTCCTATACCCACCTAAAAGTATACCAATCGGCTTAGAATCGTTTTCAGAGCCGATTTAGCTATGTCCGTCTGGCCGGCTGGCTGGCTGGCTGTCCATGTAAACCTTGTGCGCAAGGTATAGGTCGCAATTTTCAAGATATTTGGATGAAATATTGCACACTCGCTTTTTTGACCCAAGGACAAAGCCTATACAAAATGAAAATCGGTCCATTATTTGACACAGCCCCCATACAACAGAACCACCCGAAAAAGGGTGTCCACAATTAAATTATAACACACAAATAAATATTATATAAATATAAATATATTTACAAAACTTTATCGGGCTTGGTCCATATTTGCCTCTGGCCCCCATATAAAGCCTCATTCAGAAAATTAAACTTTCATCCATAAATTGCTTAAATATATCGAACAATAAATTATTATAAAGAATAAATCACATTTAATATTCAAAACTGGTGTAGGGTATCATATAGTCTGTCACGCCCGACTATACTTTCATACTTGTTCGTTTATTTTATATTTTCCAATTTACCAAAAAATCACTACAAACAATTTTTGTTCACAAGAAAAAAATCAAAGTTAATTTAATAAATTATTGTTGTTTTATCAGGCATGACAAACCACTTAACCCTTCATATGATTTCTATACGAAAAAACAACAATTGAAAATGTCACCCTAGGGTACAAAAAATCTATAAATATGCGTTTTGAACTCGTACAATTCAAATAAAATAACTACGAACGAATAATATTTATAACGAACTTATATTTCCTGAAATAAATACAAGCAGAAAAGTTTGGAAAAAAAACAAAATTCTATTTTACCTTTAAATGAGTGAGGGAGTATTTTTCATTAAAATGAATAAAGATGGTGGCAAAACCATAAAAAAGTAAATGCTAACAAATATGAAAAAAAAACTAAAAAATAATACAATAATAATTCAAATTGTGCGTTGTTGTTATTGCAAATTTATCCTCTTCATCTAACGCAATTTATCAATTTCCGTTTCCGCTACTCGCCTTTAGGCAAAATTGAAATGAAATAGTTAGAACAGCACAACGCACACAGACGCACACGAAGTGCAAATACATACATATATCACCGCAAAATAACCAGCAGCTAAAACAGTTGTGTTAAGGGAAGTCATTATAGAAATATATAAATATATCCCCACATCAAGTGTTAAAATTCCCCTTAAAAATCATTGCTATTTTTCTATTCACTGCTGTTTGTTAAAATTACATTTCCTCTTTGTTTTTCTGGCTAACAAGGAGATACAAAAAATCGCAATAAACTGAAAAAAATATATAAAAAATGATAAAGAAGCGTGTAAAATTTTAAATAAATGTTTGCCACATGACTAGAATTGAAAATGTTAGAAAATTAGACTCAGTTTAATACTCGTACGCCGGCTAAAAATTGAGCTTTAAGAAAAACTGAAAATAGACAATTTGTCTAAATTTAACTAAAGGCTTAAACAAAAAAAAAAAAAAAAAAAACACGTCAAAAACATTGGGCGTTGCTTTAAGTAAATATAGCATAAAGTGTTTTTCTCCTAAAAAGGGGATTACTGTTTACCAGTGGAAGTGTCATAAAATAAATAATAAGTATTTATATGTTTTTGACAATCAAATAATATAGAATAAGTGGTTAAGTCATGTTTATCTTATTATGTTTACTGTGAGCATAAAGAGGTTTTTTTGGGAATCTTTAATATAATATAAATATATAATGTGGCCTTCCAATTTTTTCTTCAGTAGAGTTCTGTATAAATGAAAATACGAAAAAAATATTTTCTCAAGCAAATATACATTTTTTTAGAAAAAATGTTGCACTTTTTCATTTCTCCCAAATTGCTCTAATTTTCTCTAGTTTTGCTTCCAAATCTTATCCTAATATTAATGAAAAATTACTTTTAAAAATACAAAATGTTGTACATAAAGTTGTAGTTACTTACTGACTGAATACATAATGATTTTTATTGCAATGAAAATTTACCTGAAAATAAAAAATAAATAAAATGTGAATTAATGAATTTATAAAAAAATTACAGTAAGTGCTTACATAATAACTTCGGTAAAACATACTACAGAAGTGGTTATGTAATGTTTACTAAAATATAAACATTAAATAAGAATAAATGTTTCATTCCGCGGCTGTTGCTTATAATATTTATAAGTGAAACATTTATTATTTTATGTTAAACAATAACATTCCCATTTGACTAAAAAATTAAATATTTTAAAAATAAATTTCTTTTAATTGAAAATATCACAGTAAAAACTTTCATTACAATGTACAGCTTCTATATCTTTATTGGCAAAATGACTAATGAATTAGAAAGTATTTATATAATACATTATTAGTAAGACCTTATTAGACTAATGCTATGTAGTCCAGGCGATATCTAGTAGTCATTGAAAGGTATGTTGTTAGGTAAGTAATTACAATTGAAAGCCATTACCCAGATTTTGCTGGGATAATAAAAAAATATATATTTCAATATTTTTCGAAAATAACTAAATAATTAAAAAAAATTGTATTTAATAAAAAATAAATAATAATAATAATAATAAAAAACTAAAAATTTACAATAATTTATGAAGTGTTAGCGGAAAAGGATTTTTTGGTTTTGCCTTTATAAATAGAAACGAATAAATATACAATTCCGCAATTTAGTATATTAAACCAACAAATGTTAATTGTATTTTATTTTGATAGTGTTTATTTCATTTTGAGTTATACTTTTTTTTTTAAATTTCAAATAAAATTTGCGGTTTTAACAATTGTTTAAATGTGAAAGTGTAGTAAAGTACTTGTGTTTTATATACAATAAATTTGTTGTTGTTGTTGTTGCTGTGTCCATTTTTGTTGATATTCGAATGCAAATTAAGTAATTTAAATGTTCAAAAAGTGTTTATTTATGGATTCAGGGTGGTTTTTAAATAAACTTCAAATGTAGCGAGGCATTTCTGCTTGTTTAAATTTTATTATTTTCGCTGTTTTAATTGAGAGAGAAAATGTTTTTTTTTTTTTTTTTTGTAACATTTAAATTTAATTTTTTGCAATTAATATTATTTATCTTTTATATGAATGAAATTTAAATATTTACACTATTTATTTATTTATTTATTTGCACGTATGTATATAAGCAAAGAACTTATATATGTTCATACATATATAGTAGACTGGTAAAGGTTTATAAAAATAATTTACAGAAAATGTAAAGATTTTTTCAATGAAATTTTTTTTCGAATAGAATTACACAGTGGTCTTTGATTTTCAATCATACACAACAGAAATTTACACCGAAATGTAAATGGATTTTAAGTCATTATTTTAATACGGTGATGCCAATGTTGCTCTACACTCGCTTACAAGTAGGAAGTTAGGTAATTACTTACTACGATCTATAAATAAAGAGTTAAGTAAAAAGCTTACTTAACACGAATACTTCACTGCGTCGTCTACCATTTGAGAACACAATTTTAATTTCAAATGTTTGTTAGCCATTACTAAGTAATGCAGCCGGTATGTAGTAATCATAAAAAAGTAAATTCCTGAATAAGTACATGTATTTGATGGTTATTTCATGACGGCTTTGTATATTTGCTTGCATTCTATTCAACATTTTTTTTTGAAAAATCATCTAAAATAAAATATTCAAGAAGTAGTTTTTTTATTTCTCTTTTTTTGAATAAGTAAGTGTTGTTGTTAAAGCAAAGTCAAGTGTCCCATGTTTTATTTATATGTGTGAGTTAGTCTAAAAAAAGTTTCAAAAAATCTATCCAATGATAAAGAAGATAAGGCCTTCAATTCTATGGCCTATTTGAACTAAATTTTAAGTTGCATTCTAGCGCCAAAATACCCATCAGTGCTTAGAATAGTATCTAAAGAAAATAAATTGAGACATTTTTTAAAAGCTCTTTTTCTGCACAAAAACTGCGAGAAGACATTGGTAAATGAATTCACTCCTATCGTTCCACCCTTTTATTATCGCTTGGCCCTAACAGTTTTCCTTGACCGTAAACAACATTTTGCGGTCTCTTCAACGCTTTCTGAAAAATCTAAAATTGAAGTAAATTTATGCACTGCAGAGATGGAAACTTAAATTTTATATCCTACACTACTATAGTAAGAAGGGTATTAAGGGAGGAGTATTATGCTACACTATGTATTGTTTGTGTTTGTGGCAGTCAAGTAGAGCATTTTTATTCTATTTATATTTTTGCAACATAAAAATGGAGAGAATGAATGGTGTTTAAGTGTTTGCATAAGTAACATGTGTTAGTTTTATGCGTACTTACAATAAGTATTACACTTAAAGAAATTTTAAATAAAAAATGTAATTAAAGAAAATATATGTAATCGTGTAACACCTGATCCCATGGTCCTATTCGTGCATTCAGTAAAATGATTTTAAAAGAACCTAAATTTTTTAAATTTTAATCCCTTACACAAGCGCTTTAAGTTCGTTACACTGGCAAAAAAATTGCACTTCCAGATTTAATTTTGTAATACTCAGTCCATCTTTCTGTGTGCTCATAAAAGCTCATATTTTTTAAAATATGGTGATGAATTTGCCTTCCATAACATACGTATGCAAGTGCTTAAATCATTCTATCAACAGTATGACAAAGAGTCAATTCATTCAACAAAATCATTTCCACCCGTCACCTGATTGTACTCGAATGTGCTCTTTTTAAACTCGATTGAAGACAGAGTCGTTACTAAGTGTCCTCTTTGTATGCGAGAGTGGAGAAAGTCATTACTTAACGGTCACCAAGTAATATAGAGAGTGGACACCTAAAAATAAACTTAAGCAAAATGTTTATTGTCGTGCATTTACTCCTTTAGACAAGCTTCACTCCATAATATTTGAAGTGACAGTAGCGTGGTTGAACTGTCCGGGAGTTAAGAATGAGTGAATATTTTTTTTAAAAAGATCAATACTGGTGAAGATGATTGTATGGTCGGTCATGCCCGCTTAAGCTTCTTACTGTTTATATTTATTTCTTAAGGTTAAAGTAGTTGCTATTACTTTCTTTATTTAGGACCTTATGCATAAACATTTAATAAAGGTTTATAAAAGACAATTTTTATGCACATTTTGTTTTATAAAACTTTAATAAATTGTTATAAATAAGGCAGTTAGTATTTTTTTTAGATTTTAAGAAAAAACTTGAAATAGAGCATTGTACAACAATAAACAGCCAACAACAACAAGTTATCTTGTTGAATTTATTTTTTTCTAGTAACATTTTCTATGTATCACTGTCAATGTATTTAATTAATTTTTTTCTGCAGCATTATTTTTTTTCTTTATAGTATCTTGACAACAACAATACATAAAGTTAAGAAGATGATAAAAAATAAAAGAAAGAAACTAAATTGCAACATTGTACTTGAAGCAACAAATACTTACTGTTGTTGCTACTACTACTGCTGCTGATGATGATGATGTTGTTGTTCATTCAAGAGCTAAAATTGCTTAACATCATCAACATATGTTGCCTGCAACACTTCAAAAAGTTCAGGGTTAGTTTTTTTTGTTATTGCTACTGTTGTTGTTGTTTTTTATCTCTCGTGAGTATTAAATAGTAATAAGATGCAGCACCAACCCAAAACACCATTTCATTAAAAACTTTTCCAACTACTTTTTTGTGTGTGTTTATACTTTTTTCCTTAGCTTTAATTTTTGCAAAAATGATAATATTTTAGTTTTTCCTTTTTTTAATAAAAAACAGAAAACTTTAGCAACTCTAATGGGATTTGTAGAAATGCCCTAAGACTTTAATAAGTGTAAGCTTTTTTATATAGATTTTTTAAATGCAATGCAATTAATTATTTAAACTGAAGAAAAACATTTTTTTTAGAATATACTAAAAATAATTGTTAATTGAATCTACATATTAAGTATAATCTATGTGTTGAACATTTATTAGTTTATCAAGAAAAGTAATTTTAATTTATTTGGAAATTTATAAGCATTGCATGCAACAGTAACTTTAAATTGAACATTTGTAATTTTAAAAATGTTTGTATTTTTTTTTAAATTCTCTTAAAATGTGTAAATCTCCCTAACGATACCAGCTTTAGCTTGAAAAATTGTTCAACTTTAAAAATAAAATGGTCCTTCCAAGCATCTGCAAATGCTTAAATTATACTACAGATGTGTCTTTAAGGGGGTGTGTGAATTTGATTAAGTGCGTGTAACCCAGCAGTTTTAAAGGAGTCATTTATGCTACTTTAAACAGAATTTTCTTTAATGTCCGAGTACTTGGTTAAAATGGATTTATTTGTATAATTTTAGATTATTTGTTAAAGACAATTAGAGAGTGAAAGTCAGTTGTCACTATAGTGTTCCTAAGTAATCGAAATAGTAGATACCTTGTTCTATTTAGTAGTGCCTATTTAACCCAAAAAGCAGTAATCTATTCCAGAGACAGTTACCTATCTATGTATTTAAAGTAAAGAGTGATAGTATTCTCCCGTACTGCAGGGTTGTATAACCAACATCAGTTGGTGTGAGTATTTATGTATCTGAATGTTTGAATTGTTTGTATTAAAGTATGAACCATACTTATATATGAGCAGTGTTAATATCCTAAAGGTAAAGTTATCTACACAAATATAAGATATTTTTACACATATGCACATACATAAGTACATATGTATGTGTTCCTTTTTTTCGTAAGTATATTTTAGATGTGAAATTTCATTTTAAAATCGATTAGAAAATGTATGTAGAAAAAAAACCTTAAATGAAATTGAACACTTACATATTATTATAAAATACACATACATACATACCCATGTGCAGCTACATGTTCTCTTGGCGTATTTAAGTAGATAAGTGTTTTGTGAGTAGAAGATATGAATTTAAGAAGAAATAAATAATTTAAACAAGGTAAAAATTTTATTTAAGTTTGCAAAGAATTATTATATACCGATATCTTAAGAAATATGTTAAAAATCACATAATTGTTCAAATTTTTAATAAATTACCATACAGGACAAACTCATTGCTTCCATCAAACTTGCAAGTAGTAATGATCTTTTGAAAGACATATTGAGTAGATCGAGCGTCTAAAAAATCATTCTGAAAACTACATTTGTCTGGACATAAAAATCGGATGTGGCTAATTCCCATAATAAGGCTAATGTTTTGAACATTTTGGTGACGGCTTTATGAAAAAATTATACATTTAAAGAATAATTTATATAATTTTTCTATTGGGCTAACCTAATGTGTACACTTGAGTTTTTTATGTTTGCAGCATGTGCAATTTCACCTTCTCTTTGTATCTCTTTCATACAGTTAATTTAAAGCACACTTTTAGGAGTGTCATGAACTTAAGTACGGGAATTTTCAATTTGACAAGTGTGTTGCTGGTTTAGGAAATACTGAGTCAGTTTAATTCTTTTATGTTATTCTTAATGCGGTTAAATTTTTAATTTAATTTTTTGTGTGTAACATACATACATACATACATACAAATGTTTGTTTTAAAGTGCTTTTAACTCCAACGAAATTTTTTTCTTTTTACATTCAAAGGGTATTAGAACAAAAACACAATTAGGTTTAAGAATTGTTGAATAGGTAGAAAAGACTAACCAGTGTTACCAATATTTGTTCACCATTTCCCGTTCCAAGTGACACAAATCTCTAGATTTTTACAAAATTGTGAATGTTTATTAGCCTTATACTTTAGATTATAAGACATTAGACTAGACAATAGAGTACCTAAAGACTAGACTATATACTAGACTATCTAAAGTAGTTTAAATTATTGACAAGACTTCAGAATAGACTAGAAAATATACTATACTATAATGTAGACTATAGACTAGACTGTAGACTAGACTACAGACTAGACTGTAGACTAGACTACAGACTAGACTGTAGACTAGATTATAGACTAGACTACAGACTAGACTATAGACTAGACTATAGACTAGACTATAGACTAGACTATAGACTAGACTATAGACTAGACTATAGACTAGACTATAGACTAGACTATAGACTAGACTATAGACTAGACTATAGACTAGACTATAGAGTAGACTATAGAGTAGACTATAGACTAGACTATAGACTAGACTATAGAGTAGACTATAGACTAGACTATAGACTAGACTATAGACTAGATTATAGACTAGACTATAGACTAGACTTTAGATTAGATTATCTTATTTCGGGACTAGATATTAGACTACAGACTAGACTATACACTAGACTATTCAATGTTTATTACAAATTAATTTACTTGGGAAAAAAAAACAAAAATCTTCAAACGCTAGTAAAAAATCTTCAAATTTCTCGGATAGAGGGAAATTTTTTGCCATTTCAAAAATGCCAGATTTGACAGAATATTCGGCAAATTGGCAACCCTAGACACAACTTAAATTTTTATGATATTGACGCTAATCATTAACAGCCAGTCAAGAACATATGCATTTTTAGATGATTAAAACAAATCAGAATTCGTAACTTTTAACTAACAAAAGTTATAGTTCCAGATATCAGTAAATATGTATGCCTAACACTGCTTTTAAGGAATTTTATTAAGTTAAAAGTGGGCATTTATCAAAGTGTGACGATATACATATATCTCTTTTAATTATTTACCACAAAATTTATTAAAACCTACATTCTCCTTTTTTCATTGAAAACTTTTTACAAACTTTAGCCCATTAAACTTAAACAATATCTGTTTTAGTGAATAAAACTTTATAAAAATTATCTTGTATTTATTATTTAATCTGGGTAAATAATTGGTTTACTATACAGCAGCAACGGCGGCGACAACAAGAAGTGAAAAAAAACTTAAAATACATTTTAATAAAGTCTCCAGTTCCTTTCCAATTATCCTTTGATGCGCTATTTAGTTATTTTTTTTTCTCTATATTTGCTATAACTTTTCCTTTGTCTTTGGATTTGGATTTTTTTCAATATACATATATATTTTTTTATAAAGTGTAGAAATATTTTTTAATTTACACTTCTCATGTTTTGTGTTCGAGATTGTGTTGTTTTAATAACGTTTTCCTTTTTTACCCTTTTCAAAATCGTGTTTATTCCTTTTCCAAGTATATTGTTGCTTTTTATCTTTTAGTTTTTGTTATACCAAGAAAGAGAGAGATAGAGAAATATCATTTATTTCTGCCAACATCTTTTCATTAATTATAAATGTAAAGTTTTCATTTCTGGATTTGTTTTTCTATTGTCTTTTTTTTCTCCACTGGCTCCTTTTATACTTTTTTTCTACTTTCGGGAAAATTTGCTTTATGACTTCTTTCGTATTTTTTCACTTACTTTCATGTAGACCAAACGCTACTGAAGTTTCATTTAAATTTTTAAACAACATGACGAAAGGAAGTATTTACCTAGTTTTATATTTTATTTTCATTTTATTAGGGTTTTTTTCATCTTCTTCTGTTCTAAATTGTGTTGCGAAATAAAATATTTATCATATAGATAAGAGGAATTCAACAAAAATAGAAAAAGAAAGATGAGTTGGTAAGAATATTAAACAAGAAACTCATTCATTAATTTTTTCAAATGCCATTAAATCCGTTGTCAGTTAATTCAAAAACAATTTAATAAAACATTTCAACTTTTATTGGTAGAATTTTAAATGTATTACAACAGAATAAAATGTTATCTTGTTGAGAGTCGTCTAAATTTCCCCAGAGAGACATTTTATATTAATGGAAGACAACTAAGAACTAGCTTATTGGGTTACTAACAGAAGAGTTCAATTAATTCAAAGGAAATTTGGACATAAAAATGAATTTTTCAGAAATGTTTTTAAAAATCAGGACTTTATCGAGAAAATATCAATAGAAAGAAAACATGTGAACAATTTTCCATAAAAAGAAAAAGTTTTTTTTATATAATAATGAAAAGAATTTTCGAAAATTGTAGACAATTAATAGAAATTTTTTATAAAAAGGAACATTTTTACAAAGCTTTCTACAAAAAGGATAATTATTGAAAAATTTGTATAAAAAATTCAAATTTATCATTTCTTTTTATAAAAAATTTAAATTTATAAGAACAATTTTATAAAAAAACGAAAATATATTGGAAATTGAATTTGAAGATATTAAAGTAAACTAATTAAAAAAAGAAAATTTATTGAATTTTTTTTTATTAAAAAATTTAAATTTATTAAAAAATTTTTTTATAAAAACTGAAAAAATATTGAAAATTTTTCATAAAAAATTATGAAAAAGAAAGGTTAATCGAAAATTTTATATAAAGAAGAACATTTATTGAAATTTTTGCCAAAATGGAAAAAATATAGATAATTTTTTTATAAAAACTTTAAATTTATTGAAAAATTTTTATTAATAAGGAGAAATTTATTGAAAATTATTTATAATAAGAAAAATAAATCGAAAATTTTCTATAAAAAAGACAAATTTATCGAAATATTTTTAAACAAGAAAAAAAATGAGAATTGTCTATAGAAAAGGAACATTTATATAAAAAAGGAAAATTTATCGAAGGTTTTCCATAAAATGGAAAAGTTATCAATTTTTTTAAAGAAAAATTATTCAAAAATCTTGTAAAAATTTTTTTAATAGAAAAGGAAAAATAGAGAATTCCTACTAAAATTTTCTATAAAAAGAAAATTTAACCAAACTTTTTTTATAAAAAGAAGTTTTAATCAAAATGTTTATAAAGAAGTTTTAATCAAGAATTTCTATATAAAGTTTGTATCAAAAATTTCCAAAAATGAAATTGTTTCTATAAAATTTTTGTACATTTTCTATAACTTTAAAAATTTTTCATAAAAGAAAATTTAAGCGGACATTTTTTATAAAAAGAAATTTTTATCAAAAATTTGTATACCTAGAAATTTTTATCAAGAATTTCTATAAAAAAGTTTATCAAAAATTTCCAAAAAAAGAAATTTTAATTTCTATAAAAGAAAATTGTAATTTCTTTAAAAGAAAATCTTTTGAAAATTTTCCATAAAAGAAAATGTATTCGAATATTTTTTTTATAAAAAAGGAAATTTTCGAAAAAGAAGTAAAAATTGATGGAAAAATTTTTATAAACAATTTTACAACAATTTTTTGTAAAATAAATTTAATTAAAATTATCGGAATTTTTTGTATAAAACATCTTTTATAAAATAAAATTTCATTTAAAATTTTCAATAAAAAAAATTTAATTAAAATTTTGTAAAAATTTGTTATAAAATCAAAAAATAAAGCAAAAGTTTTTAATAAAATTAAAATTTATTGAAAATTTTTTCTGAAAAAGGAAAATTTAATCGATAATATTGTCGAAAATGGAAAAATTGTTTAAAACGTTGTATAAAATTTAAAATTTATTAAAAAACGTTTCTAAAGATAGAAAATTTATCGAAATTTTACGAAAATATAACAAAAGTTTTCTATAAATATAATTTTATATAATTTATAAATTTATATAAAATTGTCTTTTAGATTTAAGATAAAATGTGTAAATCAATTCAATTTTGAAGACTTTGTATAAGTGTTAGTCATAAACCCAAATCAAATCAACTTTTATCACCTGCATACGTCTCTTTTTTATTCATTTAGAAAACTCTTAAAAACTATTTGCCTTTTTTCGAAATTTTGTTCAAATTATTTAAAATTACACATAAATATAAGCAATTTAGAAAATCTTTATACATTAACATAAAAAATTCCTTTTAATAATTCTTTAGCAATTATCGGGTATTAACATAAATGTTCATATGTTAACTTTACAACAAATAAACACAACAGCTGCATTAATAGGAAAAAAAGAGAGAAAATTACACTTAAGATTCTATTAAATGTAATTAATGCGTTTAAAACAGTGTTAAAAAGACTTAAAAGTAAAAACATAAATTTATCATTTAGATTAAAAATTAAAGAAAAAGTATCATTAATTAAAATTAATATATGTTTCAGTTTTACTCTCCTTAATACATACGACTAAAGCTTAAAGATGGAAGGCATGGAAGGAAGAAAGACACTAAATGGTGGCTGAACAAAATAATATTAAAACAGATGTGTTTGTGTGGGTATATGAGTGGTTTTTGTATCTATGTGTTTATGTGTTAATCTTAAGCAAATGCTACTTAAAAATGTAATAAAATATTATAAATAATGAAGAACATTATCCTCCATAGTCAGTCCCAACAACAACATCATCATCATCATCATCATCATCATCATCATATTTTTTACTTGCCAACCTCTCAAAAATGTAGCAGTAACCCCAGGACCAAAAAAAAATAAAACTAAAATTGTTACGAATTATTAGAACCAGGTAATTTTCTAGAGCCAAAGTAGTCATGTGAAAGAAGTAAAATTAAGTGGGAAAAATGTCACATACAGATTGTTAGTGTTAGAGAGTTACTGGTGTCATTAAGAAACTCTTGGGTTTTGTCGACAACATGTTTGATTGTGTTCTGTTCTGTTCTATTCTTTTTATTATTTTTGGTTTTTGTTTCTGATACTGCTTTATTCATTTATACTATTTAAGTCTTCTAAATGTTAAAAAGGTAAAAACACTAACAATGTATGATGACATTTTTGCAAATAATTTTGGCTTTTACTCTGTGGTTCGACTGCTGTATAGATGAATGAAAAATGGCTGGTTGAACATGTTTAACTGTACTAGAAAGGAATGGTGCTGGATAAAGTGGGAGGAGTTGTTAATGACTACTGTTTAAGATGAAAGTATGTCGACATTAATTGAAAAGGTGAAATCTTTTGGCTGTCTAATGATTCGTTGCTCAAGTTTAAAACGTTTCGTGCTCAACTTTAATAACGTATCTCTTTAAATTGTTTACAACAACTGCGAAGAACACCATATTCAAATTATCTTAATTTAAGAGAATAAATCAGCAAGATCCGCGATTTTTATAATATAACAATAATCTTTAAAATATTTACCAAAAATGTTATTTGTCAAATTAAATTATCTTAAAATTGCGAACTGCAGCGTGTGTTTTACATAAACACAATGACAGACGGACGGAGGGACAGACGGACATGGCAAAATCGACTCAGAAAGTGATATTGAGCCAATTGTTTTTATTTTTGGATGTTACAACAAACATTAGCATTAACGCATAATGCCTTCTCCACTACAGTAGTGAAGGGTATAACAACAACAACATATATCTTTATTTAGTAAATTTTGTTCTTGTACATTGTTGACCGGATAATAAAAAAATGTATAGTAAAAACAACATGCTGCTTATGAAACTTGTATTGTTGTTGTCAAAATCAGGGATGGAAATTTGTGTACATCGAACTATGCTTATTTGTTATATTGGTACTAAACGCAATTATTTAGTACTTTTTATTTTTTAAACTGTAACTTTGAGTTTTCTATAATACTAAACCTAGAAACATATAGAGAACTGTGTAAATGAAAACATATTAGAGAGGACATTTGGTACTTTTTCATTCTTCAAAAGGTATTAATAACAAAACAAATTATACACTCAGAATTTTTTGGTACTATTAGTTCTTCAACTAGTACTTTTTGAATCTTTAATATTATTGCGGCATACTGATTGAATTCAAATTTATAAAAGAGAAGGAGTTTCTGTTTCTTTTTAGTTATTAAAATTGTACTGTATTGATATTCTAAGCATCTAAATTCTAAACTTAAACAATTAACACTGTTCGAAAAATTCATTCACACACTGTAAACACAAACTATAATACTAATATTTCTTTTTATAGGTTTTTTCTTAATTTTTTTATTATTGTTGTTGGCATTTTGTGGTTTATCTTTGGATCGTTGCTACACATAGTACATACACATATACATTTGCAGGTGGGTGACTTTATATGAAAGAATTAATGTATATCGAGATGACTGAGTGAGTGTAAAAGTATATTTGTGTTAAAAGGTATGAACAGTTCAACTCTATAATAAAAACGGCAGCTAAATATGACAATCATAAATCATTTACTTACATTTATAAGAGTTTATGTAGTATGTTCACAGAGAGTTGGGAGATGGAAAAGTGCAAGAGGAGGGGTTAGTAACTTAATAACCCATTAAAAACTAGTTACTATAACTATAAGTTACAATAGAAAAAAAATAAAATAAAAGCAATGAGAACAACTCAAAGAATATACATAGGTAGAACATTTGTTATTTATGATTGTTTAAGAGGGTCAATGGGTGTAATAGAAAAATATAAATTATATTTCTTCGCTTAAACTAAACTAATGGCTAAAAACACTTATAAGGCTTATGTCCTCCAAAGGTGTAAATCAGCAGTAGGAGTAAATGTAGGGATTTATAAGCATAAAATTATTTTAAATTATTAACACATTTTTATTTTTACAAAAAGCTAATTTTCATTTATATGATAATCATTTAATTTGTTTAATGCTCAGTCACACAATTGAGTTTAGTGTAGAAAAATATATATTATTTTTTTTCTTTTAAATATGTATGTTTAACAATCATTATTCATATATTCATTGAAAAACATTAGTGCCTTAATATGGAAATATGTAATTGTGTGTGTGTGTGTGAATGTTTATGTTTCTAAGCTGCCTTAGTGGTTGACAGTTTTTGCCTTTTTGCCATTTTTTCCCATATATTTTTCAGAAAAAAGGCAAAAAAAAGCTACATTAAACATATTTTTTTTCCTCTTCAAGTCGTCATCTTTTTACATCTAGCTGCTACATCAAATTTCCGTTTCCGTTATTTTATGCTTTAAGATAGGGAGTTTAACAGTAGATGATTATTATGACTGTGATGTGAGTGCTAAAGCAACAAGATGAAGAACAATCATCATCAGTATGAAAACAAAATAATGTGAAAAAATAAACGAAAGAAATCTCATTTGTATGTATCACCACAAACTAACAAAACCAACATTATGTTACATTCGCACACAATCACGTACATACTTGTAACCCAGCAGTTCTAGAAGACCACAGTAGGAGTACATCACATATTTTCTTTATCAGAAATTAACACTTATTAGTATTATTTTAAAGGACATATATCCACTTACTCTCATTCACATACATTTTGGAAAATTTCTACTTCTGCAGTAAAATTTTTGAAAAAATCTATTTACTAATAGAAAATTTTTGGAAAAAAACTCTTTTTTATAAAAAAATTGTGGAAATTTTTTTACATTTTTGGGAAAACCCATTCTTTTTAAAAAAGTTTTGGGATCTCTTTTTTACATAAAATTTTTCTGAAAATTCTCTTTTTTTAATTTTTTAAAAAAATTTCTTTTATAAAAATCTATTCAAAAAAAAAAAAACTCTTTTATTGTATTTTAGAAGTGTTTAAAAAAATCTTTTCATAAAAATATATTTTGCTTTAGAAAATTTTCAAAAATTTCTCGTTTGCAAAAATTTAAGTCAATCCCGTTCTATACATTGACCCCTTGTAAAACTACTGGGATAACTTGTAATAAAGTGTCTCACTAATACATTCATAAATGCTCGCATATTTTTTATTCAACTTTTAACTGTTATTCGTACACTTACTGTCTAACTGTAATACAGATAACAATACCACGACAGGAAGAAGGCAACAAAAACATTAGTAACAAAAAAAACACTTTCAGAATTGTTGAGTCAGAGGTGAACGAACTTTTAAATAGGGGCCATGTGGAGAAAACTACTATACAATTATTTTAATAAATAAACAGCTAAGTTAAAGTTGCATGCCAATTAATTACTATGAATACCAACTATGGCCAATTAATTTTTTAAAAAAGCCAATTTAATTGCGAATATCACAGAAAAAGACAATTAAAGCTTATTGTCATGAATGCACGACCAAGCTGACATGATTGTCATTTGATAAAAATTTATCGAATAATACGATTATCTTGAGTTTTACAATTATCTGCCTGTCGCCATTAAAGTAAGATTTTCAAATATCGAACTCAATGAATGTTTTGTTTCTTTTTTTTGCAGGAAATAAATTTAAAAAGTATCCATTAAGATTTTTTTTACCTTTACAATTTCCTTTTTGCCTTTTTGAAATGGTTGCGTATGATTAACATTAATGTAGATAAACAAAGTTTTCATTACGTATACGCACTAGTGGGTTTTTAATTTTATTTACATATTAACTTGTTATTTTACAATTAAACAACAAAATTACAATTACAACAAAAAATATTTATATTCATTTATTAAAAATTTATTTACCTTAACGCTTCAAAAATGTCGAAATCATCAAAATTTAAAGTTAATCGAAAATTCCGAAGTTTTTTTATTATAATATTAAAAAAATCATATTTGCACCGAATCTTTACTTGCAATGAAAAATGAATTGATTATGATAACCCCAAGTGGAAGACTTTGTATGTGAAACACGGCGAACCAGTGGAATTGACACTAAAACCAAATATCCTTGATAATGAAATAATTCTTTGTATTTAGTAGAACCAAAATTTACTGCTTATATCTGACCAGAATATCAGAGGAAACCTGTACCGAATGCATATGATTTGTTTGAAGCGAGCATGATCTAGAATCTGTCCAGAATATGCGGTCAGATATTACATGTTGCAACATTTGTTAAATAACTATTTGGAAATAAGTAGTTGGACTGTATATCCTCACTCACATCATAGTTCAAAACTCAACTCGACCAACAGCTACATGTTCGGAACTTTGTTAATTTTGTGTTGGCTTCAAAAGATGAGCAGTTCTTTTAGGTTGGAATCCAGAAAGATAAGAAAATGTAAAAGTTAACAATTGTCAATTTAACACAAAGCACAATTAATACCAAATTTTGAATTTAATCAAAATTAACAAAGACTATAACCTAATTATATAACAAATACAAAAATATGAAATATATTTACCAGACAAAAAGGCAATTCATTTGACTATTAAATATTGTTTTATATAAAAGGATTCATTTTTTGTTAAATCTTCTAATATTTCCTAAAGCCACTGACTCATTCTTTTTTCTTCACTTCGAGGCATATGACAAAGATCTTTTTGATATTTTGTTTGTATCAAAATGCATATGTATTTATATATAGTTTATGTGAGTTTTTGTCATATTTTAATTTGTTTGTTATTTGGTCTGCTCTGTCTATTCCTTAAAGGCTAAAAATGCGCGCGCAATAATAAAGAAATTTAATATTTGTTTTATTTTTACTATGTAGTCAGAAGAAGTCTTTAATATGTATGTATGTATATGAATGTTTGTATATTAAAATATATATACTAGTAGTACATGACTTATTTTTTTCATATATGTATATATATATAATATAAAAATGTATGTATTTTAGCTATCTTTGGCATGTCTTTAAGGAATTTGTTGTAAGTGTCATTTTAGCAATTTTTTTATTTTTTGCTATATATTATTACTCTTATATGTTCAATGGGGTTTTTCCTTTTTATTCTTTACAAATAAAAAATACATTTTTTACACCAGAGTATTAATGTTAATTTTTTCTCTACATACTTAAAATAGTATTTGTTCAACAATTATATATGGGCAATTCCATATTTATTTTAATTTCAATCAAACTGACTAAGAAAATAATTTAGAAGGCCGATTATTCTTTAAAAAAAATATAAATTTTTTGGAACGCCCTTAATATCATAATAAAGTAATATACTTTTATACATATACATATGTATATGTCTGTGAACAAATTATTTGACACTTACATATGAGTATAAATATGTTTAAAAGTTTATTTCATTTTGCTGCCGTTTTGCAAAGGAGCTAATATTTCAAAAATTCAACAAATTGCCAGAATTTTCATTATCTTTAAGTAGAAATGGTGTAGTCATACACTTAAACACATTAAGGTAATAACTTTTGGAAATTTATTTAATTAATAAAATGTTTTATTATTTTTTATTATCCAAACAGTGTTAGCTATAACTTAGTGCAATGGCATTTTTACGTTTAAAGAAAGTTATTACCCTAATATGTATATAAGTAAATATATAAAGATATTTTTTCTTTGTAGGCAATTTATTTTTTATTTCAAAATATTATTAAATTAAAAAAGTAATTTTTTATGGAAATTTTCCTTTAACAAGGGTTTTTTTTTAACTTTAAAGTATTTTAATTTAATATTTTATTAAATTTTACAACATAAATACTTCATTCAGCTTTAAAAATGCTCTCTCATCTTAAAGCTTGTAATTTAATCTATTTAAAACATAAACTTTTTAAACTTTAACTTTACTACATTTTTATATAATTTTAAAGCTTAAGCGAGTGTTAATATTACACGCACATATGTTAATTTTTTGCCATAAAATGTGAAATTTTATTAACCATATAAATTTTAGTTAAGAACAACGAGCGTATGATTAATGTTTGTGTAGATAAATAAAGTTTATATTACGTATACGCACTAGGTTTTTTTTAAATAAATATTACTCAAACTTCTCACTTTTATTACATTAAAGTTTAAAAAGAAAAGTATTTTTGTTTGCTATATGCTTAATAAGGTTTCTTAAAGTTTTTGAAAAGTTTAAATTTAGAAAAACTCTAAATAAACATAAGCAGTATGTGAAAAACTTTGGCGAGAATGTAATACACAGTGGAGCAAAATAGAGATAACATGGAACATCATTCATCGTAACTTATATCCCAAAAAATAAGCGCCAAAGTTAATTTTTTGATCATAAGAACGAATCAAGACAATTTAAGATATATACTCATTTCAATCCTATTAAAGCGTAGACAGGAGGGTGAGTTATAACTTCCCATCCGTTACTTATAATGAGTTTATAACAGGTATTGCCACATGTAACCTAAACTTACATTATTGATATATCTAGTCTAACCTCATATTTTGGGCAATGCTCTCCAATTAGTATAGTTTAGTTTAAAAGGATCATATATTAATAAGGTATACTTCACTAGAAGACCCAAATGGATCTATTTAAATCCCTTTTAAGAAGAAACAAAAACAAACAGAAAAAATATGTAAAAGTTTGAGATGTAAGTGTGAAATTAATGAATTCATATTGAAAAGGAAATCTACAAAGTCTGACTCTAAGTTCATCGATAAACCCACTGTCTCTAGCTCCTCTTCGCCGTCACACAACATACAAAGATCCTGGATGTTAGTGATGCAATAATCCAAAAAGGCTTCTATTACGCAATGTGCAGTAACCGGTTATCACTCCTACCAAAATTCCAATGCTGCTCCTGGCCAATCCTAATAGTATTCTGTTTGCGCTCTAATCTATCTTACGTGCTACGATTGGTAGGAGGATTAACTGAATTTATCGATGATTAATCTGTAGTAGTAGCTGATAGAAAACTTTACCAACCTAACTTAACTATTAATGCCCAGATCTAACCCTTGCTGTTCCAGGGTAATCGCAAACATTACCCTGGAACCCAACACAACCAGATTTTAAACATTTCAGATAGCAAAAGGATAGCTCTCTCATATCTACTACTAATCTGAAATGTACTACAGTACATTTCAAGGTCATAAGTGCTGCCTGACTATGAACAAAAATCGTCACCTCTAACTCCCTCTAATGTGCGACTTTATCAGCTGCACACCCTTCCAGATCTCTTAGATCTCTGCCTGAAAAAAACTACATTTTTTGGGAAGTCTATATGACAAATATACGACAAAATCTATCAAATAAACTTATGCAACTGTGATGGGTTTAATTTTAGATCCATTCGTGAAAATTGCATAGCCGTATAATTAAATTTGAGATCCTATTTATCTTCTTCCCGGTTTAGATTTTTATACTCACAATTTTAAACCAAATGGAAAATTTTGATAATTACCTGCAAAAGAAATAAGAAATTAAATATTACATCAAGGATTATTACATAAATATTTTTTAAACTATTATATAATTATATTGCTAGATACTTATATACTTGAAATCGCACAACCTTAATTACTGAAGAAAAATATAACTGCTAAACAAGAAGAGAAACAAACCAAAAACGATCAAACGTTTGGTACTTTTTGGATAATTGGACAATAAAGGAAATAAACAGCGAAATATTTTTAAAACACTTAACACGTCACATTCCTAACTTATTAACATCGAGAAGAAACATTGTAAACTGTTTGAAGTGTAAGGCACCAACAACCCAGCAAAAACTTACATCAAAAGTACTTTTTTTCTACTTTTTTATAATAACTTACAAATAACCACTTAAATAAGTGCTTAAAAATAGGGTTAAAAAGGTCACTGGTTCGTACGATGGCTGTTTTACTTACTATTTCATTGCTTAGTTATTTGCGGTAAATAATGGTTTTCCCACTGAAAAACTAATTTTTGTTTGTGTGTGTTAAAAAAACAATTATCAGAACGGGTTCAAATAAAATGTGTAAATAAAAGGGCAAAACTAAAAAAAAAAAATAATAATAATAAGTCATTATAAGACTAGTTGAAACTGATACAGTCAGTATGTAGCAGCAATTGAAAAATATGTTATTACCAAGCTTTTGTTGTATTCGGTCATGTCTTAGTTATTTTACAATCAATTTAACAGCACAATCAATAAATTGTAAATTTATTTATTGGTAAAACAGAGTCCATTTGTAAATTTGTAAATAAATTATTAAAAACAATAGATTATTTGGCAAAAAGTTGAAAAAGAAAACATTGAGAGAAATAAATAAAATAGAATTTTTATGTTACAACTATATTTACTATAGCAAGTATATATAAGCAATACATAGAGAAGATACAGTTAGTTGAACGATTGTCTACAGCTAACAAAGTTTTTAATTTACCTTATTCTTTACCTTGATTACACAAGAATACTACTACTTACGTAATAAATAATAAAAGATAGAAATAAACAAATAATAAAATACAGTAGTAGAGTAGTGAAAATAAAGAAACCAAAAAAAAGAAAAGAAAGAAGGTAATATTATCGGACTTCTTGTTCCAGTTTAATTAAACAAAACTTAACCAAATGCTAAAGGCATTTGAAAATTAACAAAAAATATATAAAAAAATAAACTTCTACTTCTATTTGCTTTTCCTTTTATACCCTTGTTTTAAACATTTTCTTTTTTTACCTAAAAATAAAGTTTTTAATTTTTTTTACAAAAATCGTTTTTAAAACAGTTTGTGCCAAAAAATAAAAACTAAAAATGAAAAATGGTAGTTGGAGCAGCAAAAAAAAATAGATATGAAGGAAGATTGTGTTTATGTTGCCATTTGGAATTTGTTACTCTACTACTTTGTCCTGCACTCAACTCAAACTCAAAACTGCATTTTACTCCATTTTGTGCGAAACTTACTTCAATATCGTAAGTGTTGGAAACACTTATAAAAGTTTTTTTTTCTCTACTTAAAGTTTTACAGATTTTTAGAGATTTTTATTTTACATAGTTTTTTATTTGTTTTATTTCATTTACATTTAGAAAATAATATTTTCTATGCAAAACTTTCGGAACACAAGACTTTATAAGACAATATGTTTGTTTAACACTGTGTTCATTTAATGCAAACAAACATTTAGTAGAGAATTATAAACATGATAAAAAAAATTGAGAATTTATCGTTTTTTTTTTTTTTTTGTTTTCTTTAATTTATGTTTTTCTATAGAGTGTGAAAAGAATAAAAGTGTAATTACCTTAATAATGACTTTAAAAAGAAGTCGTTATTTTTTAATGACTTCAAACAACTAAATATAACTTGTACAATATCCCAGTAGTTTTGAAAAAAATAGACACAATTTCTTAAACATGAAGCCAATAGCTACATTTATTCTGAGTAACCACCTCGAGCAGCTGGTTTATTTATGTTTGTGTTTGTTGTGGTCTTAACGAACACTTAATAGAATTTTGTACATGTTTAATATAAATTTCTGTATTGAAAACCACATTATGATTATGTCTGTCTTGTATTTATTATGTTTTCAAATACATAAACATACATACATATGTTCAAAATATATAAATACTGAAATGTCTGTTAGTGTATTCATGTTGATACATACACACACATTGACTTTATTATTAGAATATACATATTTCCATTAGGTCTAAAAATGTTTCAATTTGAAATTTGCATTAACACAACTGATTATAACTAAATGGGCAATTATTATAAAATAAATTCTAAAATAATTTTTAGAGAATGAACATTTTTGGAAATTAAATAAACAGTATAAACCTAAACAGATTAAATTTTTATAAAAAAATATATAAATTTTTTCTAAAGCAAAATCTTAAGCAAATGTTCTATAAAAGGAAAATTTAACAAGAATTAAAAAAGATTAATTAACAAAATTTTCTATAAAAAGAAAATTTTACAAAATTGTTTAAAAAAATTAAATTTAACAAAAATTTCTTTAGAAAGAAAAATTTTAGAAAAAATTTAAAAAATTACCAATTTTTGAAAAATTTTCTATAAAAATAATTTAATTAATAGAAAAAGAAAATTGAACGAAGAAAACTTAACGAACATTTTCTACAAAAACAAAATTAAACAGAAATTTCATATAAAAATGAAATTTAAAAAATTTTATATAAAAAGCAAATTTAACAAAAAATTTTTTATAAAACGGAATTTTAACAAAAATAAAAAGAAAATTTAATAAAAATTTCCTATAAAGAGAGAATTTAACAACAAAAAATTCTATAATAAGAAAATTTAACAAAAATTTTATATAAAAAATCTCTATAAGAAGAAAATTAAAAAAAACTTTTTCTATAATAAGAAAATTTAACGAACATTTTTTTAAAGTAAATTTAAGAAAAATTTTCTGTATACATAAACTTATCGAAAATTTTCTATAAAAAAATAAAGAATTAAAAAAAAAATTATTCAGACATAGTTTTTAAAAACAAAATTAAATTTAAGGAAATTTAACGAAAGTTTTCTATAAAAGAAAATTTTCTATAAAAAGAAACTTAAACAAAAATTCCTTATAAAATGTAATTTAAACAAACATTTTCTATATAAAGAAAATCTAACGAAAAATTTTTTAAAAAAAGTAAATTTAACAAAAAAAATTATATATTTTACATAAAAAGTAAATTTAACGAAAACTTTTACGAAAATTTTATATTAAAAGGAAATCAAACGAAAATCTTTTTAAAAGAATATTTAACGAATATTTTCTACAAAAAAAAAAAAAAAACAAAAGTTTTCAATAAAAAAATATAGAAAGGAAAACACAAAATAGGAGGAGTGGGAAAATCGTTGCGGAGAAACACCATAGATAAATGCAATGGAGTAAAACATGTATAGATTACGTCCTTATTGGTGGCAATTAGCAATTTACACCCATTGTGATCAATTAATGAACGATAAAAGGCGTTCCAATTGAATATTCGACAAAGTAGACCGATTCAAATGTTCGAATTCAGATCTGTGCCAATGCAGGACACTTATAAAGAAGATGTGATATAGATCTTCTTTATCCTCATTTAGATAACTCTTACAGAAATCATTGAACGGAAGGCCAATCCATTCTAGATGGATTCTACATTTTCTATATGGTTTCCATATTTTCTATAAAAAGAAAATTTTCTCTAAAAAATTGAACGAGGAAAAAGAAAATTTACCGAAAATTTTCTATAAAATGAAAATTTAACGAAAATTGTCTACAAAACAAACTTTTATAAAAAATATTCTATAAAAAGAAAATTCTATGAAAATTCTATGAAATCAAATCAAAATTTTCTATATTCATTTAAAATATTCTATACAAAGAATATTTTTTAAATAAGGAAAATAAATTGATCTAAAACATCTTTATAAAAAGAAAATGAAGCGAAAATTTCCTATAAAATTTATTCCATTTCTACGTTTACCATCACTGTAAAATTTATCTATTTATGTTCATTATCATATCGTATATGTTTGCATTAGTAAAAGTGTTTGTATGTGCAAATGTGTGTAATATATTGTTGTATTGCTCATACATAAACATACTTGGTAGATAAAGACAATCTCTAGTCTTTATCTACCAAGTATGTTTATGTATGAGCAAATGTGTGTGTGTTTGACTGTTTCTGTGAAAATGTGTTAGGTCACATATCAAATTGTTGCAGAATGTGAATGTACATTTTACCTTTAATAAAACAATGTTTACCTACATACCGAAAAGTACATTCGTACACAGGGATATAAAAACATACAAAAATATAAACACACAGATTCATACATGTGTGTATTTATCAATTCATTTGTTCATACAAGTCTCTATGAAAATGTGTGCGAATAAGTGTAACGTAAATAACATTTGTATTGTAGCAAACTAATACATATTTATTGCTTGTATTCGTTTATTTTTTTGTTGTATCCCTATTGTTTTGTTATGGTGTTAGTGTTGCTATTTCTTTTTTTCTTTACTTTTTTTTTCCAACATTTTCCGTAATGGCGTCAGGAGTTTTTGTTATTGGTTTGTTCACTTACATCAACTAATAAATCACAGATGGTTTGTTCGTTTATCAGTCTATCTAAAGGTTCATGTATATCCTGCAGATTGTTTGTTTTTGTTTTGGTATGTGTATATATTTTACATTTTAGTATACAACAACAACAACGAATAACGTAAAAAAACAATGGAAGATGATATTTGTAACACACTCTGTTATAGATTAGTAAACACCTAATAAATTTGAATTTGAAACTGTTAAGAGAATCAGAAAATCATTTGGTATGATAGAGACTAACAACATTTTTGCATTTTCATGATATTTAAAATATCTTTAATCACTGTTGCGTATAAACATTAATACGCACATGAATATATTACGGGTATTTATTGGATTTTACCGCTGCTGTGCTGCAAAAAGATTAGAAATAATTGAATATTAATCATACGCACCCATAGATACACGCATCATTTAATCACAATTGTTTGATGGGAAAAAGAATATCTAGTGAATAAATGGTAATAAAACAAAGTTCTTTGCAAAAGTCAAATGAAAAGAACTTAAAATGTCAATCATTGAACTGTAAAAATTTGTAAAGGAATTTTAGGGATATTTTTTTTTTTTAAAGAAAATACCTTTTTTAAAGTAAGAAATACAGAGGACGGAGGGTTGTTATTGCGCTATTAAATTTTATACCTTTTAAAATTTATATAGAATTTTAATTGTTTAGTAAATGCTTTTTAATAAATTGTCTATTTTTTTTTTTTTTTTGGTAGAAAACTTTTGTTAAATTTTCTCTTTAGTTATAAAAAATTATCAATAAAATGTTTGATAAAATTACCCTTTTAAAGGAAGAACTTATCGAAAAATATTTATTTTTATACAAAATTTCCGATAAATCTTCATTTTTTAAGAACATTTTTAAAATTTTTTCTTTTTTATAAAGAATTTGCGTTAAATTTTATTTTTTTAGAATTTTTCTGTTTTTATAAAAAATTTTGAAAAATTTTCGATTGAAATTTATTTAAAATTTTCTTGTCATAATTCGTTAAATTTTTTTATAGAAAATTTTCGTTATCTTGTGATTTTATACCTTTTACCGCAATAAAGGGGATGGTTTTATACGTTTGTGCTATAACCACCTTTAAGTATACTAATCGGAATCAGAATTACTTTCTAAATCGATTAAGCTATGTCTGTCCGTCCGTCCGTCTGTATGTCTGTCTGCCTGTCTGAGTGTCCATGTAATACTTGTGCGCTCGCTTCAGGTCGCATAATTTGATGAAATTTAGCCCATTATATTGCTTAGCCCCCATACAATCATATCCACGATTAGAACTTTTAGGTTTATAACTATGTTTAAGTAAAGAAACTTAGTATAAATGACACTGTCGATTTTTGTAATGTTCTGACCCTAGCAAACTATACAAACTCTCCTTCAATTTTCTTTATTAAAGTAATATAAGATGAAGGCCCATATTTACTTTACACTTATATGAGGCCTCATGCGGAATTTTATTTGATTTGTTTGTTAATAATAACAAGAAATATTCATATATTCCGGAATTAGAGTAAAAACTTATTAATTTATATATTATTTAAATAATAATCTACATTTTTACAAACTAATTGGTGTATCATATTGTCGGGTATGGCCGAATATTCATTCGTATATAGTTTTCGTTTCGCCATTTTATAAAAAATTTTTGAAAAATTCGTTTTTGATAAATTTTCCTTTGATAAAACATTTTTGAAAAAATTTCTTTTTATGGAAAATCTTTTCGTTAAATTTTATTTTTATATAAAATTTTCATCAAATTTCTTTTATAGAAAATTTTTGTTAAATTTTTTGTTTAATTTTCTTTTTATACAAATTTTTCATTAAACTTCCTTTTTATAACAAATATTCGATAACATTTATTTTTATACTAAATTTTCGTTACATATCCTTTTTCTAGAAAACATTTTTTGTTAAATTTTCTTGTTTAATAAACATATATTTGATATTTCTTCTCTCGTTTTTCACTCAATCAACTCTGATGATTTTCAATATAATTTTGCTTAGAATTGTTAAGTTTTGTCTAACTTTTAGTTTAATTTTTGTGTTTATTTTTTAAATTGTATTTCTAAAGTTTTTTTTTTATTTCTAACTTTACAAATATTTCTCAACTCCCAACTTAACTTAAGCACTTGCAAAAGTTGAAACATTATCATACCCAAAGATATGCTCAAGTAATAGACATTTGCATACGAGTGTTTATTTTTTACTTTTTTTTAAAGGAAAACAAACATTAAGTAAAGTACGATTATTATTGTTGTTGGATTTAAACTGTCCCATATATAAATATAAATATATAGTTACGTTTTTGTTGCCATCAAATGATTTGAAAATATGTATGAAATTTTGAACATGCAACATTTCCTCTTTTGAAAAAATATTACTTATATGATTGAGTGTGTATGTATGTTTGTATTTCAATAGCACATTATACTAACACTTTCATATACAAATAGAAAGGAAATATTTTGCAATGTAATGTGAATAAAAATAAAAAGAAAAATATGTATAAAACAAATGAAGAAACAACACTCATAACTGTAAAATACTATAATAAAAAATACATTTCGGTTTTTTTTCATTTCATTTCAATTCATTTTATTTTTGTTGTTTTTTACATTATAATAGGGACATATTTGTCTACCATTAGCAGCGATATAATGTATAGTACAAACAACACCAACTACAGCAATAGCAAAAACAACGACAACAACAACACAATTGTATTAAACATGCAATTTGAATTATGCACACAAATGTAAAGCCACATACAGTTGTGTTCAAAAAATTAAGTCTACTAAAGCAATGATTTGTTTAATATATTTGCAAACTCTTCCTTTATAATTTAATGAATTGTTATTCCAAAGTTGAAGAAATAAAGTTAATTTTTTGACCACTTGTGTAATTTACATATATGTATGTATGTTCAATTACACAATCGTCAAAAGAAAGAGAGAGAGAGAGATTGTAGAACACATGCATGAATGCAGTTAAATAAATGTTATGGTTGGTAATAGTTTCTCACGAAACATGCTATTCAATAAATTTCAATTCATTTCACATTACATCGAAAGAAGAAATACAAAAAAAAAAATTCACCAACAAAAGCAGCTGTAATAACTAGAACGAACAACTATCAAAAGTAAAAAAATTAAAAAAATAAACTAAAACAAAAAAATATATGTCACCAACTAACATTGGAAATCTACACTCTCATTCATGGAAATATTTCGTTTAGTATTTGGAGCGGAATTGAAAATATGTTCTCATGTGCATGAGTGCTGGTTGTCCATGTTGACAGTTGACTTACTGTCCAGCAGTCATTGTAACCCTTTTTATATTTTTTCATAATTTTAACAACTTAGTGAAGTTGGAACAAGTGTTCGTTTATAGAGAAAAAATTCCTTGCCCTTAAGTAACTAAGAGTTAATCTTTTGTATCTCTTCGTTTTGGTGGGAGAATTTACTTTTAACATAATATTTTATATTGTACCTAAGTAGGTGGTTATTTAACTGGTTACAAGTAATCTATTGTTAGAAAAGTCAGGTTGGAATTTAAGAGGGGTGTTTTATATGAATAATTAAAAAAATTACTAACTCGACACTACCCAGCCTGAAACTGCCGGGTGTTGTTATTAATGTCTTGAGTTCTTTACAAAATCCATCATTTCATTTCGGTCATTTGAGGTTTAATAAAGTATAATTTTATTTTAGTTACTGACATAAGAAAATGTCTAAGGTTTTTTTTTGTTTAAAATGCCTTCCAATATTTTTTCCTACCCCTTAGAGATGTAATAAAGTTTATTATTTTTTAAGACAATCGACAGATAGTCCCATGTTAGTGTATTTGAGTAAATAAACTAATTCTCTTTGTCCAAGGACTGTCAACTTAAATTGTAATAATGTTTTTTTTTGCCAGCATGTTTTTGAAAACATTAAAAAATTTGCCATATAAAAGACAAATATGATACCCTACGTTACCAGTTATTATGTTTATTTCTTTTCTTCTTCTTTTCGGAATACTTTTACTTAAACCCGTATGCAGGCTATGCGGAATAATTGACCGATTTCTACCATTTTTAATATCATTTGTCCTTGGATCAAAAGAAGAGGATGCTTCAAATTTTATCAAATTATCTTGACAGAAGGACGGACGGACTGATAAAGTGATTCCGAAAGGTAGATGTAGGACCATTTCTTTTGGGTTTAACAAATATCACACTCAAATCACATTAACATATCGTCAAGATTTCATTAGATAATGAATATTATTTCCCAACAAAAATAAAATTTCGAAATCCTACTGAACGTATACTTGATATTTAATAAAGCAAATATGTGATATTGCGTATACGTAAAATTTAATCAACAACCACATACATAACTACCTACGCAAACACACATTGAAACTTTATTATTCTTTTCTTTGGCTTAAATATGAACGTGATTTTGTGTATAAATGTGCATTTTATGTTGTTAATTAATTTTCTTTAATTTCAATATAAATTACTAATTCACAACACGTGTTTGTAAATTCTATACATATTTTAGTTTGTTTTATACAGCAGCAAACGTTTAATGTTATTTTTTATTGTTTTTCTTCATTTGAATATTTATGGTTAATGCTAATAAAATATTAATTGTTGTCTTTTAACAATAAATTTACTCCTTTAATAAATATCAAACTTTATTAAAGTCTTAAAAAAAACACATTCACACACATTTGGGTGCCACATTAAGATAATATTTTAAAATTTTTAAAAATTCCGCTTAAGTGCTAATTAAGCAACTGGCAAAAAACAGCAGGAATTATAATAAAATGTAGAATAGAAAACAACAGCAACAGGCATTTATGGCCAACATTAAATATGATTTTTGTTCTAAATATTTTACAGTTTTTTGTTGCTGTTGTTGGTTTTTTTATGAGCTCTAATTATAGTATTTAACTAATAAACTAATTAGACTAATGTGAATTTTATTAGTATGTTTTTAGTATTCAGTCTGTCTGCAGTTTTTTTCGTTTTTTCGTTCGATAATGCTTTTTGTACCTCCCTCTATAATTGTGTATAATTATGCGCTAATAATGCTCTAAAATTTATAGTGTTTTAAAATTAATTAAAATCTACATAAAACTGCTAAAAGCTGTAGTTTTAGTATATGCATAACTATTTAAATCTATATATTTAAATCTATTTGCATAACTATTTAAATCTATATAAATATTTTGGTGCAAAATTCTAATAGAAGTATTAAATAAATTAGCTTTTTTTAAACAAAAATATGGGTTGATTTAAGTATTATTTTTGTTTTGCTTTGCCAAGCGCAATGTTGAATTATAAATTTTAATAATTTTAAAAGCTTTTTATTGATTTGCAAAACAAGGTTGATTGTGTTGCAAATATAGTTCCACACATACATATGCTTAAAAACAGCTATTTATTTGTTTAAACACATGTGTACTAAGATATAGGTGTGTGTACTCGTTGTTCTTTATTAACTAAATAGAATTTATATAAATAAGGGCATTTTCTACTTGTTTTTGGAGTAGAATTTAATAACCAATTTTACGTTTTGTAAAAGTGTATAGGTTTAAAGTTTTAACGAGCCAGTCCATAGTCTGGTTTATAGTCTAGTAGACTAGACTATAGTCTACTCTCTATAGTCTACTCTATAGTCTTGTGTATAATCTAATCTTTGCTCTCTAGTCTAGTCTATAGTCTGGTCCTTAGTCTAGCCTTAGTCTAGTCCTTAGTCTAGTCTATAGTCTAATCTATAGTCTAGTCTATAGTCTAGTCTATAGTCTAATCTATAGTCTAATCTATAGTCTAGTCTATAGTCTAATCTATAGTCTAGTCTATAGTCTAGTCTATAGTCTAGTCTATAGTCTAGTCTATAGTCTAGTCTATAGTCTAGTCTATAGTCTAGTCTATAGTCTAGTCTATAGTCTAGTCTATAGTCTAGTCTATAGTCTAGTCTATAGTCTAGTCTATAGTCTAGTCTATAGTCTAGTCTATAGTCTAGTCAATAGTCTAGTCTATAGTCTAGTCTATAGTCTAGTCTATAGTCTAGTCTATAGTCTAGTCTATAGTCTAGTCTATAGTCTAGTCTATAGTCTAGTCTATAGTCTAGTCTATAGTCTAGTCTATAGTCTAGTCTATAGTCTAGTCTATAGTCTAGTCTATAGTCTAGTCTATAATCTAGTCTAGAGTCTAGTCTATAGTCTAGTCTATAGTCTAGTCTATAGTCTAGTCTATAGTCTAGTCTATAGTCTAGTCTATAGTCTAGTCTATAGTCTAGTCTATAGTCTAGTCTATAGTCTAGTCTATAGTCTAGTCTATAGTTAGTCTATAGTCTAGTCTATAGTCTAGTCTATAGTCTAGTCTATAGTCTAGTCTATAGTCTAGTCTATAGTCTAGTCTATAGTCTAGTCTATAGTCTAGTCTATAGTCTAGTCTATAGTCTAGTCTATAGTCTAGTCTATAGTCTAGTCTATAGTCTAGTCTATAGTCTAGTCTATAGTCTAGTCTATAGTCTAGTCTATAGTCTAGTCTATAGTCTAGTCTATAGTCTAGTCTATAGTCTAGTCTATAGTCTAGTCTATAGTCTAGTCTATAGTCTAGTCTATAGTCTAGTCTATAGTCTAGTCTATAGTCTAGTCTATAGTCTAGTCTATAGTCTAGTCTATAGTCTAGTCTATAGTCTAGTCTATAGTCTAGTGTATAGTCTAGTCTATAGTCTAGTCTATAGTCTAGTCTATAGTCTAGTCTATAGTCTAGTCTATAGTCTAGTCTATAGTCTAGTCTATAGTCTAGTCTATAGTCTAGTCTATAGTCTAGTCTATAGTCTAGTCTATAGTCTAGTCTATAGTCTAGTCTATAGTCTAGTCTATAGTCTAGTCTATAGTCTAGTCTATAGTCTAGTCTATAGTCTAGTCTATAGTCTAGTCTATAGTCTAGTCTATAGTCTAGTCTATAGTCTAGTCTATAGTCTAGTCTATAGTCTAGTCTATAGTCTAGTCTATAGTCTAGTCTATAGTCTAGTCTATAGTCTAGTCTATAGTCTAGTCTATAGTCTAGTCTATAGTCTAGTCTATAGTCTAGTCTATAGTCTAGTCTATAGTCTAGTCTATAGTCTAGTCTATAGTCTAGTCTATAGTCTAGTCTATAGTCTAGTCTATAGTCTAGTCTATTAGTCTAGTCTATAGTCTAGTCTATAGTCTAGTCTATAGTCTAGTCTATAGTCTAGTCTATAGTCTAGTCTATAGTCTAGTCTATAGTCTAGTCTATAGTCTAGTCTATAGTCTAGTCTATAGTCTAGTCTATAGTCTAGTCTATAGTCTAGTCTATAGTCTAGTCTATAGTCTAGTCTATAGTCTAGTCTATAGTCTAGTCTATAGTCTAGTCTATAGTCTAGTCTATAGTCTAGCCTATAGTCTAGTCTATAGTCTAGACTATAGTCTAGTCTATAGTCTAGTCTATAGTCTAGTCTATAGTCTAGTCTATAGTCTAGTCTAGTCTATAGTCTAGTCTATAGTCTAGTCTAGTCTATAGTCTAGTCTAGTCTTCTAGTAGAGTCTATAGTCTAGTCTATAGTCTAGTCTATATAGTCTATTGTCTAGTCTATAGTCTAGTCTATAGTCTAGTCTATAGTCTAGTCTATAGTCTAGTCTATAGTCTAGTCTATAGTCTAGTCTATAGTCTAGTCTATGTCTAGTCTATAGTCTAGTCTATAGTCTAGTCTATAGTCTAGTCTATAGTCTAGTCTATAGTCTAGTCTATAGTCTAGTCTATAGTCTAGTCTATAGTCTAGTCTATAGTCTAGTCTATAGTCTAGTCTATAGTCTAGTCTATAGTCTAGTCTATAGTCTAGTCTATAGTCTAGTCTATAGTCTAGTCTATAGTCTAGTCTATAGTCTAGTCTATAGTCTAGTCTATAGTCTAGTCTATAGTCTAGTCTATAGTCTAGTCTATAGTCTAGTCTATAGTCTAGTCTATAGTCTAGTCTATAGTCTAGTCTATAGTCTAGTCTATAGTCTAGTCTATAGTCTAGTCTATAGTCTAGTCTATAGTCTAGTCTATAGTTTAGTCTATAGTCTAGTCTATAGTCTAGTCTATAGTCTAGTCTATAGTCTAGTCTATAGTCTAGTCTATAGTTCTAGTCTATAGTCTAGTCTATAGTCTAGTCTATAGTCTAGTCTATAGTCTAGTCTATAGTCTAGTCTATAGTCTAGTCTATAGTCTAGTCTATAGTCTAGTCTATAGTCTAGTCTATAGTTAGTCTATAGTCTAGTCTATAGTCTAGTCTATAGTCTAGTCTATAGTCTAGTCTATAGTCTAGTCTATAGTCTAGTCTATAGTCTAGTCTATAGTCTAGTCTATAGTCTAGTCTATAGTCTAGTCTATAGTCTAGTCTATAGTCTAGTCTATAGTCTAGTCTATAGTCTAGTCTATAGTCTAGTCTATAGTCTAGTCTATAGTCTAGTCTATAGTCTAGTATATAGTCTAGTCTATAGTCTAGTCTATAGTCTAGTCTATAGTCTAGTCTATAGTCTAGTCTAGTCTATAGTCTAGTCTATAGTCTAGTCTATAGTCTAGTCTATAGTCTAGTCTATAGTCTAGTCTATAGTCTAGTCTATAGTCTAGTCTATAGTCTAGTCTATAGTCTAGTCTATAGTCTAGTCTATAGTCTAGTCTATAGTCTAGTCTATAGTCTAGTCTATAGTCTAGTCTATAGTCTAGTCTATAGTCTAGTCTATAGTCTAGTCTATAGTCTAGTCTATAGTCTAGTCTATAGTCTAGTCTATAGTCTAGTCTATAGTCTAGTCTATAGTCTAGTCTATAGTCTAGTCTATAGTCTAGTCTATAGTCTAGTCTATAGTCTAGTCTATAGTCTAGTCTATAGTCTAGTCTATAGTCTAGTCTATAGTCTAGTCTATAGTCTAGTCTATAGTCTAGTCTATAGTCTAGTCTATAGTCTAGTCTATAGTCTAGTCTATAGTCTAGTCTATAGTCTAGTCTATAGTCTAGTCTATAGTCTAGTCTATAGTCTAGTCTATAGTCTAGTCTATAGTCTAGTCTATAGTCTAGTCTATAGTCTAGTCTATAGTCTAGTCTATAGTCTAGTCTTATAGTCTAGTCTATAGTCTAGTCTATAGTCTAGTCTATAGTCTAGTCTATAGTCTAGTCTATAGTCTAGTCTATAGTCTAGTCTATAGTCTAGTCTATAGTCTAGTCTATAGTCTAGTCTATAGTCTAGTCTATAGTCTAGTCTATAGTCTAGTCTATAGTCTAGTCTATAGTCTAGTATATAGTCTAGTCTATAGTCTAGTCTATAGTCTAGTCTATAGTCTAGTCTATAGTCTAGTCTATAGTCTAGTATATAGTCTAGTCTATAGTCTAGTCTATAGTCTAGTCTATAGTCTAGTCTATAGTCTAGTATATAGTCTAGTCTATAGTCTAGTCTATAGTCTAGTCTATAGTCTAGTCTATAGTCTAGTCTATAGTCTAGTCTATAGTCTAGTCTATAGTCTAGTCTATAGTCTAGTCTATAGTCTAGTCTATAGTCTAGTCTATAGACTGGTCTATAGTCTAGTCTATAGACTGGTCTATAGTCTAGTCTATAGACTGGTCTATAGTCTAGTCTATAGACTGGTCTATAGTCTAGTCTATAGACTGGTCTATAGTCTAGTCTATAATCTAGTATATAGTCTAGTCTATAGTCTAGTCTACATTATAAATTCTAGTCTACATTATAAATTCAAGTCTATATTCTAAATTTAAAAATATCCTTTACCATTTCTTTTCCAAATTCATGGAAAAGTACATCTCATAAACCGCACAGTTTTCAAACAAAATCCTTTTTAAATTAAAAATAAAGTAATATCATTTTCATTGCGTATTAACATTTTAAAATACAATAAATAACAACAACAAAAATGTTAAAAATTTTTCGCTTAAATTCTTAACAGTTAAGCAATTTTAACAAATGAACAAAAATACAAAACGACAACAGAAAATTAATTCACATTAATTGATAATACATGTAGAGCAACAGTAAGACAGAGAAAAAAGAAACAAAAACATTTATAATGACTTTTTAAAATACATTTTTACAACGCCCTCATTATTAACACCAATGTTAGTAGGAGCAGCTGAACAACAGCAGCAGCAGCCGCCACGACAGTCTGATCGTTATTCAAGAGAAATTGAATTTTAATACAAACTTTATGCAATTTTTGTTGGTGTACACTAAATTTTCATTGTTTTTTTTTTCTTGTGTAATAAAAAATGCAAATCACATACAATAAACATTTTAAATATGTAAATAACTGATAATGGGTGAGAAATTCACTGGGTGTTTGGTATACAAATTTTTATTTTAATTAAGCGTTTTTTTTTTTTTGATTCTCAAAAGTATTTTCTTATTCATTTACTTGTAAAATGAGCTGCTGCCTTTGTCCTTATTTAAACGTTATATATCAATGGAAAGGTAATTTTGTCTATTTTTCAAAACTGTATATAATTTTTGAAAATTAAAAAATTCGCGGAATACTTTTTTTAAAAATTAAAAAATGTTTTTTATTCAGTTTTTGCGAAGAGACAAATTTTTCAAATTGCCATAAAAATTTTATTTATGAATATTTTTTAATAAAAATTTCGAATTTTCTTATTAGAAATCCCGGAATTCCCAAAAAAGTTATAAAAAATCCCAAAAATGGGAATATTTGGACCCGCTATTATTAAAAAAAAACTAAAGTAAGGACGGTAAAAATTTTAAAATTTGAATTTTCAAATGCGAATATCTCCTATAACTTACTGCTACGACATTTTTTATAGTGCTCGATGAGGAGATTCTATATGCGAATTTTTTTTCAAATATCCGTATTTCTTCTCTATATTTTAGAACTTTTGAAAAATTTTCACTCTTCTAATTTTGTAAAATTTTATATCTTTAGAAAATTATTTGGAAATTTTCATTAAAGAATATTTTTAGGAAATTTTTCATTTTAACAAATTTAGTCAAGATACAAATAATATTTTTTGTGTCTTGGCTAAATTTTCTTTTTGACTTTTTTAAAATTTTTTGGAAAAAGTTCTCTGTTTAAAAGTTTGTTGTAAAATTTTCAAGAAATTTTATGAAAACTATCTTTACAGATAATTGTCAATATTTTTTTTTTAAAGTAAAAAGTGTTTGTTACTTTTTTTTAAAAAACTTTTTGATCATTTGTTTTTCTTAGGAAGTGATTGTTCATTTAAAAAAATTTAATAAATTTTTAGAAAATATTTGTTTTATAGAAAAACTTCTATTAAAAATTCCTCATGGTCCTTAATTTTGCATCTCCTCCCCTTAATAGCATTTTATAAATATTAAAACTGAATAATTTTATAAATATTAAAACTGAATCATAAAATTTAATTTTCAAATATTTCTTCATTTTAGGTGATATAACTTTAAACTAATATAAAAGAAAAGTTTTTTTTTTAAAAACTATGCATAAAGTTGTATAAAAAAACTACAAGAATTTTTTAATGCACATAAATAAAACTTTGACATTTCTTTGAAAAAATGTTAATATTTGTTTCCTTAATTAAATTTAAACATATAAAAAACTAAAGCCCTTATGCATAAACCTTTAGCAAAAGGTTTATAAACCATTAATAAATGTCTATGAATGGAACAGTAAATAAAATGAAATTCATTTTTAAATTTAATTTAAAAAAATAAAAATTACATTAAATGAAACTCAAATTGTATTTAATAGTATTAAGTCATCTATCTATTTACATACCTCAAATACATACACACATGTTAAAATAAACAAAAAAAAATATAGTTTTTTAAAATATTTTGGGACAAATTCTTTAAAAGGCATTTTAGATTTCACCCAACAAACTATCTGGCAATTATGCAATATAATATTTTAATTAATAGCAGAGAAAAACACAAAACAACAACATCAACAATTCTTAATAAAAGACCTTAAATGTAGGGAAATTTTGCTAAAATTCAACTATCAAGCATGAAAAACTAAAGAGAAAGGACACATTTCTTTCACAACTAAAACAAAAAAACAAAAATCATTCGAAGATTTAGATGTTCTGCTCTTTATATGTATGTATAAGAGTAAATAAGTATGTATGCATGTGTGTGTATAAGTCGGTATTGTTTGTTGTATGAGTTTGTATTTATGTACTGATGTTTTTCACATGAAAATATGTTGTCTTAACCATAAAACATTTCGTTTACATTGGAAATATGTCAGACGTTTTTTTTTTATTCTCTCTCTCTGTTTGTTGTCTTTCTTTAGAAAAAAAGGAAAATTTATGCAGATTTGAAAACAAAGAACTTTATTAAATTTCACTTAGAAATTGTTTTCGAAAATTATAAACATGTTTGTTTGTATATTGTTTAGAATGTAAAATGTAAACATAAATACATACATTGAAAATTTGCATACGTGTTGAGACAACTATAAATATGCATGAACACTTGAGGTCAGCTAAATAAATGCATTTGATAACAATTGTTTTGGTACTCTTTTTACTGAAATTAAGCACTAACATTTTGAAGACTTAAGAATGTAGAACAAATTTTAATTTTTTATGGTAAAATTAGCTAACGAAAAGAAAGTTTTGCAGTTATTTATTTGATCACTTGTACATGTATTATAATGACTCTTGCTTAAAGTTATTTAGTTGATATTTTGATTGGGAGTGATAGTAAATCATACAATAATAAAAACTTTTCAAGGAATTGAATACTTTAATTGCAAAAGAAATATTATATATTAATGACAAGTAAGTAGTTAAATAACTATTATACTAGAATGGCTGAATTTTCGTTGCACTTAAAGCGCCTTCACACGATCACATTTTTCGTACGTAAAGTCTAGTGAAAAAGTAAAAGAAAATTCTATCCGTATAACAAACATTTTTCGTGTTTACGCGATTGGTATAAAACAATAACATAGTGAGATGGGAACAGCTGTTTTACTTTTTTGTATGTGTTTGCATAAAAATACAACCCTGACTGAATGAAGAGGGTAAAATTTTCCATTGAGAGAAATCTCAATGTGTGATGATTTCATTAGACATTGCGTTTAGACGATACCATCCGTTCTCTGCTTCACTGAATTTTGACAGATCATACTAATTGTGTGATCGTGTGAAGACGGCTTTAGCTAGTTATTAAGTAAGTTATTTCATGAGGCAGTAAGCTAGATAGTGAATTGGTTAGTTAGTCAGTCAGTCAGTTAGTTAATTAATTAATGATATTTAGTTAATTAGTTAGTTAGTCAGTTAGTTAGTTAGTTAGTAACTACACTTGTACGAATTATTAATCTCCATTCTGTTTACTGTTTATCCCCAACAAACACAGCTACATAAGTGCTCTTCTTCTCAAGACAAATTTTCAAATAACACTACAAAATATATAGTGACAAAGTTTAAGGGTTAAAGTAATAAATCTAATATATAAAATAACAACAACAGCAACAAGCAAAGTTAAATAAAATTTTGGTTTTTTGGAATAGAAAATAGAAAAACCGAAAAATATTTGCTTTTTGGCAAAAGATATTGTTAACATAATAACAACAACAAAAATACACAAAAACAACGACATCAAATAACAACCTTTAGTTTATGGTTAAGAAAAAACAAAAACCTTGTAGACAAAATTAAAAGCCATAAATTTTACCGTAAAAACGGAAAGAAAGCAAAAAATGCATAAAAAGGGGTTTAATTTTCATTTTTATTACTATTTAAATCAAGTAATTTCAACTTTCTTTATTTAAACAAAGTACATTCATTGTAAGGTTTTATGTATTAAATTGGAGAAAATAATACAAATTTGAATAGAAAACTTATGGAATTAAGATGTCGGGTGGGGCAAAAAGAAAGAAAGTAAAGTTGAATTCTGAATCGTTAAAAAATAATTTGTTTTTAATACCGAATCTCACACTTTTACAAAACCACTATCTACCCTTAGCATTACATGGAACTAGTTCGGTAAGTAATTACGGCAGAAATGATCTAGAAAATATATGGAATATCTTGAAAAAATAAAAGTGCAGGTGTTCGATCCAATTTTTTAACTGGTTACAGAAAAAATAATTAAAAAATGTTCTTAGATTATTTTTGGTCCACAAAACAAGATTTTCATTCACTGGCACACGGAACTGAGGAGGTTTTCAAAAATAAAATATTTATTTTATTGTTTTCATGTTCAGTACATTAAAAGTATTAGTATGAATTTAATATACAACGATTGAGAGGTATTTCTACAAAAGACCATTCCTCGGAACATTTTATTGTATATACATACATTAGTATGTATAAGTAAATATATTTTATTACCAAACAAAATTTATTGTAACATGATTTTATGTCATAATCCTTATGAAATAGGATATTTTCTAAATCCTTTAAAATCTTAAAAAACTAAAAATTTAGACACTCACATCTTATTGGTGTTTATAAAAAATGTGTTTAAGTTTGCATAACAAACCGTTCAATAAAAATTTCTATTAGGGTGGCAGTAATTTCTTGAAGTTAAATGAATTATTTATTAAACCAAACAAAAAGAAATGTTTTAAATTCTTCCTTAAGGAAAGAAGACTAAAATGAAACTAGAAAATATTTCATTTGAAGTATATAAAGGGTCATAGAACTAACTGATTTTTTAATTTAGAAATTTGTTTTTGAAAGCCATGTTACTGGTAATTTCAAAACAAACCCTACCACCTACACATGTTTCGTCAAATAATAACTGTAATAATAATAATAATAATGCTCTCTCGTATGTTATGCTTTGTGATTATTTTAAGATTATAACAATTTAAAAGATTCTACTTTATATTAAAAGAGAAACTTTGAAAGTTTCCACATGAAAAATCATACAATAATCCATAAAAATAGATTAGAGTTGAGACCAATATATACAAATAAATGAATATTGTTGAAAGTTGAAAAAAATTAAAAAAAAATACATATATATTTTTAAGTCATTCATCATTTCTAAGGATGAAACGGGGATGGGGTGTGGGTAAAGCTTGTATATACAAGTAAGATATATAAAGAAATCTGTAAAAGAACAAACACCCTTTATGACAAAACAAATTGAGGGAAAGAATTGTTTAGTTTAATCCCACAGTTCTTTTTATAATATTTTTTTAACTCAAGACGTAAAAGCATAGAGGTACGCAGAGGGAAAAATAAATATACACGCTTGGTATCAAATTGACAACCTTTATGATAATACAAATTGAGAGAAAGAATTGTTTGGTTTAATCCCACAGTTCTTTTTATATTTTTTTTACCTCAAGACGTAAAAGCACAAAAGTACACAGAGGGAAAAATAAATATACACGCCTGGTATCAAATTGCCACGAAATTTTTCAGTAACATCTGTTGTCAAGTATATAAATACGTATACGACAACACTATGCAATGTTGTGACAACGAATTGTTGCAATTTTGACAATGTTACGTTGTCAAAATTATATAGTGATGTCATACGTATGTATATACTTGATAACGGATGTTATTAAAAAATTTAGTGTTGATTTGGAACCGGGGGTGTATATATGTTTTTCGCTCGTGAGTACAAAAAGAAAACTGCCATCGAATCCCTTAAGATATCAAATATACTACTAGTGAGGCATTCTAATTCCCACTTAGTTAAGAATATTTTAAGCATAAGTACGCAGCACTAAGGGGTAAAATTATAAATTTTATTTATACATAGCATTTTAAGTCATTATTTTAATACGATCCGAAGTCATTGGAGGCAAATACTTAGCACAAACACTTACTTAGTAATTAGAAATAGTAGTCGTTTTAAATCGTACTAAAAAACGAATACTGTTTTTATAGGTTCACAAGTATTTATGTAACACATCATTAGTAAGACCTTATTAGATAATTCTATGTAATCTAGACGATATGTAGTAATGATTGAAATGTGTGTTCTTAGGTAAGTAATAACAATTAAAAGTCATTAACTAGTTTTTGTATGATAGTTATTGACAAAGCCTATGAAAAAGACTTTTGCTTAGTAAAAACAACCAGTTTATTAGTTAAAGGACCTCTGTTCATTCTCTTTCTTCTAAATTAATCTTAACGAATGAGTGATTTTGTGGAAAATTCTGATACTTATATATTTTATTTTACGAACTTTTAAAATTTTCTAACCCAAAAACATTAAAATTTAGTACAAAATTACTTTGTTTTATAGTTTTTCATTATAGCTTATTCCATTTCTAGTAAAACAATTTTAATATGCCTAATTAACTAATAGTATATATACTATAAAGTTATTGCATAAAAATAGTTTTAAAATTTTCTTTAAATTGTTGTTTATTATTTCGGCTTTATCCTTTTTAATAGAAATAACGAAAAAAAAAACTTCAAAGATTTTTTGTACACAACACTATGTAAAGATACCATGGCAATGACAACAAAATAAATCAATAATAAAGTTTTTCTCAAATTAATTTCGTTTTGGCATAACATTTACTTAAAAGAAAAGTTCAATAAAACGGGTTTGAGTTTTGCGAAAAAATTTAATTTAAGACTTTAAAGTCACTATCTTAAAAAGGAATTTTATTCAAAATTGGGCAAAGTAGTTCTATTATTGGACATGTGTATATAAACTGACCGTTGATCGATTATATTTCCAATAATTTAACTACAGTTTAACATTTAGAGCCTTATCTCCACAGTAGTTTAGGACAGTGATTTCCATCGAGTTATAAACGAACTTTAATCCGTTAATAATCTTATGGAATTTTTTAAAAGTTCTTTTAATATTAAAAAGTATACATTTATGGTGGGACATTGCATGATACCCTACACCAGTCAGTATGTTTTAATTGTGATTTTTTTTAATAAAGCATATAATTTGTTTCGTTGTGGAATATTTTTACTTATTGTTAAATTGGGTATATATGGGCCTATCCTTATGGGGCCTTAAGGCCCGATTCGGGAGATACGGTGGTACGGGAGCTACGAGAAATAATGGACCGATTATAAAAAAATTTATGCCAAATTTATCAAATTTTCTTGAAAATTGCGATCTATAGCGTGCGCAGAAGCTAAATCGACTCAGAAAGTGATTCTGGGTGTTACAAACATCAGCAGAAACACATAATACCCTCCCCACTATAGTGGTTTATGGTATAAAAATGGTCCAAAAGATTGTGTAACGTTTCCATAAAGCGTAACCGGGAAGATTGCGAAAAGTTTGTAAACAATTACGAAGTGTATGGTCGGTCAGGGTCAACCATGTTATACACTACACCAAATTTTATTTTTTAAGAAGATCTAGTTATCATAATAAAGCATTTGTGATAAATTTTAACTTTGTTCCAATATATTTAAGTAATATATATGAAGGCAATGATGGGCAAATGTGGATAGATCCGGATATATAAGTAATTTTCTAAAGGGGGCTTTTGTATGGGATCTAAGGTCAAATAAAACCCTATTATTACGAAATTTGCAAAGTCATCAAGGCTTGTTTATATATTAATTGTGCCGCTTTCTAGGAAGATACTGATATAATTAGTACTTAGGTAAAACAATTATGAACTGAAAAGACCTTATTCGGTTCAGTTGCCGACACAGATGGACGGACATAACCAAATCGATTAAGAAAGTGCTTCTCAGCTGAACATTCTAAATGGGAATTAGGAATAATTATTATATGTATTTTGAAATGAATATTTATTTTAAGAAACAAAGATTTCAATGAATTTCTAAGGTTACAAAATTTCCTTTTATTTTTGTTTGCAAATAACTTTAACAATTTACTGAAATTACTACTTTTGGAAATATGTATGTCTTCAAACCAACACTGTAACAATTCCACGAAAAATTAGTATAAATTACACAACATTTTCCTAACAATTTTGTTTACATAAACATAGTTTCTTGTTACTAATACTTCAATGTAAATTTTCTATGAAAATTTCATTTATTTGTGTGTTTTCTAGCAACAAAACGAAAAATTTGGCTAATAAACTTACAAAGAAACTAAAATTTACTTAGAATTTGCCGAAGCAAATGAAAGAAATCTAGAGAAAATATAATCATGTTGTCCTTCATTTCCGCTTGACAAAAACAAAAATTTATATAAATAAAATTAAATTGAATAGTAACTTACATTAGTTGTTGATGTGCGTTCAACAAAAAAAATATATATGTATATATAAAAAGTTTCTCGACAACATACCTGTAATAAAAAAAAAAGAAAAATAAAATTGTTAAATAAATTTGCATTATTAGGAGTCTATTCAAAATGATTGCAAGTAAGAAATATGGATTAAAACTAAATAAATTTATGTTCATGAATAGCAAACCTGAATAATCAAGAATTTTGTAAATACAAAATAACCACGACTAATTGTTAAAGAGAATATAATAAAAAGTAAATTAAAAACTAATTAAATTGAAATAAATTAAGTCAATTACAACTAATTAATTCTTAACAAAATACAACAGAGTAATTTTATTGTCATATTGTTTGTTTATAATTAAAATCTACTTAAAGATTTTCTATGTAAATGATGACCATTTTATATTGCTCTTAATAATCTTCAATTTAATAATCCCTTCTTTTTTTTTTTGATTTTGATTACATTTTCAATTTAATAAACTAAAGAAAATGTAATTTTCATTTAATTGCATTTCATATAAAACTTAAAGACTAGAGGACAAATGGTATAGAAATTAAAACCACAAACTCTGTCAATTACAACAGTTGTTTATTAGATAAAGAACGAATTTAAGAGAAAAAAAAAACAAATAATACTTTTCCCCTTTAATAGTTTAAACACTTGCAGCACAACTTGCAACATTTAGATACATAAACAGTTAAAACACTAAGTACAAATGAAATCAATGCAATTTGTGTTGAAAGTATGATAACTTAAATCTTCTATATCATCATCATCCTACTTACCATCATCATCATCATCATCACTTGGTTTAGTTTTTGTCATTTAGTTTCAATTTTAAGTCGTATTAATTCTCAAATTACTTATAAAATATTAAAATACGATTGTGGCTATAAAACCACTGTTACCACTACTTTCTGTTTTATTTCTTTTTTTTATCATTCCTTTTTTATTTTTGTTTTCTACTTATTTTTATTTATATCTGTTTTAGTATTTGTTTGTTAAATGTATGTTTTTGTTGTTTTTGATTCCAGCAAATCTTTGAGCATTAAAATAATCACTTTCAATGAAAATATTTTCATTGTATTTTGTATATGTATTTGTATGTATGATTGTTTGTTGGTATTTTCCAAAAGACATTTGAAAGTGGTTTCTGTATAATGAATTTATAAAGAAACGTAAAGTGTTCAACAATGTGATGAAATGAATTAGAAAAGAAATAGTTAAAAAAACAATTTAAGTTCTAGAGGAAAGTTTGTAGAAAATATGTAAAATTTATACAATTAAAAATTTTGTTAATATTTAATTTAACAACTATTCAAATGAAATTTCATAATAACTATTTAATTTTAATCCCTAAAAGTTTAATGTACTCAAGCAAGAGTGGACTAAATAAACTTAAATATTTATGTATTTTTTATAATTTATATAAAAGGTACAACGTCCCCTAGTGCTAGTCCAAGTTATTACCCAAATGTTGACATTGATGTCAAACCATTTTGTGTAAAATTTTAAAATTCTAGCTCTAAAAGTTTCCTAAATATACGAATTTTCGTATTTAATTCATGTGGGAGGTGCCACGCCCCCTATATTATTATTATTATTATTACGCAAATGTTAACAATGATGTCAAAGTTGTTTATGCAAATTTTGAGGATTTTAGCTTAAATAGTTTTTCGAATAATATTGTCACATTAATCCAAAAACCTTTTATATTAGAAAGAGTTTTCATACTTTTTAGCTTAAAAGCTGTTTTTACAAAACATTTGTTTTCATAAAACTCCCTTACTTCTTTTCACCGAAAAATTTTACGAAAAAACTGTGTTTTTCCGAGAAAGTGTTTTTAAGCTTTTCATTGATTTGGTTTATTATCCAAAAGAGCATTTTTCATACAAATTTTGTTTTCATAAAAATTTTACATTCATGCACAAAAGCTTTTTATAATAAAAAACTTTTTAATGCGAAATTAAAAACAAACCCTAATCGGGGGTACAGTTGTATGGGGGCTAGGTGAAATAATGGACCGAACTTAACCATTTTCAATAGGGTTCGACCCTGGGACAATAGAATATCATGTACCAAATTTCATTGAATTATCTTCAAAATTGCGACCTGTAGTTTGACTACAAGGTTTACATGGACGTACATAGCTAAATCGACTCAGAAAATGATTCTGAACCGATTGGTATACTTTAAGGTGGGTATAGACCAGCTATGCGTTACAAACATCAGCACAAACCCAATATACCCTACCCACGAAAGTGGTGTAGGGTATAAAAACTTAAGCTTTTTCACAAAATTCCTATTATGTTTTTATAAAAATGGTATTTCAACTAAAGCTTTCTTCACAAAACGGCCTCTCAATGTCGAAAATTCGAAAAAATAGCTTTATCATAAAAAAATCGAACAAGCTTTTTCGCATCACATTTTGTACATTAAAGCTTTTTTTATTGAAAAAAAATAAACTACTTTTTAAAAGAAAAATGTTTCCATCACACAAAAAGGTTAAGTTAGCAATTTTTAAAATAATTACACTGTGCCACAAAAATAAATTTCTGGGAAGTTATACTATTTTTCTGCAAGGTGGATCTGAGTGAATTAAGAAACGGATAAAAATCCGGATTTTAATTTTCTCAATGGTTTTAAGTATCCTTGAGAAATATGGCTTATATTACTATGTCTTTTCATATGTAAAATGCAACTTTTCTGTTTAAAATTCATCAGCAATTAAAAAAGTTAATAATTTTTTTCTACATATAAAATTGTTTTAAAACTGATTTTCTTAAATGTGATTTAATTTGAAAATCCGTTTTCACCTTATCTTAAAATTTTTGAGGTGTTTGACAAATGTCAATTTATTTATTCTTGTTGTACTAGGATTCTGCTTTCAGAAAATTAGTATCACTTCCCAGGTATTTCAACTTTTGTGGTTTTTATCTCACAGTGTTATTTTTTACTTTTTTTAGTATTACATTTCCACGAAATTTTTCAAAAAAAACCTTTTATACACTTATACAATACGTTAATACTTAAAAATATATATTTTTTCTTTAAAATCTTTTCAATACAAAAAATCTCCAAAAAAGTTTTATTACCTAGAAAAAGATTTTTTATTTATTTTTCAATGCGTTTTTCAATCAAAAAAAGCTCTTTGTTAAAACAAATTATTTTGAAAACTGATTTTTTTAAACAAAAAAGTTTTTTCACACAAAAAGTTTGTTTGCGAAAAAAAAGTTTTCTTCGCATAGAAAAGCTTTTTTTAAGTTTTTCTTTATATAAAAAAACAATATATTTCAATTCAATTAATCCTGAAAGCGTTAAACATCCTGTAAAGTTTGAAAAAGTTATTTGATTCCTTTTTTCAGGGATGTTTAAATTGTGCTTAATTTTAGGATATAAAACATTTTTCTTTAATTTATGACACTTTATTTTTTTACTACATAAATTATAATTACAAATGAATGTTACTTCCTTTAAACCTTTTTTTTTGAAAGTTTTAAATTGTTGTGCAGCTTAACTTCCTTTACTACTACCTTTAAAATATTATAAATATTCATTAGTGTAATTAATATTTAAAAAGGAATAAAAATTAATTTCTTTGTCTTCTTTATTACACTTCATTACTCTTCATTAAGCAGGAAATTTTACAAAATACAAAAAGCTCTGGTTAGTAGTTTTTCTTCAACAAAGAGCAATAATAATTATAATTATTTAAAATTGCTTTTAAACCTTGCATTCAAAAATATTTTCATAAACAACAACATTGCAATACTTAATAACTTTGATTAATTTTATTTATAATTTTATATTTTCAGCCAAATAACACAAAGTACTTCCAAAAGAACGGTAATAAATGACCACTTTGTAAATCAATTTTTTTATTTTCTGTGAAAGTAATGTTTATTGACTTCCAATGAAACGGAAATAAATAGATTCGTTTTTGAATTGAAAGTATATTTCTTTGTATTGAATTTTTTACTTAAATTAAACCAATTTTATTTTGGATATAATTTTAATATTATTTGTGTCATATTAGTTGTTTTCACTTTCTCATAACTCCAAAAAAAACATAAAAATTAATTCCTAAGAATGACTTCTGATGTAGTGAATTTGGATTCAACTAAAAGGACATCCCTGACAGTTCTGTTTAAAATTTATCACTTATTCAGGTCTTGTTTAGTACTTTTATGAATTAAATTTTACTTCTTTTTTGCTTCTTTGGAAGTCATTTTTTTGCTGGGTTGTTTCTGTAGACATTTTTATCCACATCATACGACTACATTGTTTTAGGTGTTAAATGTTAAAAGACATCTGTTTTTATTTTACTTATTTTTCTTTGTATAGCCCCTAACGAAAGTAACGGTGGGTATAATTATATTTTTATTTCGTTTGTAACAAACCAATAATAAATGACATTTAGGATCCCTAGACTTTAAGACGATCTTTTATTATTTCTGTTAGTGAGTCTGTTGAAAAGCACTTATGGTCTAGATGAGAGGAGAGTCAAATAATATCATATCTTCTTTAAATCTATTGTGTTGCTCAGCTACTCTTCGTTCCGTGATAAATCACTAATTATTCTGCGTTAACGTACGTAGAATACTAATAACAGCCTAAAATGATTTTTGAAATTCTAAAAGGTGTTGCATATCTAAAATTCGTTGCAATCCGATTGTAAATATTTTATTTGTTTCTGTTTTTCTTTTTCTTTATAAAAGTTCTGATAAATGACTTTTTTTGCTTTAGTTGTTTTATGAGTATTAGGCAGCACTTGGCACAATTTAGTACTTTTTTTGAAAAAAAAAAAAATTAAAAAATAAATAAATGCTTTGAAGTTGCCTTTTTTTCAAAGCTGAAATATATATTTTTCTTTTAATATTTTATATTGTACTTTGTTTAAAGTACTTTTTGAAAAGAAGTTAAGGACATAAATAAAAATAATAAAAAGAAGTTTATTAAATTAAAAAAGAAAATAAAAGCTCTCATATCGCAAATCTTTTTAAAGTTTTAGAAAAACTAACAATTTTAGATTAAATAAATAATGATGTTTTATTTTTGAGTTAGTGAAAGATAATGATTTACACGGTGATAGGTATAAAAGAAGGGAGATCCGACTATAAATCCTCCAAATCTTAGAAAGGGGAATTGAGTCAACGGTGAAAGAGGCAAGTGTTAGGACAGCAAAAATACCTATTAATTATAAAAACGTCTTACTAGAACGCAGAAAAGCAGTGTGGATGTTGATTTTCAGGAAATTAATCCCACGACACTCCAAAGGGAAAATCGGATTCTCTCTCAATATCTGAGAGAGATTCTCCCTCAAAATCCTAAAAGTTCACAACTGAGAAAAAACCTAAAAAGAACCCTGTCTTATATACAGTCCAAGCCATACCGCACTCAAAGAAACATCTAATCAAAATCCAGCAAGTAAGGCTGACAACGCAAAGCGAGACATTCCGAAGACGAACAAGTTGGCGAAGTCAACCTCAAAGGTAAGGTTATCTCAGGAAGTCCGGAAAACGAGGAGAGAGAAGCTAGATGGTGGAATAGGAAAAGAAACTTCATCTAACGCTAAAGGTATAAAGAAGAAAAGACACCGGTACGTTTTCTTCTATGCAGTATACGATGTCGGTAATCCAACGGCCAAAATCAATACAGCAGAAGAGTAAGGTGAAATATCTGGTTAACAATAGGATAATGAAACACGTTATCACTTAAAATTGTAAACAACCAAGAGAGAGCGCGGACTGACACTTTATAAGCGTTATGTTGATGAGATTGGTATATCACCAATGTGATGTCAACCCAAAAAACTTGGTGGATATAATACCCCCTCCCTGGGCAGTGTTAAGCTAGGAATGATAAAGAAGAGGGATCTTATGGTGCTCTTGAAGTCCACATAAATCAGGCGCGGATCCAAGGAGGGAAATGGAAATTACCACACCTCCCACCCAAATACCGAAAATGTTTCATACAAAATACAAAAATGAGGAAAAAACAATAGTTAACAAACTGTGTGGCTAACACAGGAATAGTTATTATAACTCCCATGGTGGAGGAGGCTATCAAGAACTTTACACACTTTATTGCGGCAGGACCGGATAACATTTTCCCGGTATTTATGTAGATGGACGCGGGAATGATTTCCGTACTATTTTTACCTAAAACAGGAAAATCTATTTCTGCGAAACCTAAATCTTATCAACCGATAAGACTTGTGTGCTTTGAAATTTATACTAGACAGCATGGTATATTTCTTTGAATTTGATGTAGATACATCCTCCTATTAACCTAACCTAACTTAGTTAAATTAAATAAAATTTCACCTGCTAAACAATTTGATAAATTACATAAAATAAATCAATTTCATTTACAATCAATTTTACAAAAATAAACAACATACAAACACATTACTTTAATATCCGATCCCACAATGCAAAATAAATTCAAAAAAACATCTACTTACACACAAAAATCGCGTAAGTCATTTTAAACCTTTGTATTCTTTCCGACACTACAAAACATTATTTACTAATTGACATTAGTACATTAAAAGTATTTTATTTGAAATCTTAATTTAAGACTTAGGTATTATGGCTTGTAATTGTAAAAAAAAACATTCATTTATACATTTATTTTTAAAGGACATAAAACATTTGTTTTCCTTTACGTCATATTAAAACAATTAGAGCTGCAAGTGGGTTTTGTGTATCAAAACCTGCTCCTACAACCATAAAAACTCATTATTTGTTTCTCTCTTTCCTCGTACACTCTTTGTCTCTCTCCTTCTTACAGCAATTGTATTAGTTAGATTTACCTTTAGCACGTGTTAAAAAAGGTTTTGCGTCAAATAATTTAATTACGCAAAACAATTTTTCATTTAAATAAACTCTTGTACTCACTTTTCAATTAAAAAAAAAACATTTGACAACAAACAAATTAATTTCACAAACAGCTGGAAGAATAACGATGAAATGATTTAAATACGTTTTAAAGAAAAAAACAACGAAACCTTTTTCAACAAATATATCACAAAAATTTTTCTAAAATAATCATATATATTTGTCTTTTAATTAAGCAAGAATATAATTATTAACTTTCTTCTTTTAAAAATAAAAACTTTAAGGTGTTAAGTGCCAATTGTAAGAATGAATTCTGCTGACTATTTTTAGTCATCGTCATTAAAAGGTTAAAATACGACAACGAGTCTTATATGTAGTACGAGTATGACAAGTATCTGTTGTACGTGTTCGTTCTTGTATCCTTATGAAAGTAAGTCATTTCCGCATTATTTTTTTTATTTTACTGTCACTAGTTGTTACAGAACTGTTAATACTTCTATTATACACAGGAGCCTCATATTTCTTTTTGTATGTAGCATCTCTATTGTTATTCTGTGAATGCACTACGGGAATTGTTAGCACGCAAAATAAAAACAAGTATGAATGTATAGTAGCCGACCATATGATACCCTACACCAGTCAGTATGTATGTTAAAAATGGGGAATATTTAAAAAAATAAAGCATTTGGTTTGTTTTTTTAACTTTATTTCAGAATATTTTAATTTTTTTTGCAAAAAAAGAGATTTTTTAAGAGGGCCCAAAGGGGAGTTGGGCAAAATATGGCCCTATCCTTAAAAATGTTGGTAGGAGGAGTTAAGTCTTCTTCAATATTATTTATGTATAATTTAAAAGTGTTATTAGTGTTTGTAAATGAATTTTGACCTTTAAGTCATTTTCTGAAGGGGAGTTTGTATGGGGGATAGGGTTAAATGAAGCCCGATCATTACAAAAATCGGTAGTGTCATTTAAAGTTCTATAAAACTAAGTTTTGTCGACTTTTGTTAACATAATAGATCATTTAAGTTAATAGGCTTCGTCTTTGGGCCAAAAGAAGCGTGTGTGCCAAATTTCATCCAATTATCTTTAAAATTGCGACCTGTACCTTGCGCACAAGGTTTACATGGACAGCCAGAAAATGATTCTAAGCCGATTCGTATACTTTAAGGTGGGTATAGGACGAATATTTTTGTATGTTACAAACATCAGCACAAACCCAATATACCCTCCCCACTAAAGTGGTGTAGGGTATAAAAAAAACAAGTAGGAATGTATATAGTAATCGGGCATGGCGATGAATATGATACTCTACACTGTAAGTATATTATAAAAATTATTTTTTTCTTAAAATTTGAACTAAATTGTAATGCAACTGACGGACTTTGAATAAGTAAGTGATTCTAAGTCAGTACTATAGGGTAATTGTAGCACCAATATTATTTATTATTAAAGTAAAAAATAATAATTTTGTAAAAGAAAATTAAATGATAAAGTAAACGAAATGAAACTGATGATATTTGGGACCTAAATATACAAATAAAGGACATGTTACCATAGTACTTTTAAGGTTGGTTAGGTTCCAAATATAAATTCCTCTTTACCACGTCAAACCATAATATATCACTGTAGTTTGGTGTTGCAGTTTGTAACATAACTACACATTGATTCATAAAACAACAAATCTAATTTAATTCCAGTTCATTTCCAGTTCTGTTCCAGTTCTGTTCTAGTTCAGTTCTAGTTCAGTTCTAGTTCAGTTCTAGTTCAGTTCTAGTTCAGTTCTAGTTCAGTTCTAGTTCAGTTCTAGTTCAGTTCTAGTTCAGTTCTAGTTCAGTTCTTCCCATTCCATATTTTTTACGCGTAATAATTAATATGGCTTCTGATACCACTTTAAACCCGTACATACGAAGCTTCATCAGTAATTAATAGTAACTGTCACCCAAAACTATTGGGTAAATAGCGATTATTTAAACAACGTAAATACAATGGAAATATAGTTTAGTGATGCCTCTGCATAATGATGGTAACGACAATGATGATGCTGATGTTGATGATGCATTCACCAGCTGTTACAATGACATGGACACAATTTATTTTCTGTAGGCTTTAGTAAAAACTTTAAATACAATTTTTTTCTGTTAACTATTACTGTCACTGCATAATGTGTGAAAGTAGGCATTTGCGCAATTGCATTTATTTTTAGTTTATTTTACATTTTCAAATAATGATGATGAGGAAAGATATTTTTTTTTTTTGCTGATAAAACGATCTGTGTTTTGCGTAGTAAAGGGATTTATTACACATGTAACATTAAGTAAATGTCATTGTTTAATACAAACAAAAGAAGCATAAATGTCAAATAAAAAATATGTAATTTTAAAAAAGGTTTTTTTTGTTTGTTATTTAAAAGTCATTTAAATTTTCTAAAGAACTAAATAAATGGATATAGCAATAGAAAGACTTTTTTCTAATTCATTATTGTCTAATAGTATATTTACTAGCCCATTGTGTATAGGTTTATTATCTAATCAATTGATTATTCTATAGACTAGTATAAGGATTAAACCCATATTAGGTAATACGGATATACTATTAACCACTTTATTAATTAAGTATATTGACTAGTCTATAGTATTGTCTATGGGCTTTTGACAAGTCTATTAACTATTATCTAGTCGATTTACTGGTCCAGTCAATTGAAAAGTACATTGAAAATTGAATGGACTAATAACTAGTCTCTGAACTGGTATATTTATTAGTGTACGGACTAGTTTATCGGCTATACCATGTACTAGTCTTTTGAATACTTCTTAGACTTAACGACTTTTTTAACTAATCCAATAATTAATATATTTATTATTGACTAGAATATTCATTGGTCCATTATCTAGACTACTGATTAGTCTGTAGACCATGTCTGCATATTGACTAGTACATGACTTAGTGTATTGACTATTGACTGTCTGACTAGATACTTGATTAGTCTATGGACTGGTCTATGAACTGGGCTATGAGCTAGTATATAGACTAGACTATGGACTAGTACATACACTAGTTTATGGATTAGAGTCTCTAAACTGGTCTATGGTCTAGTCTATGGACTAGTCAATAGTCTAATATATAGACGAGTCTATGATATAGTCTATGGATTAGTTTGTTGACCGGTGTATAGAATTATCTATGGACTAGTCTATTGACTAGCCTGCGGACTAGTGTATTTACTTTTAATACTTTTGTTTGACTTTTATTTATATTAATATGAAAACTTTAATTTTTTATTAAATTTTTCATAAAAATATTCATCACGTTTCCTTTATTATTATGCAGAAATCATCTGTGTCTGATATCATTACTTACGATTATAACTGCTAATGCCAAAAAAAAAACAAATAATTTCTAAGTAGACCTAATAAATACTAATGTACCACATATAATGTAACTACTGCTTCGTTTCCAAAGAAATTCACTGAAAATAGACATACAAAATAACCTTGAACTTTGATTTTTTGTGTTTCTTTACATTATGTACAAATTTCAAAGTACATAATACTATATACTATTACTGGGTTCTACTAGTGACAAGTGTTCAAGATTATATTTGATATTAGTTCGTATATTTAACCGAAAAAATTTCGATATAAATTCTTTTTTTTATGGTGCTTCTGGTGTGTCACATATGTATTTCCCAATAAAGTTTTGTTGTTTGTATTTCACATTTGTTTCTTTTTTTAAGACTTGGTGTCATCATCATGTACAATTGTGCATTTGATTTCTTTTGAACTCAACCTTTTATATACATACTTATGGATATTAAAATTAGTACCCATAAGTTCGAGTGGGGGAATTTGGTCGATTTAATACTTTAAAACACTTCAGCAAGCAGATTTAAAGAAAGTGTGGAAAAAAGCAAGATTTAAAAAAAAATTGTCTCCTAGATAGATTACCAGTGATATATGAAGTATGTGCTTCTATAAACATATAGAATGTAAGGGTTAATGCGCACAAAGATACACAAAATGAAATCCATTAGGCAATTAGTGAATTTTGTGTGTACTTACTGTCTAAAAGGATAAACTTCCAAATTAACTATTGCTGGGCACCCTAGCAATTTGGGAGTATTTCTCAATTTCTTTTTGCAAGTATGTATGTGTATGTTTATATACTTAAATCTAAGTACTTTATGCCATTCATGCGTGTCTTCATGTTTCGTTTGCTCATCACAGAGACATAATGACATTTTACCACATAAAAAGTTATTTTGCATGAGTTGACTGACGGTGCGGTGGTATAGGACAGGATGAAGGTCGTTTCTATATGGGTTGTTTTGTTTTTAGTTTATAAAGGATGTAAGGATGTAATTTGTAAAGTATAAGTACATTCCAAGGTGCAATATTTCATAGTATAAGTAATTTAAAGATAATAAATTAGAAAGGTTTTTTGAAAAGATTATGTGGTTTTCTAAGCCTTCTTTGTTATGGCCTGCTATCAATGTAAAGCACAGAAATCATTAGGGAATATTGCAGTTTTTACAATATGTATATTTTGCTACTAACAGCATTAAAGTGAAGGGGGTATTATGCAGTTATGGTGGTGACAAAGGTTATACTTATACGAGTCTATAAAGTAGTTAATAGACTGATCACTTGACTATTTTTTAGAATATCCAATTAAATGTGTTTGTCTTATTATTTTATAATTTATTTGATTTCATAGATTAGAAAATGTATTTTTATTTAACTATTCTAATTTATTTTCCAAAATGTTTTTTTGTTTTCCAGCACAATTCTCTGTAGACATTTTTCCATCCCTGACTTTGCTAATAAGAACCCAGGAAAAACTTACATTGAAAAGTAATTAGGTAAAATATATTTTCCCTACACAAAAGGGCAAAAGAAATATACACGCTTGGTACCTAATTGACATCAAAGTGTTTTAAATTTTTCAATAATATCCGTTGTCACAGTGTATATAATTTGGAACCAGATGTGTGCAATTCTTTTTCTTTCTATATTCTATATTCTTCATTAGTTTTTTACTCATTAATTCGACAAGTACTTCCACGCTCGCTTACAATTTGGGAGTTAAAGAAGTACTTGCCTTTTCGATTAAAAAGAAGTTGTTGAGTTTGTTTTTTTACAAAACAAAGAATCAGCAAGAATTCGGACCACTTTTTTATCAGTTTAAAAGAAAGTCATTACTAGAGTACTTTAAAGTAATGCAGACAATAAATTGTATACATTAACAAGTAAGTGGTTATTTAAGTACAACCAATAACCGAGTTTGTGCTGGGAATATACAGCTTCATAAAGGAAAGAATTATTAAAGATTCGTTATAAGTTTAAAAGAATGTCATCACTAGAGTACTTTAAAGTAATGCAGACAATAAGTTTTAGTCATTGAAAAATAAGTGGTCTTCGAAGTACAATGCAATACTGAGTTTTTGCTGGGATCATATAAGAATTATTGAAAATTTTCATTCTAAAGACATTTAGGGACTTCAAAAGACATACAGATAGATGGATATGACTTTTTTTTTATAAAAATTACAAAAGTTACAGTGTATTCTTTAGATGCAAATCTTAACCTTAAAAATCTTTAAAGACAATTAATATTTTATACTTACAATTTAAAACCAAAGAGAATTTTATTAAATTACCTAAAAAGAAAAGAAAAATACAAAAATTTTAATTAATATTCAGTGATAAAATTATGATTATAAACTTAAAAGCAACTATATAATAAAAAAATATGTCAGATTAAAAAATTTTCTAAACCATTATACTAAATTAAAATCCTTTAACTGTAACAAAGCTGAATAAAAATACAAATTTTTCTTTTCATTTACAGTTTCAAATAACTTTAACTGAATAAAACAAATTGAGAAACATTAAAAATGCTGCTTTATTTAAGAAAAACAAGGATGGAATAACTTTTTAAATAAGAAAAAAAAATATTTTAAAACTTAAAACTTCTACTTTTCAAACTCTTGCTTATCCTTATACAGAAGGAATAATATTGAAATAAGAAAGACAAGAAAAAAAGAACAGAACGAAGTAAAAGACAGTCTAAACGTAAAATCAACTTGAATTATTCCCATTTTTTCTTCAAAGTTGAACTTCCTTTTTTCTATTTCACAACAACTAACTATGTATTGTTTTAATAGTTTTTTTGTATTGGTATTGTTTTCATTTTTCCTGACCATTCTTTCAATATATTTTTAATCAATTCTATTTTTGAACTCCGATAGAAGGAGAAGAATACAAATTATTTTGCACGTAAGTATGAAAATTTATAACTTTCACGTACAAATAAAGCAACCGTAAAATTACAATACAACAAGGACATTTTTGTGGCTTCCTTACAGTTGTACATTTTTGTCGTCGTCGTTGTTGTTGTAGTTGCTGCTGCTGCTGTTAAGCTGAGATGCCATATAGAACTCAACAAAACCACATTTTACCGCCACAACACACAGCGATACACTGCATCTCTTTAATGCCACATCATGGACCTCGCCATTCTTATACACTACAATACATTCATACATATATAACCTTCCTCCTGACAATACGTTGTGATGTGTTGATACAAATATTGCAGCAACTTATTGCTGCTGCTGCTTCTGTTTTTTGTTCTATTCTTTTAATTTTTTGTTTTTGCATTTGTTAAATGTTGTAGTTGCTGGTCGGTTGGTTGGCTGGTTGAGGTTTGTCTTAAACGTAATGACTGCAGTATATGTGGCCAGCAAAAAAACAAAAACAAATATTCAGACTTTATATAAAATTGTATAGAAAGTACAACAAGATTTCAAAAAAGCTGTGCAACAATAAACTGGACTTTGTTAAAAAAACAAAACCGAAAGAACATTAAACAAAATATGTATGTGTTTTAAAATATAAGTATAAACCAAACTATAAACATTTATCCTTTTCCCCAATCATCCTTTTTTTTTTTTTTTGGTTTGTTATCAAAGGAAACCACACAGCATATACCGTGTGGGAAATATAAATAGACCCAAAGGGAATAAACTGTAAACTATGAGTATAATTTTATTTGAAATTGGTTTATTTTCTAATTTTCTAACAGCCGTTTGTCTGTTATTTTTTCTTTATAATTGCCAAGTATATTAGGCTATGTTTTACGAAAATGTATAAATATATTGGTATATAGATTTTGGGAATATTCCCGAAATTATGTTAAATTTTATACTTTTTTGGCAATATTTTGTTATAATTAAAACGGAGCTCTTATTTGATCTTAATACTGTCTATATAATACCAGTGTATCTGTTGGTTTTAATTGCTTAAACAAGCAACATCGGTCACGATTTCACCTAGCATGGAATACTGTTAATAGTCTAGTCTATAGACTAGTCTATAGTCCAGTCTATAGACTAGTCTATAGTCTAGTCTATAGTCTAGTCTATAGTCTAGTCTATAGTCTAGTCTATAGACTAGTCTATAGTCTAGTCTATAGACTAGTCTATAGTCTAGTCTATAGACTAGTCTATAGTCTAGTCTATAGTCTAGTATATAGTCTAGTATATAGTCTAGTCTGTTGTCTAGTCTATAGTCTAGTCTGTAGTCTAGTCTATAGTCTAGTCTGTAGTCTAGTCTATAGTCTAGTCTATAGTCTAGTCTGTAGTCTAGTCTATAGTCTAGTGTATAGTCTAGTCTAAAGTCTAGTCTATAGTCTAGTCTATAGTCTAGTCTATAGTCTAGTCTATAGTCTAGTGTATAGTCTAGTCTACAGTATAGTCTATAGTCTAGTCTATAGTCTACTCTATAGTCTAGTCTACAGTCTAGTCAATAGTCTAGTCTATAGTCTAGTCTAGTATATAGTACAATATATAGTTTAGTCTATAGTCTAGTTTATAGTATAGTCTATAGTATAGTCTATAGTATATTCTATAGTCTAGTCAATTGTATATTCTTAGTATAGTCTGGTTTATAGCCTAATCTATAGTATGCCATAATTTTGTCTATATTCTAGTCTATAATCTTGTTTAGAGTCTGATTTATTTTAATTTCTATTTAATTTTAACCAAAATTAAAATACCATTACATAAATGTTCTACATATTATAAAAAACATTTTACAATAATTTCCCTATTGGGCTCGCCTATATACAAAAATCTCGTGACTAGAAGAATCACAGCATTTATGCGAGTGTTGTAAATTTTTTTATATGTAAAAAGAAATATGTTTTGGTATTTATAGTGAATAAAATTGTAAAGGTAATAAATTTGTTTTTTTTTTTAATTTTTTTTCGAAGATAAACAAATGTACGAATAAGAAATGCATTTGCTTAAAACACAACAGAGGGTATTTAGCTTATTTTCAGGAAGAGAAACAAAAAAACAACAACGAATATAAAAGACGAAAGACGTGCGATATGCAGTATTTTATTTTATTATATAAATTAAAATAATGCTGTAAAAAAAAGAATTTGTAGAGCTGTGCTACTGCCTTCAGAAATTTGCTTCAACACCATCAACCCAGAAGTTCGGAATGAATATATACTTATATAAAATATAACTTTAGATTTCTAACATAATTAAAAGTAAAACTGTTGTCAGAGTACATCCCTGACAAATCAGAAGTTCGTTTCAGTTAAAAATTTTAATATTTGAGAAAACACTACCCAAGGAAAGAACATTGACTTCTTGCAAAACTGCAGGAACATTTCACAGTTTTCATTGTGTATAACAAAATGTATAAAATAAATCACATTAAAGTACATTTTATTTTATTTAAATCTTAATAAAAATTTACGTTAATTTATGAGTGTGTTTGTTTTTTAAAGGTATTCTTCATTAGCAATATGTATAAATAACGAAACAAAAAAATCACAATTAAAAAAAAAAACACAAACTTTATGCTCCAATTAACTAAAATGCAATAAAAATGATGTTTATTTTTACTGTTGCTGCAGCTTCCAACAGAAACAATTCTTCACAATTTCCGTGTACAAGATTTCATCAACAGCATTATGACACATTCCATTGCAGTACAACAGAAAAACTGATTTTTCTTTTAATTTTACTTGAAAATGAAATACAAAATACAAAAACACATATGTATATAAACACTAGTACTTATACTTGTATGGAGAATTATAGTACATTGAAGAAAATCCATGCATGCATGCAACATGCTGATGAGGAGGTGATGGTGGTGGTGGTGGCTTTGGTGATGCCACTAATCCAGCTTCAATGTGATGTGATTTTAAAGCCATGAAAGCATAAAATCACGAGCTAATTTGACATAAAAGCAATTCACAAGCGAATTGTGGTTCACAAAGAAAAGCTTAAAACAAAATTAGCTAGAGAAGTATAGTTTCATTTTATTTTTCTATGCTTTCTTGTCTCTGGATATTTATGAGAGTATCACTAACATGTTTACACTGCTGGGAAGGAAAAATTAAATATATTTTTGGAGCAAAAATGGGTTGCCAAAGATAAAATATTTTAATAATATTAACCGCCTTATGCAAAAACGATTATTAAGTTAACAATGGTTGTTAAAACCTGTTTTTATATGGAAAAAGTGTGCAGTAAACCATTGTTAACTTTAATAATCGTTTTTGCATAATGCCATAAAAGTTTAAGAGCTTAAAAAAGGAATAACAAGTAAATTGAGATAAACAAAACTTTATATTTGTTAACAATGGCAACTCTAGGGCTTAATGATACCTTAACTTTAACTGAATGTATGAATGTAGTTGCTAAGTAGTAATTACTAAACTGCAAACATTAAAAAAAAACTCACCATCACAGGAACAAATGTTCATACACATGTGGACAGAAAAGTATGTATGAAATTCTAACTAATTAACTAACTAACTAACTAACTTACTGAAAGTTTTAATTATTTTTTATAAAATTTTTAATAATATTTTTTTTTAATTTTTTGATAAATTCATAGAAAATTTTTGATAAATTTTTATAAATTTTTTTCCAAAGAAAAATGATTGAGAAACATCTATTCTTTTCCCCACAAGTGTTCTAAAATCTATGCAGATTAACTACGTTGTTGTATTTCAAACAGTGTATATGTATATAAGTTTATGTATGCATATGGAAATGTACTTTCCGTTAACTAAAGAAAACAAAACTCTCAAATCGCACACACTGACAGCGTACTCACATTCCTATACATACATACATACATACATACATACATACATACATACATACATACATACATACATACATACATACATACATACATACATACATACATACATACATACATACATACATACATACATACACACATATATGTAGATTTAAGTATCCATATTTGTAAGTATGTTTGTAATTGTAAATGATATACTTAAGCTTAAATAACGAACATTGATTAAAACCATAAAGTTGTTTACACTTGTTTATACTACGTCGAAGCTTTTGTGTCGTCGTTAATGATGATGATGAGAATGTTCTCGTTGTTGTTGTTGTTATTTTCCACCTCCTTTTGCTTTTTTCTCTTGTAGTTGTTGTTGCTGTTGATGTTTTTATTTGTCGGTTGAAAATGAATGACAAGAGGGCGTATGATTAACATTAATTTTAAGCGAAATTTCAATGAAACACTTTGACACAAATAACGCCACATAAAATAAACACAAAATAACACACATATTCTCACGCGGATACACAAACACATAAGTACACTCAATTGCATTAAGTACCCAACTGTACATAAAAGGAGTTAATGCATGTATATCTTTAAGAATGTCTAACTATTTGCTTGAATCTAAGTTATATATTCACACATCTTTAGACATGCACTTACATATATTATGCAGGAAATGTTCACATAGTGTCCTTAAACAAGCTAATATTAAAATACTAATTGCATAGACAAGACTGTAACCAAACATCTCTATTTCTATAAAGTCACCTCGAACTGTAGGGTAAAGATAAGTAGCAGTGTTGTGTTATGTATATTATTGTTATTAGTGAAGTACGTACGTACAACAAACAAAAATGTTAAATGCAGTTGAGTTAAATAAAAAAATCCTTTATAGACCTTGTTTATTTGTTTGGTTTGTTTGACTTACTGTGTGCTTTTGTATTGTAATTTTTTCATTAACTCGTTCGTTCTCTTTATCTGCTCAAATGTCAAAAGTTCTTTTACTGTGTTTGTTAAATTTTTTCTGTAGGTCTTCTATGGCAAATGTTTGCATATGACAACTTTATAGACACTTTTCTAAGTATCATAGGTAGGCCATAAGGAGTAAAAAGTTCACTCAAATGTTTTGTTACAAATTGAGGTATTTTCATATACTAAAAATAAGAAGTGTTACAGCGTTGGTCCTAATGCGATCTATGAAAATATCAAACAGAAGTAATGCATGTTTCCCTATTAGTATCCAGATTCTTATTTGAGTATTTCCGTTTAAAAGTAAATTTTTATAAAAAGAAAATTGATCTAAAATTTTTAATATAAAAACCTAAAATTTTCTATAACAAAAAGAATATTTATCAAAAATCTTCTATAACAAAAATAAAATTTATAAAAATTTTTTTATAACAAAAAAAATTTATGGAAAAATTTTTATAGAAACGAACATTTATCAAAAATTTTGTGTAAAAACGAAAATTTATCAAAAATTTTCTATAGAAAAAAATTTATTGGTAGGTTAGTGGTTAGTGTTCTAGTCTGGTAGACCAGAGGTGGTGGGTTCGATTCCCACCTGATGCACTGGTTAAGGAAAATTTATAATAAATTTTCTATAAAAGAAATAAAAGAAAAAATTTTATAAAAAGAAAATTTATCAAAAATTATTCTAAACTTTTTCATATAAGAAAATTTCCTATAAAAAGGAAATTTATTGACAATATTCTATAAAACGGAAATTCATTATTAAGAAAAATTTACCTCAAATTCTTATAAAAAGCCTTCTTTCAAATAAAAATCTATCTCAAATTTTCCATAAAAAGAAAATTTATAAAATTTTTTGAAATTACTATATTTTTTCAAAAATTTTTAAAATTTTTCTATAAAAAGATAAATAAATAAATATTTAAATAAAATTAAAATTTATCGAATTTTTAGAATTTTATAGCGCCATCCGCGCGAGGATCCCTTATAGGTAAATTAATTTTGTATTAAAACTTACTGTGTAAACCCTCGTATTTAAATCTCATCTGTCATGCTATTGTATTTAGTAGTTTTGGGTTGTTATGCAAATTATATTAAATGTTTATAATGTCTATTTCATTTTTATGCTTTACAGTTGACAGTGATGTTGCCGTGTTGTTGTTGTTGTTTGAACATGTTTGTCTGTCTCTTTGTCTTTCTCTCCCTCTTTCAGTTCGAGTGTTAATATCTTTATTTATAAGTTTATTTGTTTGTTACAACATACATTTACCGCCTTTACCTTGTTGCTGTTTACGTTTGAAACCTTTAATTTGTTTAACACTTTGATGTTTAACAAGCTTAGAAGGAGAGAAGATTTTCAACTCATCGCAATGAATATGCAAGTGAATATAAATGAAAGTTTGCTTATATCTGTGGGTGAGTAGTTGTTCTTGTGTGTGTGTGATATTCTGTTGACTTGTGTTAGTGCATCGTTGTAAGTTTAATTGACATTTAAACCGTATTAGTAATTAGTGTAAACAACGTACCTTTTAATTGCAAACTTTTTTGCAATTTATAACTTAAAAAAAAAACGCGCAATACAAATATTTACAGAAGAGCTAAATGTTATAACATTTTGCAGTAAAGTGATAAAAGAAATGAATAAAAAGATATAATAAACTTGAACTTGTTAAGATTCATTTCATTTAGTATTAATAAAGGAAACAAATTTTAATTTCTTTGAAAAGCGAAAAGTACTAGAAATATCACTCATATGAAATGCTAAATAAATGATAAATTAAAAAGTAATCTTATAGAGCTAGGGGTGGTATGAGTGATATTTTGATTTTTTTAACAAGTATACGTTTATGCAATAAATTAATACTATAAAAAAAGATTTATTAGATATTTAAAACCACACTATTAGAAAATATAATTATAAAGTTGTATGTCGTTGTTTTCATATTGCCAATCGATGTCGTATCATTGTATGTCATAAAAAGGTTTAAAACAAGTTTTTGAAACATCATGAGATTTAGTTTTCATAGTAAAGCATTCAAGTTAAATTGTACCTTGCCTCAGATATACTTTAGCCATTCATTGTTGAATAAAATTTTGGACATTTAAGTCAAATTTTGAAGGTATGGTTTTTATAGGGGCTAGGGTCAAATGAGGCCCTATAATTATAAAGTTCATTAGGGTCATCAAGGCGAGTATATTAAACATAATTATGAACTTAAAAGTTCGACACGTTGAGTTGTATGGGAGCTAGGTGAAATAATGGATCGATGTTAACCATTTTCAAAGGCCTACGTCTACTGTACTCTAAAAGATCATGTGCGAAGTTTCATTGAATTATCTCCAAAAATTGCGGCCTGTCGTTTGATTACACGGTTGTCTGGGGGCTAGATGAAATAATGGACCGATCTTAACCATTTTCCACAAGCTTCGTCCTTGGAACAATAAAGAACAATGGAAATTGCATTGGGCGGACGGATGGACAGACGACAGACGGACGGACATAGCTAAATCGACTCAGTAAATGATAAGGTGGGTATAGGACCAATAAACCCTCCCCACTAAAGTGGTGTAGGGTATAAAAAATTACGACATATTACGATACAATCACTGAAAGTACTACTTTTTTGACAGGCGCTTAGAATGCGAGAAAGCGTAGAACGCGTGATGTGAACCTCCAGCTTTATTGTCAAACTCGTTCAAATGTATTGCGTATCGCAGCTTTTAGTCTAGACCTTTATTTAATTCGATCGATGAAGAACTTCCTCTCTCTCTCTCTTTCTGGGATATGATTACCTTTAAAACTGAAAATACGAAAATGGCTTGACTCGTTCTAAGCCTTGAAATATGAAAAGAACTACTCGCCCACAAAGATGGGAAAATATCATAACAACAAAATAAATACCTCATTTTTAAGTTATACGCCCAATATAAATATGTATACTTTTATATAATTTTAACAATCTTAAACAAAAGCATACCTACATAAATTTCTTATCTTATAGCTACAAAAAAAAATTATATATATATTACACCAATCTATTAAATGATACTACTTCAAAAAAAACTCTTGTGTTCATATAAATTGCTGTCATCATCAGATACAAGAATAACTCTTTATGGTTACAGCTTGACCTAAAATAATTTTCTACACGATTAATTTACTTCCTTTCAAATAAAGTACATCAAAAAATATTTCAAACAATATAAGGAAACACAGGAAAAAGCACTGAAACTGACCTTTGACCAATTGTTAGATAATTTCCATAAAAATGTAAGTTAAAATTACAAAAAAGAAAACAAAACTTGTAAAGCATTGTTAAACATGTTTTAACCACATTTACAAGGATCAAAAGAAAAAAAAGAGTAAAAAGCCAACAGCAACAGTAATAAAATATTAATATTATGTGTGTCATTTATTTAGAATCCTTTTCTATGTATTCCTTACAATTTTGTTGTTATTATTATTGTTGTCAACAGCTTTAAAACAAGAATATCTTGTTATTGTCTATTTAAGTGAGTCATTCAAAATATATTATATATATATATATATATATATAATATATATATATATATATATATATATATATAATATATATATATATATATATATATATATATATATATATATATATATATATATATATATATATATTTTACAGAATATGTCTCATGATTTTTAACGATATATACATATATGTATGGCACCATTAAATGTAGTTCATTTAAAGGAATTACCCAAGTATCCATAAACATAATGCTGGCCAACGAAAGTACACTTTAGTTTTGGATATGAATCAATGTTTTATTTGTAGAAATAAAGAGGAAAAAAAAGAAAACTTTGTAAAATATAAAAATTACAATGTATTGTAAATAATCCTCTTTAATATTCATCTAAAATTGCCATACATTCATAAAACTTATACACATGTACTTATATTTTACATACATGTGAGCCATAAGTGTATATGTGTATTAATTCAAACACATGTAAATAAAGTAGTGACCTAATAAAAGTTTTTATATATGCTTGTTTATATGTATGTGTAGTGTATATGTAAGTTTGTGGTGTTTTGTGGCTTTTTCTTGTTGTTGAATATATTGTATGAATACACGTACTTGCTGGTACGTATCATGACATAATAATACGTAATCGCTGCCTCCAAATAGTCCTGCAAAATTTTGATTTTTATTTTTTTTTTTTTTCTTTTTAATTTATTTTTGTTCTTTTTAACCCTTTGGAAGCCTAATTGAAGTAAAGAAATTTTGAATAATAAAACTACTAAAGATTGGTAACAAAGGAATGTAAATAAAAAATTCAAATCTAAATGATGATTAAAAGATAGAAACAATTGTTTAATTTAGATTTACTTATTCATAAACATTTATCAAAGGTTTATGAAACAAATTTTCACACAAAATTTGTCATATAAACCTACGGCATGTTTTTCACGTAACAAATAAATTATACTACGGGTGGTATGACTATTTTTTATATTTTTTAACAAGTAAACACTCCAATACATGCAAAACTGATAACCTTTTACTTAAAAGCTACTGTTGTTGCTAGGGTTGACAGCCCTTGGCCGAATAATTCGGGTCATTCCGGTACGTAGAACCGGCTGTCGGGAATGCACATATAGAGCGTGCCGTCCTAACGAGTGTCCTGCATGTGGTCAGGATCCTCATGATACCCACCACATATTCAACTGCTAAGCCAACCCTACTTCACTCTGTCCAATGGATTTATGGACGCATCCAGTTGAAGTAGCCCAAGACATTGATGTAGATCACAGGCTGGATTTATAACATTAACTGAATGTCAACTTGAATTTATGAAATGTCAAATTAAATTTATGAAACTTGACTTAAATAGACGCTACTATCGAGACCAACCAAAAGGTCAAATCACGTTCTCATCAAAATTATAACAAGACGGTAAGATTGTAATACTAAAAGAAGTCAGACATTAATCTTCAAGTTTTCAGAACCTGACAGCAAGATGCAACAAGAATTCTGTGAACAGAGAGCATAACCTGGCACATGTTTAGTGTTTATAGATATGTAAATTTGAGGCTATCAACGACAGTGATCAACAGAGATAAAGAAGATGTACACTTAAGCGCACAATCATGTATGTGATCAGAAGAGAGGCCTAGAAGCTTCAGTTTTTTCGAATCATGTTTATGTCCTTAAATTGTGAAATGAAATGCTTTCCCCCAAATCTTAAATTTTACCTGCTATGAAACTGATCAAAACAAAGCGGAATTTGAAACACAAAAAGTTTTGATCAAGTATTATTATTCAATTGAAAAGTATTGGGCCTAATGTTTACGCTACCGCTTGTTAGACCTCGTTCAGACTAGGAAACTTTTGTTGAGAAACTTTTTCTTATACATCTTTTGAAGTTTCCTTAATGTCCACACATAGAAACCGTTGTTTCAGAAACTATTTGTTAATAGCATTGATTTGTTGTACGAATGAAAAGAATAACAAAAAAACAAGTTATCGAGAACGGGAAACTGCGTACCGCGAGATAGATGAATGATATTCTTTCTCTCTCAGGCAAAATCAAAAGTTTCCCAAAAAAAGTTTCCTATTGTGGACCGGCAGTTAGAGGGTTAACAGTTAATTTACCAACATAGCCAACATTCAAACACGCGTAAAAATTCTATTCACAAACATGTACATACATAGGCAAATCAAGCCTCATCGTTGTTGCCGTTATTTGTTCGTTTGTTTGTTTTGAGTGGTGTTAATTTACTACTACACACGCACACATACACACTAAAACAAAATAGAACAACTAAAAATTTTAACCACAATATGCAAACAAACAGCAACAAAGTCCATGTATAAACAGCTACTTAAATACATACTTACAAATGGATAAGTGGTAAGCAGCAGTTGTGTTCGCATCCTAAGCAACATTTCTAAATTTGCAACAATCTATAAAATTGTAACGAGTTCAATTCAAAACAGTATTTTAAAAAGTCAATTTTTTTTGAGATGGATATATAGCTCTATAATCTGTTAAATACAATTAATGTAGCCTTTCTAAAAAAAGTGGCTAACATTTCAAACAATACTGTAAGTATGTAATTATGCAAGTATGTATTTTGAGGGGACGCTTATAATTTTTAGTAGTAGGTACATCTAATTTGAATTGAATCGTTAGAGTGTATGATGTTTAGGTAAGTACATGAAAACATTTCAAAATTTTCAACATTACATATACCCATACATGTGTACAAATTAATATTTGTTTGTGTTATATTGTTGCTGTTGCTGTTGTATGTATAAAGATGGCCTTGGGCAATAATGTTTTTATTCGTTTGTTTGTTTTTGTCAGCTCGTAAAATAAACATAATTGAGGCAACGAATACAAATTACAAAAATATAAAATAAAAAAACAACAACAGCAATAGCAGTAGAAAAAAACACAAAACTGTAAAAACACAAAACTCAAAAAAAAAAAACGAGATTTTTCTTTAAATAAAAACCATGCAATTTTAATATTTACAAATAACTTCACCAACAATTGAGAGAGTACTTGATGCAATACACGAGTACCTACATATACTCTTTTTCCCCCTTCTTTTCTTCACATTTTTAATTTTCTTCATTTTATTCAAAAACAACAACATCAACAACAAAAACCTAAATTTATGTGAGTGAATAAGTTTAGTCGTGTGTTCTGAATAATTGTATGTGTAGAAATGTGCCCTTGTACTACAACTAACACCATCATTCATCCAAGGTACTCTCACCTACTCGTTCGTTTGATTCTACGCACAACCACTCACGCTTTATACACACATTCACATTACTCACTTTTTTTAGTTCACTGTTACGTATGAGTTATTTGAATAGAAATTAAAGTTCAATGTAAATAAATATTCGTTCGTTGAATACTTGTACAATGTACACGTTGTTATATTTTCTAATATTTATGCAGTTTTTTTGTGTTGTTTCTATATAATTTGATTCTTGTACGAGGCCTTTTGTTAAAAGTTTGAAGATAAAATATGTAAAAATGTTTCATAAAAGAAAATTTATTAAAAATGTTCTGTAAAAGAAAATTGATAAAAAATGTTCTATAAAAGAAAATTGATTATAAAACTTATAAAAGAAAATTGATTAAAATTTTTCTATAAAAGAAAATGTACTAAAAATTTCTATAAAAGAAATTTTATTTAAACATTTCTATAAAGCAAATGCATTAATTTTTTTTTTTTTTTTGGAAAAGAAAATTTATTGATAAATTTCTAAAAGAAAGTAAATTTTAAATTTTTTTTTATAAAAAGAAAATTCAAAAAACAATCTCTAAAAAAGAAGATTAAAAAAAAATTCTATTTAAAAATTTCTAATAATTTGATATAAAAAGAAAATTTATTGAACATTTTTTATAATAACAAAATTTATTGAAAATTTTCTATAAAAACAAAATTTATTGAACAATTTCAATAAAAAGAAAATTAACTAAAAACTTTTTATAAAAAGAAAATTTATTAAAATTTTTTTCTCAAAAGAAAATTTATTGAAAATTTTTTCTCAAAAGAAAATTTATTGAAAATTTTCTATGAAAAGAAAATTAAATGAAAATTTTTTATAAAAAGAAAATTTTTTAAAAAATTTATCAATAGAAAATTATTGAAAATTCTCTATGGAAAGGGATTATTATTATACCCTACACCACTATAGTGGGGAGGGTATTATAAATTTGTGCTGATGTTTGTAACATACAAAAATATTGGTCCAATACCCACCTTAAAGTATACCGATCGATTCAGAATCATTTTTTGAGTCGATTAAGACATATCCGTCCGTCTGTCCGGCTGGCTGGCTGGCTATCCATGTAAACCTTGTGCGCAAGGTACAGGCCGCAATTTTCAAGATAATTTGATGAAATTTGGACAAAGCATGTTTTTTGGCACAGGGACGAAGCCTATTGAAAATGGTTGAAATCGGTCCATTATTTCACCTAGCCCCCATACAACCGCACCTCCCGATTTGAACTTTTTATG
>NC_060951.1:47065732-47071132 GCF_022045245.1 Lucilia cuprina | reverse complement strand
CTATCTATCTATCTATCTATCTATCTATCTATCTATCTATCTATCTATCTATCTATCTATCTATCTATCTATCTATCTATCTATCTATCCTTGCTTTTTCAACTAGATTTTAAAAGTAATCATTAAGTACAATTAGACCTAAAAGAGTACCATTTGTACTTTTAAGACAAAAATTCACAGGTCATCCCCGCTCTGCCAATTCTACTACAAGTACTAAATGCCGGGGTACATTTAATAAAAAAGAAGAATTTATAATCAGAAAAAAAGAGAGCAAACAAATAAATAACAAAAAAAGTTTTTAAACAATTGCACATACAAGTACATTTCTGCGGCTTCCCCTGCAATAAAAATTAAATAAACTAAACTGCTGATATTATTGTTGTTTGTCAAAGGGGCAGTTATGGAAAAGAGTGTTGGAATTTGATAAGAAGACATAAATATAATTACCGCTATATCCAAAGCTCTTTCAAAGTTTTCTAAAGATTTTAAAGAAAACGAATTATTCACAAATTGCACCCGACCTTTGAACGTCTTATGAGTACGATAAGAAATAAATTTAGCTTGGTAATTTTGAACTTACTTAAACAGTCAGTTGACATATAATTCACGTTCCTGTTCTTACCTTTCTAAATTCTAATTCTTTTAAAACTCTGCCTACAAATAACTAACAATAAATGCATACGAGAGAGAATAAGTTTAACAGAGTGTTTACGTAAATGCATGAAAATGTTTGCGATTGAGTGAGTGTGTGTGTTTCTATACAAGAGAATGTCTATGTATGTTTATGTTAACATGTGGCAGGCATAAAAGGTGGCTTAAATACAGACAGGACAAACAACAAGTATAATAAAGGACAAACAACAAAATAAGTTTATAAAAAAATACGTAACAAGTTTAAAAAAGGCAACATGAAAATTGAAAAAAAAGAAAAATAATAATGACAGAGGAAAAGAGAAATAAAAACAAAATAAAAGCGTTTGTTAACATTTGTAACTGACTGAATATAAATGAAATGAAACAGATTGACAGTGAGTGCAAAAGTTTTATTTTTATTTGTATTTTCAAGAGAGTGTGAGGACTCAAACTCGTATTAAAATGCTTTTTTTAGTAAAGAATTTCTTTTTGTATTTTTTTATTTCGTTATTCTCCATTTGGGTTGTTGCTTTTGTTTGGGGTTCCTTACAACAACAAAAAATAAAGGAACGGATGTCAATGAAATGTCACAAGTGTAACGAGCACGGGAATGTATGCATGTTAGATAGGTGTGTGTGTGTGTATGGGTTTTAATGAATAACATTTTAAAAAGGAATTCAAAAGCGAAAAAACAAAACAAAAAAGAGCAAAAAATAAAGGCTGACTGACGGAATGAATGAACGAACGAGTGAATAAAAATTGAATTGATTTAACTTATTATTTTAATTTTTTTCTCGGTGTGTTGTCGTTTCTTTGATTGTTTTTTATTAACATTGCAAAGCATTCATTACACATACGTACATACAGACATATACGTATGTACATAGCACTGCTGACTGTTAGTTAAAACGAAAATGTTGATTTTATTTTATTGTTTTTTATTCATTTCAATACTGTAATAAAATATAGAAAGAGTTGATTTTTGCCTTTTCTTTTGTTTTTCTTTTATTTTTTTTTTTGTTTGCGACATATGCCAGATTTTAAAATTGTTTTATGTCAACTTGCCTTTTTTTTTTTGTTTTCTTCTTTATATTTTGCCGTTCTGATATAAGAGTTGGGTTTGGGTTAACAATCTGGGTTGTTGTTGACGCCATTTTGAATTATAAATATTGATATTTTATTATTGATAAATATTTTTATTTGTATGTTAATTTGTTCGTTTGTTTGTTGTGTCTACATCAACCGAAAGGACATTTGGTATGGTAAAGTAAACAATATTTTTATAGTCATAAACAGAAATACTTTGATGTTTAAATTTCTCTTTTTTACATTTTTTTATTAAAAGGGATTAAAGGCTGTTTTTTGTTTGTTATTTAAAGGAAATAATTATTGTGATTATTTGTTGTTTTAAGCATAAAATATGTAAATTTAAAAATAATTATTTAGAAAGTAGGTTATTTTTATAGCTGAAGGATTTAAGGCAACATGACAACGAATTTATTAAATTATAAAATTTTAATGAGTTTTATTTAAAGCGAGAGTTTTGCTCAATTAGTCAAAATATAAGAATTTAGAATATATATACTTAATTAATTCCGGAATATTTTTACTTATTATTATGAAAAAACAAATTAGAGATGGTAAAGGTTAGAAATAGGATAGCTAGAACAAAAATTGTTAGCATAATCTCTTTTTATAGGTTCTCACCTAATCCGGGCTCTACATACTTAATTTCAAGTTTATAAGTTTAATAATTAATAAAATTAAAAAAAGTACCTTTTGTAAAACGAAAAAGTACAAAAAGTCGCCTTTTATAGATTATCACTTACTTTGGGTCCTACATACTTAGTTTCATGTTCCTAGGTTCAATATTAAAGAAAAATCAAAAAGTTCTCTTTTATTTATTCTCACCTAATCCGGGCTCTACGTACTTAATCTCATGTTTCTAGGTTCAATATTATAGAAAATTCAAAAAGTACTTTTGTAGAATGAAAATGTACCAAAAAGTGCTCTTTTATAGGTACTCACCTAATCCGGGCTATACGTACTCAATTCAATATTATATAAAATTCGAAAAAGTACCTTTTGAATAACGAAAAGGTGCCAAAAAGTCCCCCTTTAATTTCATGTTTCTAGGTTCAATATTGTAGAAAATTCAAAAAGTACCTTTTGTGGAACGAAAAAGTACCTTTTATGGGTTATAACTTAAGCTAGGTTACACATACATAATTGTTCTATCCAATAACAACACACGTGCTGCTCTCGCTCTGCTACTGTTGCTCTGCTGCTCTCGCTCTGCTTTGTTTTTATAATCAAGCTTACAGTAACAAAAATTACCGTATGATTATGTATTTTGTTTTTGCTTGCAATTTCTGTCTGGAAAAAACCAAAATTGTTGATCATTTTTTTGGAGGTGGTCTCGAATTTTTCATTAGTTAGTTAGATAGTTAGTTAGTAAGTTAGTTAGTTAGTTAGTTAGTTAGTTAGTTAGTTAGTCAGTTAGTCAGTTAGTCAGTTAGTCAGTTAGTCAGTTAGTCAGTTAGTTAGTTAGTTAGTTAGTTAGTTAGTTAGTTAGTTAGTTAGTTAGTTAGTTAGTCAGTTAGTTAGTTAGTTAGTTAGTTAGTTAGTTAGTTAGTAAGTTAGTTAGTTAGTTAGTTGGTTAGTTGGTTAGTTGGTTAGTTGGTTAGTTAGTTATTTAGTTAGTTAGTTAGTAAGTTAGTTAGTTAGTTAGTTGGTTAGTTGGTTAGTTGGTTAGTTGGTTAGTTGGTTAGTTGGTTAGTTGGTTAGTTGGTTAGTTATTTAGTTAGTTAGTTGGTTAGTTAGTTAGTTAGTTAGTTAGTTAGTTAGTTAGTTAGTTAGTTAGTTAGTTAGTGAGTTAGTTAGTTAGTTAGTTAGTTAGTTAGTTAGTTAGTTAGTGAGTTAGTTAGTTAGTTAGTTAGTTAGTTAGTTAGTGAGTTAGTTAGTTAGTTAGTTAGTTAGTTAGTTAGTTAGTTGGTTAGTTAGTTAGTTAGTTAGTTAGTTAGTTAGTTAGTTGGTTGGTTAGTTAGTTAGTTAGTTAGTTAGTTAGTTAGTTAGTTAGTAAGTTAGTTAGTTAATTAGTTGGTTAGTTAGTTGGTTAGTTAGTTAGTTAGTTAGTTAGTTAGTTAGTTAGTTAGTTAGTTAGTTAGTTAGTTAGTTAGTTAGTTAGTTATAAAATAATTTATTTTATATTTAAATGTCATATACCTAAACAAACAAAAACAAAATATGTTCACAAATCAACATAACAACAATAAAAAATATCAAAAAAATAAAAACAGCAACAACCTAAACTTACATACAAAAATAATAAACAAAACAATTCACGGGAGAATATTTCTTTACTCCTACTTTTCCTACTCTTCTATCAATCACTCTTACTCTCCCCACTAATTATCATGCAATAGATTTTTAATAACTGGTTTTTTGTTTTTTTTCTTTCTCCTTCTCTCTCCTCATACCTATTATATGCAATCACATCAATTATATTTGCAATTTATTCAATTCAGTGCATTTTAGTCTTGTCGCGTCTTGATTAAAATAAACATGTGTTTTTATATAAAAAAGTGAAAGTGTTTAAAAAATCTGCTTATAATTGTGAATAAGAGAACTCATAAATAAAACAATTAAAAGAAATTATATATATTAATAAATACCTATAAAGTGCAATATTAACATAGTTTAGTTTTATGTTTTTTTTATAAGTGCCTGTGAAATTCTTTTGTCTTGTTTTACAAATGCGTCACATAATTTCGGTATTTTTATGCTGAAAAAAAATAGCATAGCTGCATATTTGTTTTTGTATTTTCGTGATTTCTTGTGTCTTCATTCAAAGTACCGTTTGTTTTTTTTATGAACATTTCTTTACTTTAAACCCGGAATATTACATGCAAATGTGATGTAATTATTTTAACAAGGTAAATTATGTTTAATGATAATTTGTATTAACTTTTAAATACTTTGTATTAATATTTGTTTATTATTTATGGTAAGATTGGGATACTTAGATTATTAAAATTTTTTAGAAAACTTTTTGTGAAAATTTCAGGAATTTATTATTATTTTTTCCAATAATAAATTTGATAAGAAGTGTATTATTTGTTAGCTGTTGTTAGGTTTTTAAGATTATTAAAATGTCCTTAAAGTTTTGACTATTTCTTGTAAATTGTTATGAAAAGATATCAGAGAATATATCAGATTTTTTAATAATAAATTACTTTTAATGTGTACATAATTCAATTTCAGTTCTAGTTATACCCTACATACAAGTATGTCATTTCTGATAATCAAGACAATTCCGTAATATCAGCAAAGTCGGTTCATAAATACAAATAATTATACGGTAAATTTTGTTATTGTATTTGTTTGTTTATAAAAAAAAAGTAGAACAGCACATAATGTTACGAATAACATCTTAATTACAATTGGAACCACAACCGCTGTCGACCATGAGTTTTAATACATTTTGTACGGAGAACAAAATATCGTCTTGTGGTTGGCGATATTGTGGTTGAGATAGATTCAAATTACTTTTATTGCGATCTCTGGCGATCCTCTCATTATTCTATTATATTTATATTGCAGCGTTGCATATGTTCAGAAAATTTTTCTAAAAATCTAGCAAAATTGCAAAAACTGGGCTGTTCAGCTCTAGTTCAGTTCTAGTTCAGTTCTAGTTCAGTTCTAGTTCAGTTCTAGTTCAGTTCTAGTTCAGTTCTAGTTCAGTTCTAGTTCAGTTCTAGTTCAGTT
>NC_060951.1:47041022-47065632 GCF_022045245.1 Lucilia cuprina | reverse complement strand
AGATAGATAGATAGATAGATAGATAGATAGATAGATAGATAGATAGATAGATAGATAGATAGATAGATAGATAGATAGATAGATAGATAGATAGATAGATAGAAATTGAGCATGTAGAATCCGGATTAAAAGTGAATACATAAAAGGGGAATTTTAAGTTATACAAAAAGTACTTTTAGAATTTTCTATAACATTGAACCAAGAAATATGGGCTCAGATTAGGTAGGAACCTATGAAAAGGCAGATTAATTGATTGCTTGATGTAATATATACAGCTCTAACTCTAAAAAATAATTAGTGAGACGTTTATAAAGACCAAAGACCTCGACGAAATCACAACGAGGGTGTTTGTGCTATACTGAACGTCGTTAAGAATATCCGCTGTACTGAACGTAGTTAAGAATATCCGAAAAGATTACTGTGGTTTAGAAACAGCACCGCCCAAAAAGCTCTAAAAAACGTTGTTTTAGATATGTAGAATTCGAACATATATCTTGTAACTGCAACAGGATTCAATGAAAACTCCGGAGGAAGGTTTTTTCCGTTGTTGGCACACGACAAACTTGACCCTAAAATGTTCCTAATCGAATTCAATTCTTCTTTGCCTTCTAAGGATTTGACTAAAAGGACGTTATGGTCGCTCTAAAAAAGTTTTGCGATGCCTCGTTGGCTCAAACAGGGCAATTAGACAAATGGAAACTAAACGATTGTTGGAACTCAGAAATTCGCCGATATATATCGATATATTGATGTATCAATACATATATTGACATATCAATAGGTTCATATTTAGATCAATAAATTAACTAAAAGATTGCTATATTGACAGATTAGATAGATCAATTCATAGATTGATCTTTAGTTAAAGTGATAAAGGTGATAAAGGTTTAAAATGAAGTTTGTTATTGTACCCAGCATATCATCATATATCATTATTGTACAAAAGTGAAATTCTACCATCCCTGTTAAAAATGTACATACCCAGTACCGAAAGTACATTTATCTTTATTGTCAATTGTCGATATGTCACTTTGAAATTTTATTTTATTTTTTTTTATAATGTCATTACACTGAAAATAATCCTAAACGTAATTAGAAAGGAATGTGACAGAGAACAAGTAAAAAACTAAATACATGTAATAAAAACAAGAGAAAATTGAAATTTATCTACAGACAATAGAGAGCTTAGAGCATTGGGTCGGTCGGTCAGTAACCCTAAAGTAATTTTAATAACAAATGTTAGAATGTCTGTACATGTGTAAGTTAATAAAAGACTATGTAGGTTTTAACAGCAGGGACTTAGATCAACAGATAAAAAGTCAACCAGCCAGCCAGCAGGCAATATTAATTTAGTTAAGATAAAAAAACAAAGTCAATAGTTTTTTTTTTTTTTTTTTGTATACAATTTAAATTAAATTATGTTGAGTTGAGTAATTTAAATTATTTCTTTAAGTGTAAATAGCTTTTGTTAAATTAGACTTATACATTATACAATCTGAGCAAAATTACAAACATAATTTATAAATTTTAGATATAGCCATTTTTAAAAATCAAAATAAGCTTTGCATTTTAAAGTTTGGCTCTAATTTTAAAAAATTTAAACCAACTTTTAAATTTAAAGATTTAAAATCTTTAAATTTCCAATTGACTGCTTGGCATTTCACCAATAACCCCCCATCCCCCTTTTTTCAATTGCTGACGCTTAAAAAAGGATATTCATGATTTTTTTTCCTGCTCCAACATTGACTATATTTTGCTTTGTTAATATTTTCTTTTGTTATATCGGGTTTATTTTATTTATTTCATTTTTTAATTTTTTTTTTGTTATCCTTTTACTCTTAATGAAATGTTAATATTTGTGTAGGCATTGACCGCGTCATATACTACATGTATAGGTCTAATGGGGTTTTTTGGAGGAAGCTATAAATGTATCATTTAAAAATATACTGTAATGATGTAAACGACAATTGTTTGAAATACAGACGTCATATGGAGAAATTATTGAAGGTAAATTAAAGAATTTAATTTATAGGAAAAATACAAAACATTAAAATATACATAAAAACGTTAACATTTATTATCTTGAAAAAAAGGATTTATTTAAAAACAACTGAACTCAGCTTAATTAATTAACTATAGTCTTTATATATAAAAATGAATGTGTATTTGTATGTTTGGACTTTATAGACAGCTAAACGGCTGTACCGATTTTTCTGAAATTTTCATAATGTGTTCCTGTATGTCTGGAAGGAACTATTATTTTACTGGGGCTCACTTTTAAAATAAAAGTTAAAAGTCACTTATCTCAGAATCTATAAAACTTAGATTCCTAAAATTTTGACATCCATGAGAATATTCTTAGACAAAATGGGCGGAATGGCTGTAGTGATTGTGGCAGCTTCCATATTAAGAAAATATTAAATCAGTATATTTCAGAAAATATAACAGATAAAATCCTCAAATTTTGTTGGAATCACTTCAGTGTAAATATGATTATTTAAGGAAAAATGGGCCGGACTTGCAGTAGGAGGCGTGGCATCTTACATATGAATTTATTAAAAAATTCGCTTATTTATTAGAACTTTCAAATTTTACACGACGAACTTTAACATTCATAAAAACATTTTCCGTTGACCTTGGTGTCGTTCAATTTGTGTTTCTATGAGCCCGATATAACCTATGGACCGCGTTTTCTTTTTAACATTTGAGATCAGTTTTAAATCACACATTTATTGACGTTTGCCAAATTTTGCTTAACCATGAGGCTTATTTTTATCTTAATTGATTCCTTGACAACTACATTATATCCAACCTTGTTGAGGTCTTTGGGTCTAGATTTAATAACCTATTGAGACATCTTTCGGCTGCAAGTTGGATCTAATACTACTATGATGTGAATAACTATATCATGATGTGAATAACTATTATGATGCGATTAAATAAAAAAAATAAAAATATTGTTAAAGTGTTTAAAAGCAATCCAAACGGTATGTAGTAGACATTGAAAAGTAAGTTGTTGTATAAGTACAAATCATAACTATGTATCAGTCAGATGATTAGCTTGCAATCAAATAAAAGGACAACAATTAATAATAATAATTTACTTATGCATATGATTATAAATAAATTATTGTTAGAATGCTTTATAGTAATGAATACGGTATACAGAAGTCATGAAAAAAAAGTTGTTTTTTTTTTTTTCTCCGTAAAACTACAACAGTACGAAGTTTTATTTGAAAAATTGAGACCTATAGCTTGCTAACTAAGATGTGATGATAGGCAAAGGTGATATACTTTTAGGCGTGTACACAGAGGCAAAAAATACATTTTCAAATTATACACTCCTGGTACCAAATTGTCACCAAAGTTTTTTAAATTTTACAAAAACATCCGTGCTTACGGCAACACTAGTTTGTCAGACAACTCAACGTTGTCAAAATTGCAACAATTTGTTGTCAAAACCTGAATTGTATACACATCGTAGGAGTAGTAAGCTCACTATTGACAATGGACTGTTTTAGTTTCGGTACTTTTCTACTAGTTTTTCCCTCTGTGTATACTGTGCTAAAAAAAAACTTATGATAACTCTACCAACCACTACAACAATGTAGGGTAAAACAATGTTCGTGACTTTGATTAATTTCTATGTTTAACTTATCAAAAATAACTGAACATAGGTTTTAATAGCAGTAAATGCATTAAATAAAATGATAAATGTAATTTTGGCATATTTAGTTTAGAACATATGTCATTAAAGTATGTCAGAAATAAGTGTGTTGGTTTGTTAACATGATCCTACGTTAATTAAGCTTAGTAAGTAAATGTGTTAAATCCACTTTATATATACATAACATTTTAACTCAAAAACTTAACTAAAGAAATTAGTTATTTAAAAATAAACTTTTTTAAAGATATTAAGCCATTAATTAAAAAAATCTTATATTACACAGCAAAAAATCTTCAAATTTTGGTAATGAGCAGGGAAACCGAAAACATGCTCTAAAAAAAGTGTTTTAAGCGCTTTAAATATGCCGTAAAAAAATCAAAATATGCTCTTAAAATTTAAAATATATGATCCAAAAATAAAATTTTTTATTATTTTTTAACATTTTTTCAAAATTGTAAACTAGGCTAAAAGATTAAAAAAAAATAAAAAAAAGAATTTTTTTTTAAATAAAATTTTGAAAAGAAAATCAAAAATGTATAAAAACGAAAAAAAAGCGAGAACATTAAAATATGCACTAAAAGAGTAAACTATGCTGTAAAAACTCGAAAATATGCCTTAAATATGCTAAAAAGTCAAATCATGCAAAATTATGCTCTTATGGGTAAAATATGCAAAAATATGCTCTAACAAATCGATGACAAAATTCTCAAATTGGTCTGAAACGTGTAAATATCTTATCCATGAGTCCACACGACGCACCACAAAAAACATGCATTTGCATATTTTGGTTTCCCTGGTAAAGAGTAATCTAATGGGTAATCTAGTTTTATTAGATTACCTGGTAATGAGTGGTCGTTATTAATTACATTATTTAATTTTTGTAATGGGATTTGCCAATTATCTAGAGAATCAGTCCTTAATTATCTAAAGCATCTATCCAAAGTTTGTGATTTGAACCATACCCAGGAAAAAACATTGAAACATTGAAAAGTAATGAGTTAAAAAGCTAAAAAATCCGCTTTTCACTTCTTCTTCATTAGCATTTTAAGTCATTATTTTAACAAAGTGATGTCATTGGAGGCAAGTACTTCTCCTTTCGCTTACAAATAGGAAGTTTAAGAAGTGCTTACCACGCTCGCTTACAAATAGTCACTTATAGAATTCATTACAAATAAGAAAAAGTCATTACAAATAGGGACTTCAAGAAGTCATTACAAATAAGGACTCCAAGAAGTCATTATAAATAGGAAGTTTCATTAAATGAAATTAAGTTTTGGTTTTAAATGTAATAACGTGGGACCTAAAATATTTTCTGTTTCTGATTAGAAGAATACACAAACATTCCGAATTAACAAAAATTAAGAAAAAGTTATTATCTTTTATAATTTTCAACAACTCTTAAAACAAAATTTTATTGTTTTTTGTTCTATGAACGTGATCCATTATAAATATTGTTACCGATTTTGAGTATAAGAAAATTGGAGTTACATGCTACACGTTCACTACATCACAATACAGCAAATATCATGATAAATATTGAACATGTGAGACTGTCCTTATAGTTAAAGGTTCCTTTACATAATTTTTTCATATTCCTGTACCAGCTGTATGAGAGTTATTTAAAATTGTGGACCATTTTTAATGTCCTAACTCTTACTGGCGGGGCCCTACTGCGCTTTAAATAGACAATCGGCGGACATGGCTAAACTGAATAACAAAATTAATTATTGACTTTCTATTAGTAAGCTTCAAAAATTATTATATAATCATTTTGGAAAAGGTAACTAACAAAAATTTAATCAATCAAAATTATTTTATTATAAAATAAAATATAAAAAAAATTTCGCAAATCACCCGAAAATAAAGTACTTCTGTAAGATATTATATGTAAGTCATTACTGGAGTACTTGTTAGTAATGAAGACGGTAAATAGTAATCATTGAAAACTAAGTGGTTATGGAAGTACAACCCATTATCGAGTTTTTGCTGGGTATTTGATATCACTTTTTTTTTAAAGTCGATTTATATTTTTATGTAAAAACTATTTGAAAAAAGTACTATAAAAGAACTTGTTATTAGAGCAATGAGTTAGCGGAGAGGCTAATAAATACAAAAAATAACTGTAGAGCCAGGTTTAAGTCCAGGAAAGTAACTACATAGTTATTTTTTTTTAACCTCATCCACATTGCTACAATATTACTTGCCTGCTTACCGGTTATGTTAAGATATTTTCTAGTTAGTTACTAGTATAAGAGTACAGAAAATAATAAATATATTTTTTGATTTATAATATGGACTTAATATATTTCCCTTCTATGTTTAAAAAATTCTACAACATATTCAATACTTGTATTGTACTAAATAAAATTTGTACTTGAGTAAATCTATATGGGGACACTGTAAGTTAAAACATAACCTCAAACCTGTATAATGCAAAAATTCAACACAACCACAAAGAGATCAATTATTTGATATAAATGAAATAGACATATTTAATATGGTTTTATAGTACTATATGTATATCTAGTAACTATAACCATAGAACAACATATAATAATAACAGTAATAATAATTATAATCATAATAATAATAACAAAAGTAACAATGGTATCATGGTCACTTAGTAACTTAAACAATAATTCATTTTATTTTCTAGATACATTTATAACCTGGTATACAACAAGAGCAAATACTAGACATAAAAATATCTATGTATATACATACACAACTATAGTAAATAATAGGAAATTGTATATTAAATTTAAAAAATATATATACATACATATGTAAGTAAATACGTATGTATGTATTATGATATGTAGTAATTGTTATAGACAAATTGTAATAACTTACCTTAAATATTGCTGGATAACATGAACCTACAAGAATATAAAATTAAAATGTAATTAGATATTTTACTCATTTATAAATATGTTATATGTATATAGAAATTTGTGTTTATAAAATTGTCAAAAAGGAGTCGGAAAAAAATAACTAAAAATAATTTTGTTAAATAAATTTTTAATACATAGCTTGTGTACTTTTACTTGCTTAAGGTACAATTAACTAGTGTAAAAATTATGTAAGTAATTTAATAATAGTAATAACACTTAACGTAACAACAAATACTAAAAAGGCTATTTATAATTATGTAATATTTTTTTTAACAAACAGACGATAGATTAGGGCATGCTTAGTATTATGTTTACAGAAAAATTAAATTTAAGAAAGTAATACCAATATTATATAAATTAAAATTAAAAGAAAAAGTATTTATTTTTGTTTGAAGATTAATATTTTTTAGACTTTGTCTACAAAGTATGTCATTAATAAAGCACTTAGTGGTAATCATTGTAAGCAAAGATTTTTTCTGGGTAATCACAAAGAACATACTTTGGAAACACTGATATAAACAGCGGTTTCCCTCAACATATCTGGACAAGGAATGAAAATTCAATGGTATCACTTGTATAAGACGTATTTCATTCATAACCATTCAACTCAGCACACGTCTCACTAATCATACACACTCATACGAGCGAGTTTGATCTGTATACCCCTACATTCACCCCATGCAACTCATTTCCAATGCTTAGTCCCCCAGTCATACCTCTGCAAAGGTATCTTTTTTCTTGACAGCAGCACCGTACTATCCTGAATTAAAGATTCCACCGTGAAACAATCATTTACCACCTCTTTTCCCCAGTATTGCAATCACACCAAAATGAGGTCATCAAGATAACATGCCCCCGAGGGGATTTGCAAAGAAAGTATCGCTATCATTTTCTTAAATAAATATCATCAGATTCCAATGATCTTTTATATTTGGGTTTAATCCAAATCTTCTACGAGGATCCCGAAGAAACCTCAAAGAAATGATCAGCCAGGACATAGTCCTGCGGGCAACTGGTCACTCGTAAAACCAAATTATGTGGTTCGACCCAATGTCAAATCATTTTTAAGAAAGGCAGAGGATACATTTGACATCAGTTAATAGTTTCGGCAGACTAGAGGTACTGTTAGTACCTCTTCCTTGCAATCACACCAAAATGGGTCATGACCCGAGGGGATTTGCTTTTCTTTTTTATTGAAAATTAAGCAAACTTCATCAGATCAGATTTAGATATTTTTTTAACAGAAATTTTTTAGATTTTTTTTTAACAGAAAATTTACTCTTATTCTGATGATGTTTTTAAATAAAGTTTTTATAGAACATTTCACAAAATTTTATGCTATTTTTTTGAAAAAAAATTTTCAACTGAAATTTTTAAAATGATTTTATTATATTCATATTATTTTTACTGAAAATATTTGATTTGGAAGATTTCTTTTAGAGAAGAAAGATTTTTTCTAAAAATTTCACTTTATTATTATTTTTAGATTATCACCAGATATTGATGATCTTTGATGTTTCATACAATTCTTGATTTTCTAAAAAATATGTTTTCTTTATCAGATTTTGCTGATCATTTTAGATTCTAATGAACTTTTTTATTATGATTTTGATAATATTTTCTAAAAAAAATGCTCAGATCCTGATGACAATTTCTATTTCTAAAGAAAACTTCATAATATTCTGATCGTCTAATTGCAATATAAAAACTTCTTTCCGACAAAATTATAAAACAAATCTAGAAATAATTTTCCAAACAAACTTTGATTCCCTTTTAAACTTTCATCATTAAGCAATTACAAATATTAAGACCTTCATATTAAAAGAAAATATTTTTTTCTTCCAACAAAACATCTTGACTCAATCAGACACATTAAAGGTTACTCAAAATGTCAGTGGAATAGTATTTTCATTTCGAACAATTAAAAACAATACTTCATTTGTATAATGAAAAACTAAAAAGTAATCTGTCATTTTGTCACTATGTCTGGTAGTCATTTAACTCTCTGATAAATTAGTTAAAATTTGTAGAGACAGAGAATAATTACTGATGACTTGATATTTTGCTCTAAATATTCATAATTCACCTTTAAACTTTGACAGGTATACAAACATACATACACTTAAACTTGCATACGTCAATCCAAACAAATACATAAATACATATGTACATACGCTTTCGAAAAGGTACTTCATCAAAATAAAAATGAACTTAATTTTGTAGAATTTTAATACCGAATAAAGTTGTTGTTACTGCTGATGCTGGCTGGCTGACTTATTCTAATAACATTGACAGCTTATTTTGTTTTTGCATTTACTACTGCAGTAATTTGACCCAGCAAACAATTAGATGTGAGAAAATAAGAAATCCTGATGTTGTTATTGAAAACGTAACTTTTTCAATAAAAATTACAATATTGCGTATTTAAACTAAAAATTATTTTTGAAATTTGACTGATTAGGTATTTTATTTTCGCTATATGTGGTATATGTGCGTAAATTAAATTATTTATGTATGTTCGTTGATGTGCACGTGTCCTATATTACCTAAATTGATATAAAATATGACATTTAATTAAATTAAAGTGTACTCGTACTTTCGCAATATCTCATTTGTTCACTTTCTCACTCTTTCCCTATCTCACTTCCGTTCTCCTACTCCACCACTATATTTGACATCCTCCTTTATCTGCATAATTATATACAACACTTTAGTTGGTTGGCTGGTTATTTGGTTGGTACTTCATCATCTTCATCTCTGTCGTTGCCGTTGTCGTCATCGTCAAAATCATTATTATTACCAGAAACAACAACATTTGTTTAAGTGTAAATATACGACGAGAGGAGGCACTAAACTTAAAATTAATGATGTTCTTAAAATTTAAAAGCACACACAGAGACAAACACACACACACACACACCAAAAAATAACTTTCATTTCATTTCCATACCAAAAACATCCATCACTCATTTCAATAGAGATAAATGATGAAGACGAAAAAGAAGACAAAATACAACAATGACAACAACTATAATAATAAAAAAAAAATAAAAAAATAAAGTAAATGTGTAAAAGTATGTATTGGCAGGATGTAAGACAACAATAATAAAGACCAGCCAACAACAAAAATAACCAAAGAAAATGTGATTTAAAGTATAAAATGCTCGAGGTCAAGCTAAAGACTTTAAATTTGCTTTATTTTTGTGATTACAAGTCATTGTGTTTTTCTTTGAAATATTCTTTTGATGTAAATATGTATTTAAATAAAGTTGGTTATTATTTAAGACAAATCTTAAAAAAGGACAGGTGAAACTTTCTTTATATTCTGCTAAAAGTTTATTTATGCTATGTTTATCGTACTTTGGGGATAAAATTTACAGAATGTAGTATCATTCTTGTAGAAAATCATTACAATCCTTTGATATTATCACCAGAATGTGTTGAACCTAGCTTTCAAAATTTCAATATCTGAAGTATTATTATCTAGATTATATAAAAATAGGATTAAATTTACATAAGAAATTAAATTAATTATGATTGAAATTTTTTGAAATTATTATAAATATTTAAAGAGTTTTCCTCTAGGAATGTTCATCGGAATCGAAAGAGCTGTTCGTATATCCGAAATAATTACCCATTTCATATGATTTTAATCATTAGAATTCTTTTATTTATAAAAGAGTCTGATGAACTTTTCTCTAGAATAAATCATCCATATATGTTTAGTTTTATTTTAAAAATCACCAACAAAATGCAATTAAAATATATTAGAAATATTTCTGTAAAAAAAATATTCTTAATCTGTTAAAGAGATCGTTATGACATGCTAAAACTTTTCTGAGAAAACATAGCAAAGATCACCATAATCAAATGATCTAGAAAAGATCATCAGAATTATTTTCTCTATAAAAGACCATCAGACTGAAAACAATCATCCTAATCTGTTCGAGTTTACTTTAAAAATCATTAATATATAAAGATTATTTCCTTAGAAAAGATCGTTAGAATCTGAAAGATCATAAGGATCTTTCAGATTCTAACGTACTTATTTCTGCTGAAACTTATCTAAGATAAGATCGCTATAAAATTAAACTTTTTATAGAAAATTTAAAATTAAGTTAATCATATTCAAGTTTTTTTTATCCCCAAAGGACCTTTTTATGTTTAAGATCTTCCTATTAAAATGAACTTTTCCCTAGAAAATATCTAATGAAAAATCTCCATAGAAAATATCATTAAGTTTTGATAAACATTTCTCTTGATAAATTCATATTGTAACAAACATTTCTCTTATAAAGATCACCTTATTTTAATAATGACTTTTTTTAGATTTTAACATTTTAACTCAAGAAAGGATCAGAATGATTTTCGAGAAAAGAATGGAGCATTGTGTTTGAAAAAAACATAGAAATGATCAATGTACTTTCAAAAAAATAACATTTTAACAACATAAAAATTACTTCCTAACAATGACTTCAGATGTAGTGAATTTGGAAGTAAATAAAAAAGAAAATATCTCCTATGACAAGCTTGTGTCTTTTTCAGTACATCCATGGAAAAAAATTCTACTTCTTTTTGCTTTTTTGGAAGTACTTTCTTTTTACTAGGTGGTTAGTTAGTTTGAAAGAAAGATGTATATATGTATGTACATCAAATCTGAAAAAATACAATTTTATCAAAGGAAGTCACATTCAGTCATCTATAAAAGTTAATTACTTTACATTATACTGTGATTAACAATTATGAAAATAAAGAGAAACAAACAAATATTAAACTATTAGCTAGAATAAAGCTAAAGAGTATTAATAATACAAAAATTATAATCCCTCAATAAGACTTCCACAGAGGCAAATATATTCCTCCTTTAAATTCGTTTCACTTCCAAATCTGTAGATAATTACTTTTCGGCATATTAAGACATAACTGATAATAACTATTTTATATGAAATTAATAATTAATAAGCTATTAATTTCAGCATATTTCCTATTTAAACGAAAAAGGAAACTATAACTATTAGAAATATTCCTTAACAAATAAGTTAAAGAAGAAGTTTGTATTTTACGACTTATGTTCAAAATTTTAATATTTATTTTTATTATCTCATTAAACGAGTCATACGAGTAACACATACATATAAATACGTTAAAAATATGTTAGTGTTAGAAATTATTTCATTAGTTGCCTGTTTCTTATTTGTATATATGTACATAAATTAGTTTTTCTTCTTTACGTTAAATTTATGTTCATCCTGTTAATGTTGGAAAAACCAAACCACTTTCATCATTTCTCAAGATATTAAAGTTTTTATTGTCTACAACAAACATGCTTCAGTTGAAAGCTGAGAGCTTCATATTACTCTTTAACTGCCTCGACTGCTTTCCCATTTAGCCAATAAAAAGTGTCAACTATAGACACATGGAGGTAATGAAACTAAAGTACTTTATGTGAGTTTAAGTTTTGCTTTTTTTAGAAGTTTTTTTTTTCTTTTTTCTGCTTCTATACATTTTAGTTGTTGTGAACAATGTAATGTGTTAAGAAGTGTAACATATGCACGTTGATGTGTGTATGTTAGGTTTAAGGATAATATTGTCTATCTTTGTGGGTGTGTTTGTGTATTAACAAGTGTAGATGTATTTTGTATCAGTCACGCTGGTCTTTATATAACACACCACCACTCACGAGACTTGCTATTTAATTTCAAAATAGAAAAAATAATACATTCCACTACACTTGATGCTAAAACGTGGGTTCAAGAACATATTCACAATCAAACTTAGTTTCACAGTACATAGACAAGATATTAGGACAACTCATTTTAATGATGAAGTTTTTTTTATTATTTAATGAACTTTGCTGACGTTTTTCTAGAGAAAAGATCTTTTTCAACGGATGATATTTTCTAGATAAAATATCATCTTTGGCTGATGAACTTTTTGTGAAAAAAATTATTATCTAATGGACTTTTGTAGAGAATATAAAAATACCAATCATTTGATCTGTTAAACATCTCTTTTCTAAAAAAACATAATTATAAACGGATGAACTTTTCATGATTATCTGGGAAACTTTTCTGACTATTTTCTATAATATCTTTTTTTACGGATGAACTTTTTTATATGAAAGATCATCTCTGTCTGATGAACATTTTGTAGAAAAAATTATCATTAATATTTTCTGGAGAATAAAACATCATTATCTGATGAACTTTTAAGATGAAAAAACTTATCACTGTCTGATGAGAAATCATCATTGTTTGATCAACTTTTCTATGGAAGTGATCATCTTTGTCTGATGAACTCTTCTATAAAAGGATCATCATGATTAATCATTATCTGTTAAACTTCTCATTGGAAATGATCATTGTCAGATGAACTATTCTATGGAAAAGATCTTCATTGTCTGATGAACATTTCTGTGGAAGGGATCATGTTGGTCTGATGATCAGACCATAGAAAATATTGTCTAATTATTTCTGATGAACTTTTCTATCATCATTATCATTTCTGATGACATTTTCTATGAATAAATCATCATTATTAGGTGATTTTTCTATTGTAGATTGACAGATTAACTTTTCCACAAAAAATCTATGAAAATATCATAATTGTCCGATGAACTTTTCTATGAAAAAATCAACATTATTTGATGATTTTTCTATGGAAAAGATAGTCTGATTAACTTTTCTATAGAAAATCATTATTGTCTGATGAATTTTTCATGGAAAATTTCATCATTTGTGATAAATTTTTAAATGGAAAATACCATCTTTGTCTGATGAACTCTTCTATTAAAATATCATCATTGTTTGACGAACTTTTCTACGGAAAAGATTGTCTGATTTAAATTTCTCTATAGATACATTGAACTACAGAATTATTCATCATTTCCCGATGCAATTTTTTATGGAAATGTATGACTTTATTTTAGGTTATAATTCTCTGTTTTAATACTGTTCTAACTGAAACTATTATATTACATTGCAAACATTTATTAAGTGTTTGCATGTAGAAATACGTTTGTATATGTGCGTGTATATGTCTGTGTAAATGTTAGAAAGCTAAAGAGCACAAGGAAGCCATACGCATGACTTATTTGTAAATTACGTCAAGTTCGCCATTGTTTTTTCGTAGTCATTATTGTTCTTGTTGTAGTTGTACTTATTTCCAGCTATTGTTTTTTTGAAAAAATGTTAAAACTAGGAAAAAAGCCGAGAATATGTTCAAAATCCTTTTTTTACACATGCTATATATTGGTGTACTAGTACTTGATAAAATATATACAAGTCAAGTGTTTAGTTAACTTAACTTTACTTTTTTGTTGTGCTGTTGTTGCAAATGTTAAGCTACCTGATTTTTTTAGAATTTATACCTTTTGTTTTATTGTTGTTTAACAAAAAAAACAAGAACACATAACTAAAACGGATTAAATGTTAAAATAATGTTAAAAAAGAACATACATAATTTTTGTAATATCCTTTGTTTTTCTTGTAAAGCGTTGTAATAATTAAAGACAACAACAAATTAAACAACATTCCTGAAACGTCATACAGACAACAATTTAAAATAAAATAAAGAAACGAAAAGAAAGGCATCCTTCATAAACAACCCACATAACAAAAATTAAGGAAGTCAAGTATTTTAAACAGGAATTTTAAATAAAATACAAAAAGCACACAAATAACTTGACGTATTTAAATAAATGACAAGAAAATACATGAAAAAATATATATAAATTCTCATTAACTTGAGTGTCCTTTAAATAACTTTTAGACAACTACTACCACACGACTAGAATTAAAATGAAACTGTGAACAAAAATAAATAAAAAAATACAAAAGACAAAACAGAAAAAAAAATAAATAAATAAATAAGTTTATGGTTGAATTACACATAATTTAGTTGAAGAGAAAAGCAACTCTTGCATGAATGACTGTTACGAATTAGAATGAGTGTAAGCTGATGGTAAGGGCAAGAATTTGACAACATAAATTTAGTCAATGACAAAATTTAAATGACTTTTTTTGTGTTCTTAAGAATTTCATATAAATTGACTTGTAATTTTACTCCCAAAAGAGAAAAGAAATCAAATAAGTTAAAAAAAATCTTAAGAAAAACTTAAGAATTTAAACTGTTTGTCATAAACTTAATAAATTATTTAGAATTTCTATAGTTTTGTTCAATTCATCCCTCATTTTTATAAGACATTTTTCAAATGTTTAAGCAATTGGGCGTATGATTAATGTAAGAATTAAAAAACAATTAAATATTTATCATACGACCAGTGTGACAGTGAAAAATATAAAAAATTCAATTAATGTAAGAAAAATATAAAGCAAAATTTCGTAGTTAAAAATTAAAAATTAACAAGATGAAACATTTAACCAGTTAAGTTGTTACAAAATTAACGATTTTATTCTGAATTTTGAAAAAAAAAATATTCATCATACGTCCAGTGTGACAATGAAAAAAAAATGCAAAGCTATTTTTTTTATTTTTAAAATTTATCAAAATGAAATATTGGACCAAGTTCATTGACCCAAAATTAACGATTTTTATTCTGAATATTTCAAACATTTTTTAGAAAAATTATTTTATTTAAAGTTCAAACGAAGTCGAGCTTTAGTTTGTAAAAGTTATTCAGTGTTTGTATTTATTTTCTTTATTAAAGTATTCAGGTTATGAAAAGCTTTTTATTAAAAAAAGCTTAACAGATAATCACGAGTTTTTTATTTTTAAAAGAACAAATCTAAGCTTTTCTTTATAAAGTATTGCCAGACTAGAAAAAGTTTTCTTTACAAAAGTTCTTTTAAGACGTTCATTAGCTTTTGTGAAGAAACGTTCATAGGTTCGAACTTTCATGAGCTTTTCTTCAGAACGTTTTAAGATTTTGTTTGAATAAATAAATCAGATTATTATGAGCTTTTGTTTAGCGATGTTATGATGAGCTTTTCATTACAAAAGTTTATTATATTATGATGACCTTTTCATTGGAACTTTCATCAGCCTACGAAAAGTTATTCTTCCGAAAAGTTAATCAGATTTTTAAGAACTTTTGGTAAGAAAATTAAATCAGACAGATTTTTCTCTAGAAACATATTATGATCTTTTCTTTGGAAATTTTCATCAGCCTATCCTATTATATTAGTTTTAAATATAGATCAGACTATGATGGCTTCTTCTTTAGAAACTTTGAACAGAATATCACAAGATTTTTTTTAGAAAGTTTTTTTTTTGTAATAATATTAAGCTCTTCTACAACTTTTGTTTAACTCTTGTTTAAAATTAATCAAATTACGACTAGATTTTGTTAAGAAAATATATCAAACTAAATTGAGCTTTTGTATAAAGACTACGATAAGCTATTTTCTAGAATATTTTGTCTTCCCACCTATAGAGATTTTTTTTAAACAAAGCTTTTCTTAACAAAGGATCATACGATTTTCTCTATAAATGTCTATCAGCATTAATAAAAATAAAAAGTTTTCTTATAAAAATTTTCCATCTCATATAAAACGTCTTGTAAAATAACTTTAAATATAAATTTCTTTGAAAGAAATTTAATTATAAAACCCAATTAATTACTGATTACACTAATAAATGAAAAACTTTTATTAACTTTACATACAAATCTGAAAATAACAAAACAAATAAATGTTTTTTTTTATTCCAGAGCGAAAGTTTTAACAAATAAATGTTCTTATTAAAGTTAAAAAACAAAAAAAAAAGGAAAATAATGTTTATAACAAAATCTTATTGTTGCTGGCATTTAATTTGCAAAGAAATAAAACAAAACAAATAAGAGCAACAATACATATAAATACATTAAACCTAAAGGGAAAGACAGTTTTGGTGTAAGAAAATGTGGCACCATCAACAATTTCTAATAAAAATGCAAAACACGCATCCCAAAACACTTAAGTATGCGTACGTTTTTATAATTTTCTTTTTTCAGCTACACTGTTATATGTGTGAGTTATGAAAAACAAAATCAACCAAAAAAAGAAAACTTTGAAAAATATTTCGAAGTATGGAAAGTTGTCCGTGTCATGTCTACACATGTACGCTAAATAGGAAAAAAATCGTTTTTAGTTTATTTTCCATTTATATGCAAAAAAAAATCGATAATATTAGTGATTGTTGAGAGCCAAAGATAATATTTACAAGGAAATTTACGAAAACTACTAAGACAACTTACTAACGAAATATTTAAGGTCTTAACAAGGGATTAACTATTATGGCAGGACTAGACAACAAAGAACTTAGCAAAAAAAAAATATGTAAGGAAAAGGAGTGATATTGATGGGCAATTGCTTGTGTATGGTTTGGAAATCCACAAAAAAAAAGGTTCTAGAAAGGAAAACATAATAATTTCAGCTTAAGTGTAATAAACTAAAATATATACAAAATTATGCAAATTTCAAAAAGACTATTAGGAACAGCTTAAAAACATTCATATTTATAAATAAAATCAATGAAATATAAGATTAATATTCAACTATAAGGCGTGATTTTGAATCTATCTTTGAAAATGGAATTTTAATTTAATAGGTATAAATAGTCCTCATATTTTCAGCAATTTTTTATTCTCCTGAAATATAAATAATTTTCTTTTAAGTAGATTTACTAGTATTTTCTAATTTATTTAATTTATTGTTAATAACTGGAAGCAGAAAAAACTTTAATTTTTAATATATAATCAAATAAAACTATTTTTTTTTATTAAATATATTTCCCTTTTTTATATTTAGTTATTATTTTCATTTAGTTATTATTTTCTATAAATAGTAGCAAATAAGAATAATGAATGAAAAGGCTACATATAAAAGTACTAGCAGTTCAAAATAGCATTCAAGCAACCCGGCTGTACGGAATAAATAATAATAAACCTAATGTTTCTAATATGGTTTACAACACAACTCATTTTCGGTTAAAATTTACATAAACTTTTTACTTAATTCTACGAAAAATTGTCAATTTGGCACTTTTTTAAGTGGACAAGATTAACACAATTTCTACTGGAAGTAGTTGTAATCCGTTATACCAAAAAAAAGTAATTGAAATAGCGGCATGAACTAGTGTTAAATATTCGGATCGCAGAATATATTTTTAGTTATTTGCCTTAGAAATCAATTAGGTTACTTTTTACATATTAGACCACAATGAACCTTTTCTACGAAGTTCCTCAGATTACAATGGGCTTTTTCCAGAAAACTTTGTAAGATTTGAATGAGCTTTCATTTCGAACAGTTTATTAGATAATAACAACTTGGAGCAGACTAATATGAGTTAGTAAGTTAGATAGATATTCCGTAAGATAGTTAGCTAGTTAGTTAGTTTTATAGTTAGTTAGATCGTTAGTACCTTAGTTCGTTAGTTCATTAGTTCATCAGTCCATTAGTTCATTAGTTTATTAGTTCGTTAGTTAGTTAGTTAGTTAGTTAGTTAGTTAGTTTGTTAGTTAGTTAGTTATTTGTGGCCTCCGGTAGGTTAGTAGTTAGTGTTCTAGTCTGGTAGATCGGAGGTGGTGGGTTCGATTCCCACCCGTGGCACTGGTTGAGGAGCGCACAATAGGCCCGATTGAGGCCTAGGTGAATTTCTTCGGATTTGATGTGTATACATCCTCCTTTCAAACTAACTAACTAACTAACTAAATAACTAACTAATTAACTAACTAACTAGTTAGTTATTTAGTTAGTTAGTTAGTTAGTTAGTTAGTTAGTTAGTTAGTTAGTTTGTTAGTTAGTTAGTTAGTTAGTTAGTTAGTTAGTTAGTTAGTTAGTTAGTTAGTTAGTTAGTTAATTAGTTAATTAGTTAATTAGTAAGTTAGTTAGTTAGTTAGTTAGTTAGTTAGTTAGTTAGTTAGTTAGTTAGTTAGTACATTATTGGGTTACAATCTATTACTTGCCCTAGAGCCTATATCTTACAACAACTTATTAAGAAGTCAGTATTTTAAGGCTCCATTGATCCCTGGGCAAACTTACTGGGATTGCTACACGCATCGTGGGGAGCGAGTTTGTCTTCTTTCTCTCTATTTCGAATTATTTTCCAACAGTATGTTTTCTATATTGTGCTCATTAAAATTAATGACATGTCTTGCTTTTCTTACATGTATTTGTTACTTTGAGAATGTAAATAAAAGTTGAAAGCGCAAAATAAAAAACATACACACCCAAACACATATCAAAAATATATGAATGTGTTAGAGGAAGGAAACGCATTAAACACACACACACAACAACATACATTCAAATGTTTAAATAAAAACAACATGTATGCAAAAAAAACATCGTAAATATTTGCTGAAACTACATTAAAGTCAAAGAAAATTTTTTCTGTAATTAAAAAATAAGCAAAAAAATACATAAAACGTATATAGTTCTTTTATCACTTATTTATGCCAAAACCACCCCCCCTCACAAACACACATAGTGAAATAAAACAAGTGATTAAAAATTTAATTTTAACCGAAATTTTTGTTTTTTGCTTTATATCTTGACTTATTGACAAAAATTTTGAAATTTCTTTTCAATAAAAGCACAGAATAAATGAAAAATTTTCAGGGGAAAAAATAGTTGAATGTCATACGTTCATTATTTAATGCACCAGTTGATTGTTTGTGAATGAAAAGAAAAAAAAACGGATTAAATACAAATGTATGTATGATATACTGAGTCGTCATTAAGCCGAGGAAAATAATTAAGAAAATACAGTATGATTAAAAATGAATCATACATTTGAAAATTTTATAAAAAAAAATAAAGATTTCATAATATCGACTTGTTGGTATAAGGCATAAGCAAAGCTTTTTGTGGAAAAATTATTGCTCTATTAAATCAAGAAAAGTTTTGACTTTTAGAAGCCACATACATCCCTAAAACTAGTTAATTTAGTTGTGTCTAGTAAAATAAATAAAAATTTCCAAGACTTGCCAAAAAAGACTAAGTATTCCCCTAATCTACAAAAAAAATAAGAGTTCATAACTTAAACCTCTGTAGTTGCAATTTTCAAAAAATAAAAATAAAATTATATTAAACATATAAATCCTTACATTTGCACTACACATCACTTATCAGTAGTTACTTGCAGTTGCTAGTTTTGGCTTGTGGTTGCATTTTCAACTTTTTCTACTTAAATAATATTATTTAGCAATAAAAATAATTTGCCCCTTATGAAAGCAGCAAAAATGGAAAAGAAACAAAAGCAAATACTATGAAAACTTAAGGTCAAATTTGTAGTAAGAAAACATTTTTCACACATAAGTACAACTACATATTGTCTATCTGCTTGATCTCTATTAAAAATGTTAGTAAAATAAACCCAAAAATATTACATAAAATATTTATATATAAAACATTATGTGGTTTTAAAGTTTATCTTCAAAAAACTTCTCCATAATGGTTGAGGAAAAAATAAAGAAAATTCAATTCTTTTCTAAATTTTAATGCATACAAATGTGTATTTATTTTCTAAAATATGCTTATTATTTATATTGGAAGTAATCTAATTGTAAAGAGTATACAGTTTTCGAACTATTGATTTTAGATATCCTGTATAGTATCTAAAAACCGTATAATATATAATCAACACTGCAGTATAGTCTAGTCAATAGCCTGGTCTATAGTCTAGTCTATAGTCTAGTCTATAGTCTAGTCTATAGTCTAGTCTATAGTCTAGTCTATAGTCTAGTCTATAGTCTAGTCTATAGTCTAGTCTATAGTCTAGTCTATAGTCTAGTCTATAGTCTAGTCTATAGTCTAGTTTATAGTCTAGTCTATAGTCTAGTCTATAGTCTAGTCTATAGTCTAGTCTATAGTGTAGTCTATAGTTTAGTATATAGTCTAATCTATAATCTATATTATAGTCTATAGTCTCGCCAAAAGTCTGTTATATAGTTTTGACTTACATAAGTCTAGTGTATACTACATGTATTTTGGTTTATACTCTTGTTTATAATCTTCATTTGGGTAAATAATTGATTAACAACTTTCTTAAAAAAGAATTTCATCCAAAATTTTTTATAGTAAACTTATGCTAACTACCTCCTCCAATCATCATCAGCTTCTACTGACTCATATTTCTTTCTTACAAATCCTTCTTTATATTTCTTTATGTTTATTATTGTTATAACTTTTTAGCCATGATTCCCATTACAGTTTTAAAATAATAATAATATTTTTTTAAAAAATATTTTTTAGCAACAACAATAATGTACACAACAGAATACAGAAAAGAATCCTAATTCTTTATATTCTCATCTACTGTTGTTATTCATGCCATTCATTGTTCTCGTTTTATAAAAATTCGTATTATTTTAGTTATTCATTCGTCTTGGTTCTTTGTTTTATTTTTAATACAATTTTTTTAAGAACAAAACCTATTTTAAACAACAAATACGTGCTTTTTTTAACAAAATCTTTCTTTTTTACACTACTGTTGCTGTTGTTGTTGTTGTTTGCAAAATGTTGCCGAAAGTAAAAAATAGAAATAATAATAGAAGAATCAGAAGAAAAACGAATGTTAAGAAGAACAGAACGCTATTTCCCTTTATGGAAATGTATGAGAAAAAACAAAAGAGGAAAATATATTGTAAATTTCATGGTACTCTGGAGTTATTTTTATATTGAAACGTGTAAGAATGAGTGAGTGAATGAATGAATATATTTATATACATATACATATATGTACATATGTATAGAATATATGTATGTATATATAGTTTAAACTAACACTTAAAATATTACAAACCCATACTCATACTCACAAGATTTACTTGTTGTTGCCTAAAAAAAGACGGTTGGTTTTAAGTTTTACAAAATTCACTTGTAACCAGAGGTTGCTTTTACTACTGCTGGCAACAATAGCAAAAGGGGGGCTCGGAATTGACATTTTGGTATTAATGGAAAATGTGAGAAGAATGCAGTTAAGATTAGGGTTAACAAAAATATTTCACAACAAACTGAAAAAAGAAATAAAATCAGCTTACTATTCTTTAAATTTATGTGGGTTTTAAAAATACAGGAAACGGAAGTATGAAACGAAAACAACATAATATTTAATATGTTGAAATTTAATATGCATATGTGGAATGAAATTTTAATCCTCGTAACAGAAATAATGTACATTTACAGGAAGGCTTTCAAAGTGTCTGGAAAGTTTGTTGTTTTCAAAAATCCCAAGGAATTGAACGATGTGTGTGAGAAGTTTGCAAAGTTAATAGACAACAATTAATGTCGTTTGAAGTATCTGATATATTGAAAACATAACATAAAATACTAACTTACTTAAGTAACTAAGTAATTAACTAACTAACTAACTAACTAACTAACTAACTAACTGACTAACTAACTAACTAACTAACTGACTGACTGACTGACTGACTGACTAACTAAGTAACTAACTGACTATCTAACTAACTATCTAACTAAAACGTCCTTATATAGGCGGAAGGATCAATTATGGAACGATAATCGAAAATTCGGTTGAGAAATATTCGCTCAGAAGGATTTTGAATTTGAGCGATATTGTCCATTTTTAATAACTCTTTCAGAGTAATAATAATAATAAAAATATTATGATAAAATTTTTCAACTGTATTTTATTATAATATGATATTTTAAAATTGTTAAAATAACCATAATATATTTAGTCTACAATCATAATTTTAACCACAATATGTTGATCTTAGAACATGCTTACCACAACCATGTTTTTTCTCTGCCCGTTTTTTTATAAATTTTAAAAAAACTACTTTCTATTATCAAAAATATAATAAATTATCTTTAAAAATTCCAACACCAAGGTCAGATGCTTAACCAACACATCTCGTTAAAAAAAATATTTAGTTCAACGTCTATACCTCAGAACATATAACTTACATAGTAGCTATTAGTAGTAGCGATGCAGTCAAGTTGCCTTTAAATAACCAAGTGTATGTGTGACTAAGCTGCAATTGCACAAATTTGCATAATACTACACATTCTATAGTTTTATTAACAAATTCAGAAAACAGTAAGAAAGTAAAAATACACGAGCACAATTATTCTGTCATAATAAAAATTTCGCAAAAAAAATCTAAACGTGTTTGCTTACTATTACAAAATGTGAAGGTATTTGTTTGTAGAAAAAAAGTAACGTATTATAACGTGACTTTAACTGACAGTTAACAGTAATTGCGTGAGTAAGGTATATATTTTTTTTGGAATAATGTTTTGTACCCACTTTGAAATAAAGAAACTAACACGCATGCATACCTACTACAACAAGTACCTTTTTGGCATATTTCAATAGTGGAATAACCCAGCAAACAAAAAATATATAAACTTAAGTGGAAAAACAGTTGAAATTTAGAAACAAATGTTTTCTAAGAAATTTTGCAAAAATATTTCATTCATTTATGTATAGTGTTAAATGTCTGCTGGGATATAGGCACTTGCTCACATCCATGTTTTCCTTGTGATTTCCTCTTTACTTTCTTATACACATTATTTTTTTGGTACTAATTTATACAAGTGCTGATTGCTGCTCGCACACAAACATACATACACATAGACATATTTCAAATTATTACTTGTTTGTATTAAAATCATGTCTGTTTTTAACAGTTACAGAATGACTGACTCACTCATGCATTAACTGACTAACTGATATCAGTTGTTTAGCATAAAGACAGCTTCTCTTCCTTCTATTCGTTTTAAAACAAGTTAATTTTGTTGTTGTTTTTTAACAATTTAATTTATTTTAAAAAGAATATAATATTATATAATTTAGCTTAGACAGGAATGCAAAATTTTTAGTTTTTGTATTGAAAAATTTTAAAAAAATAATTTAGAATCGTATTACCTTAATACGCAATTTCTTGAAATTAAAACAAATAAAATATGTGGAAACAAGAAGTTAATGTTCTTTATTTCACTCCTACATGGTTTTTTAAAAATTCCACATGATGAGAAGACCGTTTATACCCAAAAATAAAACCAATATATTTCCACTTGACTACTTCTATAGTGACAATATAAAAATCTTAACTCCTACGTTTGACCCTAAGACTATGTTTAAAAATAAAAAAATAATTCGAATCTTTATAACAATTCAAGAGCAACTGCGCATGCAATATGATAAAAAAAAACAAAAATAAACTTCATCATTTTAAAGGTCAGTGTTCATTTTACCAAATAAGCCAATTTAGAACAAGGTTGAATTTAATTTTTTTTTTTCCTCTCTTCAATAACATGTTATAAATTGTGACAGTTTTGATAACGAATATTTTTTAAAATGTCAAAATTTCTAACAATATTTACTCAAACACACACTCATTTACACGTAGTTTTGTCAGCTAACTAAAATAAAATAAAATGTAATGTCTAAATTAAAAAAAAGACAACTTCAATTAGTTAATAAACGCAGAAGGGAAAAAGAACTTAATTAAATTTTAGAAAAACTAAAATGAGGTTTAATTCATTATACGTGAATAAAATATAGTAAGTTTGTTTAAATAAAAAAATATTTGTGTGTATGTTTATTACCATGGCTTTATATTTAGGACCACAATTTATTAAGAACAGTCTTTTAGGATCTAGCTAATGTTTATATGCGTGTGAGAATTTAAGCAATAAAACTCCTCCATATATAAAAGCAAAATTACAATAGCAAGATTTAAAGTATTGTTTTGTATGACAGTTTTTTTTTATTTTTTCTGTAAAAGACATAAATATTTTGTTTCTTTTATTTATTTATTCCTTTTAAATATGTCTGCATTTTTTGTATTTCTACTCTTTGTTGCTGAGCCTTAAAATGCGAAAATTTCTTCTTCCGGTTACACGCACACATACACTCAAGCAGAGCTATACCATAGACTACCCAGCTGATGTAAAGGGGTATATTACACATAAGAACTGAACTAGAACAGAAATATAACTAAACTAGAACTGAACAACAACAGCAATAAAACTAAACTAGAACTGAACTAGAATTGAACTAGAACTGAACTAGAACTGAACTAGAACTGAACTAGAACTGAACTAAAACTGAACTAGAACTGAACTAGAACTGA
>NC_060951.1:47008771-47040922 GCF_022045245.1 Lucilia cuprina | reverse complement strand
ACCGAACTAGAACTGAACTAGAACTGAACTAGAACTGAACTAGAACTGAACTAGAACTGAACTAGAACTGAACTAGAACTGAACTAGAACTGAACAAGAACTGAACTAATTAATTATCTTAGTTCTCTAGTTCAGAACATAAACCCCGAACTACCGAAACTTTTTATAAATCCATATGTAAATATATTGAAATATAAGGATTACTCTATGGCAACCGCACACATTTGCTTTTTTTACATTCACATGCGACGTATTGTTTTCCCAGTTCGTTTGGCGTCCTATTGTCTTTTGTAGTTTTTTTTTTTTTGTTTGAATTTTTTGCTTTTTTCTGTTTTAATATTTTTATTTTATTATTTTCACTTAATGGTTACGAGCGCGTTGAATTGGCTTAAAGCAAGGAGACAAGGAATACTTCTGGTTTCCAATGATGAAAATGATTCCTTTAGTGTCGATGATCATGTTGGTGACGATGGCTTTGAATACAACGACAAAAAAACAAAGACTTTGGAGGCGAATGTAATAGATGCTTATGATGTCATAGCAGAGACATAATTAACCCATTGTAGACTAATAGGTTTTAAAAATGTTTAAAACAAACCAGTTGATGGTTTATTACGCTACATATTTGTTCTGATTTTCTTATAGCCAGCAGATCCTAATGGGTTAAAAAGTATTTACTATGGAAATTTTCTAGAAAAAATGCATTACAAAAATAATGCATTTTTGTCAAGAACTGGGAAAACAGCCACTTGGGACTAAAATAAATACTAAGATTAGCATTTCTTTGATTATTTTTTAGATGTTAAGAAACAAAGCAATGAAAAAAGGTTGCTGCAATATTAAAATGAATTAAATGCAATTAGCAAATTTTCTGCCAAACAAACTTGCAAGAAATTTTATAACTGCATTTCATGGCCGTTAAATGTTTAGAATTTATTTTTTTAACATTTTCCACTGTGCAAAAGTTAAACATTCTCTATATTAATTGTTTGCTGTTTATTTTCTCAGCACTGTAAATAAGTGTGTAAGTGTAAATAGCAGCAAATAGTGCATTTTTTTCTTTTCATTGTAAATTGCTGTTTAAAGAAAAAATTAAAAAGCCAAGAGCTGTTGCTGTTGGCTTTGTTGGCATCAGAAAAGCGTTGTTGTGTGTTAAAAACAACAACAGAGGAATATAGAAAGAAGTATATCGGTTGGTTATAATACTATATAGTATAGAAGATATGTATAAAAAACAGAGTAAAAAGCATTTCTGTGTGCTCTCAAGTAAACTATAATGTATAGGCAGACAGACGGACGGACTAGCAGAAATTACAAACAGATACATATAAAAATTTATACATACATATTTATACACAAACACTAACAAAGAAATGGCGTATACAAGGACCTTATAGAAAGACAGACAGGATGAACGAATTATATCAACGGATAGATGGTGAAATGGAAAGATTGCAATTTTTCAAACGAATAAACGAGTGGAATGTTCTCAGTAAGTTTCACATACATTTATATGCATTTCTATACGAGGTCATGTTTAAAAGTCTCTTATAATAAATAAATTTTTCTAAATATATTTTTATAGAAAAATTTCCACAAATTTTGCTTTTTTTGTAAACTTTTGATAAATTTGCATTTATGGAAATTTTTCTATAAATTTTCCTTTTTTTAAGGAAAATTTTTAATAAGTTTTCCTAAAAAAATTTCAATTTTTAAGAAAAGGAAATTTCCTCTTTTTATTTAAAATTTCCTTTTTTTAAGAGAAATTTTTAAAAATGTTCTTTTTTTATTGAAAATTTGCGCAAAAACTTTATAGAAAATTTACGCAAAAATTTTTTTGTTTAAAAACTTGGTTGCAAATTTTTTTAAGAAAACTTTGAAAAAACCTTCTCCACCGTCCTACCTACACAATGCACTGAAAAACTGAAATATTTTATTTAATTTTTATGTTCGCTTATTGTTATTTCGCTCTTTTTACTGTTGTGTTGTTTTTGTTATTGTTGTTTCTGTTGCTTTTTTTAGGGTCAGGGACATTTTTGGTCTGTTGACACGAATGAATAATGACTTCGCCTACTTCACTTTTGCTACGCGCACTCATTGAGTGTAAGTGGAGAAGAGTAAGTAAAATGACGGTTTATTTTGTCATTTCATATACAAGTACAAACACAATATTGCAATATGGATTGTAAAGTATTTGAAATTGTCTGCACTATATATATACAGTCACTAATAACACATATAGTATAAACAGTAGCAAGTCCATTTTCAAACATGTTAACAAATATAACTTAAGTTACACCATGAACACAGTTTGGTGGAAAATCGTCATGAAAGAAAAACAAGAAAACATTAAAACTTTGTTGATGCTTGTTAAGTAGGCTTTAATTGTAAATGATTTTGATGTTGATGATTCCTGACACTCGACGACAATAACAACAACAGCAACAACAACGACAAGTATTCAAAACAACTCAAATGAATAAAGGACCAACTAACTAACTGACTACTAACTCGATGGCGAATTTTCGTTACATTTTACTAATTTGTTTATGATGAGAGAGACACTTTAGTCTTCTAATTGCATTTTCTTAATACGGTTGTCACTGCAAGAACAACATCAGCAACAGCAGCAACAACTATGTTGCTGATAGCGGTTTGCTATTGCAACAATACACTTATCATGCAGTTTTATTTGTGGAATACAACTTAACTAACTAACTTCACGTTCCATGTGTTTGTAAAATCATACAAATACAAAAGTTTAACCAAAAATTCACACTCATAGACAAATGTATAGGTAGATAGACGTACACACATACACATAGATTTATGCATAATCATGGTCATATTCGTTGTCTACATACAGATTTCCATTTAACAATTAAATGCTCCAATGATTTTACGCAAAATATTTCAGGAAGTGCTTACCACACATTTACAGGCAGCTAAAAGGCTGCATCGATTTTTCAGAAAATTTCAAAGTGTGCTGTATGCTTAGAAAGAACCAAAGCGTACATTTTACCAAGCGCACTTACAAAATATCTCAAAAACTGCAAGAGCTATAGTCCTTTAATTTTGTAGGTATTGACAACTTTGAGATCAATAAATAATACATGGGAATGAAAGAAGGAACATCTTAAATAAGTATATTTTAGAAAATTTAAAAGCTATAGTCTGGTTTTTTCAAAGTAACTTTGTATCAACTTGATTGTTTTGGATAAAAAAGGGCGGACTGCCTGTTGGGGCGTGACACTCCCATATAAAGAAAATCTTAAATTAGTATATATTAAAAAATATAAAAGCAATAGTCTTGATTTTTTCTTGAATGTTAAGGAGAAAAAATGGGCGGACTAGTAGTTGGGGCGTGGCACTCCCACATGAGTTAAATATTAAAATTCGTTTTTTTTGGGAAACTATTGAAGACAGATTCCTAAAATTCAACATAAAAAACTTTTACTTCCATGTGAATATTTATGAGAAAAATGGGCGGACATTCATAAGGAGGTCTTGGTACCTCCTAGACGGATTAAATATAGAAACCATTAAAGCAAAATTTTCTTAAATTTGCACGAACTGCATTGACACCCATTGAAATTAAAAAACTACATTTATCTTGATAATTATTAGAGTTAGAATTTAAACATTGAGAAGAAAAATGGCGGACTTTTATTAGGGCGAGGGAGATCTTGAAATCTTGAAAACTCTCATATGAATTAAGTACAAAAATTCGTGTATCTGGGAATCTATTATATCAAGAATCCACAATTTTTCACAAACCACTTTGGCAACCATGATAAATAAATTGGCGGACTTTCAATAGGGGCTTGCGACCATCCATATGATTTATATCCAAAATGTGTGTATCTGCGAAACTGGTAGAGTATCTTCTAAAACAAATAAAAAGGAATAGTAATCGAAAATAATTAACAGAAATTTTCCAGAAAAAGAAAATAAACACCTTTATCCAAATTTTATATAAAAATTACAAACATTTTCTCTATAAATCCAATTAACGAAATTTTACCTAAAAAAGGAAAATTTATCGAAAATAATCTATAAAATTAAAATTCAATGAAAATTGTGTAACAAATTAAAATTTATCTCTAAAAAATAAATTAAATGAAAATTTTCTATAAAAAGAAAAAATGTATCAAAATTTTTCTATTAAAAGAATCAATCATCATTTTTTTAAAAAAGAAAATTTTCTTAAAAAAATTTAAATTAAACTTATATTTTTTATAAAAAGAAATTTTCTTTGAATGAAATTTATTATGTGGAAAGTAAATCTATCAACAATTTTCTATAGAAATATCTAAAATCGCTTTTGTTTGCTGGGTTACTAATGTGAATAGTTACAAAATATTCATTTAAATTCTGACTTTCATATATGCAACTCGACAAACAACTCATTCAGACGTATTATCACATACATATTAACATTCAAAAAAATGACGGCATATAAATAAAACATATTTAAAAGTAAACACCAAAGCCTTGATTTACAGAAGATTTTTTCAAATACAAAACAAGACTAAACTGTGTTAAAAAAAAAAGTAAAAGATTTGAATTTTTCAACTTTTTAATAAATTGATATTAAACAGAACACTTGAAATGAGCTTAAGAAATTTCCTTGCTTACACACGTAAATACATATGTAAGTATTCTAACTAACACGATCTAATTAATTGATTCATTTGATGCTCAAATGTCTTAAACCAAAACTAAGGCTTAAGGCTCCTTATCAATTGGAAATCGTCGTCTTATTGTTAAAGCACCACCACATGTTCATAGTTTCTAATATTTTACAAAAGCCAAAGGGACTCTAATGACACCTATATAATATGGACAATTGTTCTACACAATCGTTGCAAATTAAACTATAAACAATAATTATTTTCAAACATTTCAACCCGCCGCACAATGGGTTTCCGATGTAAATATTATGCATAAATTATGTTTACTCATAGTTTTAAAACTCACAACTAACACATTCAAAATACATGCACACATATTTACACACATAAATAAGGATTAATATGCTTACTTGCAAAAGAACATAAATGTGCATGAGTATTTCTCCACATTTCACAGGCTGTAAGCATTAAAGGATGTATGCTTGTGACGACTTCCCGTCTGTTTATTTGTACATACATGTGTGTATGTATATGAGTGAATACCCATATAAATGTATAAATTATTTAATTAAAGGACCTGTTGGAGTGCGAACAAATATGTTTCTCATTTGTTCTCAAAGCGAAAGAGAATTATTTTAATTAGATTTTTTCACTCTTGGTTTTTAAAACAAATATATATGTATGTATATATGTATATACAAACATACAAAAATTGCTGAAATAACTTTTTATCAATGTGGCAGAAACAATGTTGCAAATATTTTTCATCTATTTTTTTTTACTTTCATATGCATGTATGTGTGTGTGCATATTAATGCATTTTATGAACAATATAAAGTAAAGTTTTATTTTGTTGTATTATATTTGTATTAAAATTATTTTATTTAAGGAATTTATATTGAAAAGTTAATAACATAATAGTGTATGTTAACAAAAAAAAAACTTTTTTGTCTGATAAGGCAATTATTTCATTAGAATGAAATTAAACTTCAATAGCAGCATGAAAAATGCTCATATGAATAGAAATATAATTTCCTGGGAAAATGCTGGTTTTTCTTTAATAAGTAAAATTCATGTATTTAATTGAAAATGAATTAAATTTGTTTAAAAAAATATACAATATAAAGGAAATTTTTTGTAAATTCTTTTAAATTTACAGTAAATTTTTTGTAAAAAAAATTTATCGTAAATTTTCTATAAAAGAAATTTTTCAATTAAAAGAAATTTAAATATAAAATTTCCTCTGTAATATAAAAAAGATTTATATATCGTAAATTTTTTTTATAACAAGAAACTTATCGTAAATTTTGTATAAAATAAAAATTTTCCCGTAAATGACACTTATAGAAAATTTTCTGTAAAGAGGAAATTTATCGCAAGTTTTCTACTAAAAGAAAATTTGTCGTAAATTTTCTATTAATAAAAAATCGTATCGTAAATTTTCCATAAAAAGAAAATTACATATAAAATTTCCATAAAAGGAAAATTTAATGCAAATTTCTATAAAAAATAAATTTAGCAAAAGAGAAAATTGGCCTCCGGTAGGTTTTAGTCTGATAGACCGGAGGTGGTGTGTTCGATTCCCACCTGAGACACTGGTTAAGGAGCGCACAACAGGCCCGATAGAGGCCTAGGTGCATTTCTTCGGATTTGATGTATATACATCCTCCTTTCAAACTAACTAAGAGAAAATTGCACCGATTTTTTATAAAAAAAATTGTATTAAACATTTTCCATAAAATTGTCATTTTCGAAAAGACCAAAATTATATCGAAATTTTCTATAAAAATAAAATTGTATTAAAACCTTTATGTCAAAAGCAAATTTTAAACAAACTTTTAAATAAAAATTTTATAGAAAATTTTCTTAAAAAAGAGAAGTTAAAAAAATACTAAAATTTATGAAAAATTTTCTATAAAAAAAAAAACTTTGAAGAAAATTTAAAAAAAAAATAATTTGTGGAAAATTAATCAAAAATTTGCAGAAAATTTATCAAAAATTTCTATAACACGAAAATTTATCAAACATTTTCTATAAAACGAAAATTTATTAAACATTTTCTATAAAACAAAAATTTATCAAACATTTTCTATAAAATTAAAATTTATCAAAAATTTTCTATAAAATGAAAATTTTTCAAAAATTTCTATAAAAAGAAAATTTATTAAATATTTTCTACAAAATTAAAATTTATCAAAAATTTTCTATAAAAAACTTTGAGGAAAACTAAATAAAATTTTTATAAAATTTATTAAAATTTCTCTATAAGAAGAGTATAAATCAAAATTTCTTTATAAAATAAATGTTTCAAAAAATTATCAAAAATTTTCTATTATTTTATCAAAAATTTTCCATAAAAAATTTCAAAATATTTTTCCTATTGACGACATTTTATCAAACATTGTATATAAAAAGAAAATTTATGGAAAACTTTATAAAAAAGAAATTTTATAACGAAAATGTTTTAAAATTTTTTTATAAAAAGAAAATTTATTAAAAAATTTTATATAAAAAGAAAATTTATTAAAAGAAAATTTCTATAAAATACATTTTTCATCAGCAAAGGAAAGGATCTAAGAAATTTATAATTGACTCTAACTGACAAATCGTTATCTTAAAACAGACAAAAAAAAACTTAACTCAAACATTTCTTTCGAGTTAAAAATTTTTAAAATTAATTATTTAAATATATATTTTGTTAATTTATTTCACCAATTCACAATCGGTGTTATATAGTTGTATGGTAGTATGTCGTAAGTTTTTAATAAAGATTTATTTTTGTTTAAAAAAATGTTTGAAAAAGATAAAACCATTCGACATCGATTGGGAATTGAACAATTATTTTCAGAGTAAACTGTTTCCGTAATTGTCCTCTTTCCCCGACAGAGTTAATTTAAATAAAGTGCTACAATTTCCACCTCTAACCCTAGAACTTTTAATCATAAATTAAAATCACCTCAATGATTATGTAAAACACTTAACTAAATATTAAACAAAAATCCCCCATATAAATAATAAATTTATTTTATAAGTATTTTATTTATAATGTTCATATAACAATGTCAATTAACCAACTTCCCTTTTTTTGTTGTAACATTTACTTATTTATGTATTTACTATATATAAACAAAATACATATAAATATAAAAAAATAAACACCAAAAAAGATTTATATAACATTATTGATTTATACGTTTAACAATTATTTTCCTATAAAACAGTTTGAAGCAAAAATAAAAACGAAACAACAGTAAGGAGAAAATGAATTTTTGAGGCGCCAACCTTGTTTAAAAAGGAAATTTAACACAAAAATACATAAACTAATACATATAGAGATTTTTTGTTAGTGATAATGTGGTGGTGACTCATGTTCAATTAATAAAATAAAATAAACTTGGCTGTGTGCTAATGAAGTAGAAAGGACTTGTATGGATAAAATAAATGTTTGTCACGTGTTCAATGTTAAAAGCAGGAAATACTACTGGTATAAAGGAAAACTAGTTAAAAGAAACGAATAAACTAGCGTATGAACGAAAGAACAATGAAATCGCTCAAGTGTAACGACAGCATGGTGATCCCTACTTTAGCTGTGTATTAAAAGATTTAACTCTTTTTTGAAAGGGTTTTAATTAGACTGAATGATTTTTTTGTTTCTATTTTCAATAGTGTTTCTACTCAATAAATATATTTAAATTTTGATTTAGAAAGAATTCGTTTAAAATTACAAATGAGTTTTGAGTTCCTCTAACACTAGTTGTAAGCTCAAATAATGTAAAGCAGTCATCGAAAGAGCTCTCTGCCTGGTTTGTTGTTAGTATATGTGTGACTATTTTCACTGAATTTTAATAGGTCATTCAGTCATTCAAGACCAGACAAGGGATTATTGAGCCGCTAATACCCAGTAAAAATAAAAATAAGTACTTCATAAAGAATAACATTTATCACCACTTCAAAAGTAACACTTAGTGAATTTTTTTGCCTTCTGAGGAAGTGATGTTTATTGAGCGAATAAAACTACAAATTCGCTACGTTCCCAAGACAATTGGATCTTCGCTCCGGAACGACCCGAGTCATATTCGGCCAAAGATTGTCAACCCAGCGACAGCTATGTCAATCGAAAGATTTTTCCCCAGGAAAAAAACTATCGGCCACAGTCCAGCTGTTACAACAACAACAAATTCGCTTCCAAATAACTTCCAAGAAAAGAATATAAAAATTACATCTTAAATGATGAAGCAGAACTGGGGCATAGCGCTTTTTTCCATACAAATTGGCATTTTTTGAAGTCGTAGAATGCGCTTGTAAAAATAGATTTTATTTTATTTTGAGAGCGTTTATTTTTATGCTCACATTTTTAGGTACTCATTCTCTCAACAGCATTACCATATTTTCAAAATATTTTCATACATTTTATAAACAAAAACCATGTAAATAGGCAACGAAAAATAAAAACAAAAGAAAACAAATATAAATATGAAAGAATTTGTAGTTACTGCCGTAGCTTTAATTATGGGCCTATGTCGTTTTGACAACGTTTTTGCTTGAAGTTACAGTCGTGTTCTGTTTCATCATTAAGAATGATTTCAGAAGTATTGAATTTGGAATCAAATAGAAAGGACGACCACTTATGACAGGCTTGTGTTAAAAATATAACTTCTTCAGGTTTTTTCGGTACTTCTACTTCTTTTTTACTTCTTTGGAAGTTATTTTTTTGCTGGGTACTGTCCTAAGGGACGACATGATCTTAATCGGAAAACTTCTATCTCTTCGACTACATGACACCTGCAAGGTCCTTCTGGCAGAAGGGAACTAAATCTCAAAAAATCAATATTCTACATATAAAAATACTTGGACAGTCAGGTGCAAGGGTTTTACGCAACATCCGGGGAAATTAAAGCAGTCTCGTACCGAGACTTAATCCTTGCGCAAAGAGTTATTCATACTCTTTTGGCGACCCTAATTAATAATTGATTGGGCTTTAAATGAGACGGAACTCAGGTGGTCAAATATCACCACTTGCGGAATATCGAGACTTTCCTGGTCCACTCTGACAACGGATAGGACTTGGACTGTCATCTCTCATAGCAAAAACTCGATTCGATGAATATGTCGGAACTTATGGGCCATGTAACTTATAGCTACTGTAGAAGCTGCTTGGACGAAGAGGAAGAGCATACATTGCACTATCTTTGGTAGAACTCTTTTCAATGATCTGGACTGTGTCAGAGATACTTCACTAGTTAACATGTTCAGTTTAATTAGGAACTCCAGCTGGTTTTTACGAAGACCACAAAAACCAAATAATCAAAGAAATTAGGGAGGGAAACTATTCTCTTAATATAATTTATTATAATGGACCACATGACCTCCGAGTGTACTCACTAACTAGGGATCAACCAACGTAACATATATACCTACCGTGTCGAACAACGTCGGGCTAAAACAGTGACACGAATATTTAAAAAAATTTAAGTTATAAAAGCAGTTTTTCTGTAAAATACAAATATCTTTGGCGAATTAAAACTCGTTTTTAACTGAAGCAGTTGTTTTAATTATACAAAAAGTGCTTGGTAAGAAAAATCAATAAAAATTCATTAATTTATATCTTTCACACTTACCTTCGACAAATTTTTTAATAGTTTGATATTTTAAAAGTGTTTATTTGTTAATTAAGTTTTGTGTTTGTTTTTTTAACGTTGAAATTTTTTAAGATTGTTTCATAGTTATTTTAGAGTTTTTTAAACATGTTTAAAAATCAAAAATTATTAGTATTTCTTATGAAATAATTATTATTTGATTTAACTATAGATTATTTAATTGTAAACTATATGTGTAACGTTAAAAGGCATTCACAATAAACACAACTAAAAGTAAAGGAAGGAAATATAGTATTTTAGTAAATTATGGGTTATATATTTAAACATAGAGAAAACTATATATCTATTTAAATACATTTAACGTAACAACATTGAAACTTAATAAAAATTTCATATTTTTTATGATTAAATTTCAAATATTGGCAACACTCGACTTTTCATAAAAGAGTAAATGTATACATATCAAATTGTTTTTCATACACACTTAAGTAATTATATTAAAAGTATTTAAATATGTTTTTACTTTTATGCAAATTTTGGTAAAAAACTAAAGAAAAAACTCAGATTTTTTTAACATCAAAATATGTGTGTATGTATTTGTAGATTTTTGTTTTTCTTATTTATTCATAATTTAATCGTTTAAATAAAATCTGCTTTTTGAAAAATAAAAACTAAATAATAACTGTTAAAACTTAATGGCTTTTAAACATGCAATATTGTAACCACCTAATTTTAAAACGAATAAATTTTTCAGTTTGTTTTCTTAATTTATGAATAAAATTAATGTTTTTGTGTTTTATTCTATAAGTACGATATTTACAATAATTTTTATTTTGCCAAACATATGGTTCGTTAAATCAGAGATTTTGCAAAAGAATTGTATAAATTATGGAACGATTATATTTTTACTGAAGAAACACCCAACATATAACTAGGTCCTATTAAACAGAAATAATAGGACCAAGTTCTAGTTCAGTTCTAGTTCAGTTCTAGTTCAGTTCTTATTCATTTTGCTAAAGAATTGTATAAATTATGGAACGATTATATTTTTACTGAAGAAACACCCAACATATAACTAGGTCCTATTAAACAGAAATAATAGGACCAAGTTCTAGTTCAGTTCCAGTTCAGTTCTAGTTCAGTTCTAGTTCAGTTCTAGTTCAGTTCTAGTTCAGTTCTAGTTCAGTTTTAGTTCAGTTCTAGTTCAGTTCTAGTTCAGTTCCAGTTCAGTTCTAGTTCAGTTCTAGTTCAGTTCTAGTTCAGTTCTAGTTCAGTTCTAGTTCAGTTCTAGTTCAGTTCTAGTTCAGTTCTAGTTCAGTTCTAGTTCAGTTCTAGTTCAGTTCTAATGCAACTTGAGTTCAGTTCTAGTTCAGTTCTACTTCAGTTCTAATGCAACTCAAGTTCAGTTCAGTTTAGTTCTCTTAATTATTTAATTACAGTGGAACTACAATGAACAAATTTCATATATTTTCAATAATTCCCAGAATAAGTATATTTCAAAAATTTTTTACTTAACTAATTGTATTGTATGTTATCTAAAAAAACCAAAAACTATTGAACCAATACTATTATGTATAAAAATAATCTTAATGTGAATTATATTTTTATAACAATAATTTTAATTAAATACACAAACTAGTATATAACGCTAATAGAAACATATTAACGACAAATTTTTAGAAAATTTGAAAGGGAAATGTGGGGAATAGAATTAGAAGTAACAGAATTAGAAATAGTAACATAAACGGAAAACACAAAATAGAACAGAAAGAACATAATGTAGAGGAAAATTTAATCATTTAACAAATTGTTACGAACTCAATCAAAAAGTAATTAATTATAATTCTCACATTTTCTTAGATTTAACTGACACATTTTTGCAAAATTTGATTGGTGCTCTCAGTTATACATACACATATATATGTATTAAAAAAAGTTTCCAGATATTGTAGGTTAAAATACGCAAAAAGACACACACGCACGCACTCTAAAATAAATACAAAATAGTTTCAATGTGTTACCGTTGTTGCAAAAGGAATAGATTTTTAGCTGGTTTAAGTAATTAATGTCAAATTTTCCAAAAAATATCCATAGAGTAAAATAACATTGCTTTTTTTTTTTTGGTTAGTTTTGTGGTCAACCAGTTACAGTTATTTTCATTCAGTTTAAATAGAGAGACCGAAAAGAATGTCAGTTTAATTAAGTACGTACAACCGATTTGGGTTTTCCGTTTCCGCTTACGAACAAGAGAAACTATGTGTGCTGGGTGGGGGGCGCAAAGGAGGTGTTTAACAATTGTAGTTGTAATTTATTTGTTTTCGTTACGGTTTTTGTTATTGATTATTTTCATTATTTTTGTTGCTGTTGTTGTCTTTGATGTTTTCACAATTTATTTTCCGTTACACTTTAATTGAAAATTTAAATATTTAAGAAAGAAATTTTCTCAAGGATTTTTTATATATTTTTTTGTGTATTCTTTTATTTGAAATATTATCACACAACTTTAACACTTGAAGATTATGGGAAACTTTTATTTATTTTGTTGGTTGATTTGTTATTTGATTTTATTGAAAGTTTCTCCATTTTTAATAGATTTTTCTTTTACATTCGTTCGATATATTTATAGTTTTAGGGGGAGTTGATGATGATTTTATTTTTTCTTTGTTACTGAGGCGCCATAAAATGCGTAAAATCAAACAACGATACACACACTTGTGTAAATAGAAAAAAAAGGAAAAAAAACTTTAATAAATGAAAAATCGAAACAGAAACGAAAAAATCAGCAGAATGGTCTGATGATGAAGAATTTTAACTCTAGTATTTGTACCTTTTAAATTGTTATTGGTGTGTGTAAAGGACGACTTCTATATGTAAGTGTATGTCGGTGTTTAAATTGTGCTTGTTGGTTTTGTTTTATGGTTGTGTGCGTTTATTAAAAACTTAAAAACGGAAATAACAAAAACGATTTGCTTATACCAGTACTGTTTAGGTGCATGTATGTCTGTGTGTGTGTGCAAAAGTAAATAACTGTAAAAGTGTGTTGGTGTTGTGTGAGTACTAAGCACGCTTTAGCACAACACGCACCATCATATATGTATGTTTTTACAACTCACACAAAACACACTTTTACACACACAAACACGCACTGACATATTTAACTAATAAAAAACGAATAAAATAAATCCACAAAAAAAATAAAAAAAATTAACCTTAAAAACAGAAAACCTTAATTCTTGCTTTTTTATACCGTTCAAACAAATTTAATGCTTGCGTTTTTTTGTTAAATTTTCTTTAATTTGTCTTAATTGTTTATTAATTGATTTATTTAAATTTTATTTATATATCATTTTTTTTTGCAAATTCCATTATATATTTTTACTGTTTTACAGTACAATTTAGTTAGTTCTTCTTGTTGGGTTTCTTAAGCGCGTTTGAATACGTTTTTCCAAGGAGTACAATGAAGGACTAAATGTAAAAATTCTTATTAATATTCTCCTTGAGTAGGATGTTGTCGTTTGTATGGAGTGAATATTTAGCTGAATAAGCTTTCATGTGAATGTGAAAGCTTTGCATAACAGTCACTCTATATCTCTTTCGATGACAGTTGTTCTTCCTCTCTTTAGGTGGTTTAAATTCAGCATAAAAATCACTAAATTTTAATTTGACATTTCTTTAACTTTCTATTGAAATCCAAAATAGGAAAACTTGGGCACTTAGAAAATGTAAAAAAAAATAAAACGGAATAAAATTGCCTACTTTTAGGAGATTTTCAATTTTTTATATAAATTGATAAATTTTCTTTATAAATAATTTTTTTTATTTCTATTCTTTGTATAGAAAATAATAATTTTTTCTTTCTATAGAAAACTTTAAAAAAACAAAAAAAAATTTTGAGAAAATCTTTATAGAAAATCTTTTTTAAGAAAATGTTCGAAAAATTTTGATTTACATGTAAAGCAATTTTTATTTTAAAGAAAATTTAAAAAAATTTCCTTTTTTTAAAAGAAATTTATCGGTAAATTTTCTATTTTATAAAAAATTTTCCATAAATTTTCTCTTTTATAAAAAAGTGCTCATAAATTTTCTCTTTAAAAAAAATTATTCGATAAATTTTCTTTTCATAAAAACTTTCAATATATTTAATTTTCATAGAAAACATTCGATGAAGTTTCTTCTTATAGAAAGCTAACAACAAAATTAATTTTCATAGAAAACTTTTAACAAATTTTCTGTGTATAGAAGATAAATTTTTCATAGAAAACTTTTAATAAATTTTATTTTCATAGAAAAATTCTGATAAATATTTGTTTTATAGAAAACTATCAATAAATGATTTTATTTAAGAAAACTATTGATAAATTATCGTTTCATACAAAACTTTCGATAGATTTGCTTTTTTGAAAAAAACTTTCGACACATTTTTTTAATAGAAAAATTTCGATAATTATTATTTTTATAGATTACTTTTACTTTCATTTTAGAGAAAACTTTAATTAAATTTTATTTTTAAACAGAACTTTCGATAAATTTTCTTTTTGAAGAAAACTTTAGATACATTTTTTTCTTAAAGATAACTTTGGATAAATTTTCTTTTTTAGAAAAAAATTTATATAAATTTTGTTTTTATACAAATTTTTGATAAATTTGTCTCTTTATAAAAACTTTATCGAAATATTCATTTTATAGAATATTTTCGATAAATTTTCTTCTTGAAGTAAACCTTATATAAATTTTCTTTTTAAAGAAAGCTTTTGATAAATTTCCTTTTTAAAAGAAACTTTTGATTAAGTTGTTTTTTTATAGAAAACTTTCGTTAAATTTTCTTTTTTTTTAAATTTTCAATAAATTTCCTTTTTTAAAAAATTGTCAATAAATTTCCTTTTTTTAGAATATTTCTAACAAATTATATAAATATAAAGAAATTTTCATAGAAAACTTTTGATAAATTTTCTTCTTAAAACTTTTGATAATTTTTTTTTTAAGAAAACTTTGGCTAAATTTTCATTTTTTAGAAAGGAATGTTTGATAAATTTCCTCTTTTTAAGAAATTTTCAAGGAATTTCATTTAGTAAAAAATTATATAAATTTCATTTTTTAAAGAAATTTTACATTTTCAAGCAAATCGGCGATAACTGTTCAACTATATTTATAAAAAAAATTTTATAAATTTTAGATTAAAAGTAAATTTTTAATAAAATTGATATTTAGAGGAAAATTAAAAATATCCCTTATCACTGAAAATTCCTAAAAAAAATTCCTTTATTTTAAGAATTTTTCCACAAATTTCCTATTTGTACGAAATTTTCAAATATTTTACTATTAATACAAAATTTTTTACCAATTTTGCTTTTATAGACATTTTTTTATAAACTTCCCTTTTAGGAAATTATTCGATAAATTTCTTTCTTATTGAATTTATTGTTAAACGTCCTTTAATATTCCTTTTAATAGATTTTTCAATACATTTTCTTCTTCTAAATCACAACTCTTGGCCAGCTCTGTTTTAATAGCATGTTGTCATTAATTTGCTTTTTTTAAGCCATTAAAGAAAATTGAGTTATTGACAACTCATTTGAAAAGTGCAAAAATATATAATGGATATGGAAAAAAATACTATTAAAAATTTACCAAAAAGAAGCAAACACCCACCAATTTAACTTAAAAATTTTACCAATTTAAAAAAATATTCTTAAAATATAACACAAACAGTTTCAACAGTTGTATTTTTACAATTTCAATATACATATGTATCAAACAAAAAATGATGACCAAACACAAAGCATTTTTGCAAAAAAAAAAAAAAGAATTTGCTTACATATTGGAATGTTAATTTTTCTTTAAACACTTCTTTGTATTTTGCACAATTTTTAAAAATTCACTTTTTGTATATTATTTTGTAGTTATTTAAACACTTTTTAATTTAATTTCAAAATTTTTAAGCAAATTTTATCCATTTTTATTTAAATTTGTTTTTTATATATAAAGTCTGCAGTCATTGTGTTTTTTGTTGTGTGATTATATGACTTTCTTAGAAATGATGTTAGTTTCGTTTTGCATTTTGAGTATTTTCTTATTTTTGGTTTCTTCACTTTTTCCGTTTTTCCTTTCCTTCAGACACATGTACGTTTTATTTTATATGCGCATATAATTTCTTGTGTTTCTTTTACCGTTATGCTCTTTTTTCGGTTTTATGAACTCTCAACCTTGCTAAGTTTGATGTCATCCCTTTGTAGCTTTTTTTGGGCGAAAAATACAACTGTGGTGTTAAGCTTTAGCTGATTAAGTTTAAAGGGTGTTATAGTAGTGACATCTATATGTCAATTGTTTGTTTTGAGCGTTATTTTGAACTGGTGGGTTAATGTTTAACCATAAAACGGTAAATGTTTAATTTCAATAAGATTCCCTGCAGAAAATGCAACTAGTAGCAAACTGTGATTTCATATTGGGCATTTTTTATTGAAAAATTACTATTCACCTTTTTAAAGACCCCAAAGGTTTTGCACTGAAGATATTCAAAGCAGATCCTTTTGTCATTTGTAAAATAAGCCAAAAATAAAAATAAAAACTTTTTTTGCTGTTTTACTTTTTAATTCACTAAACAAAGTAAAATAAATATTTATTGTTTATTTCACATAACTTAACAAAATAAATAAAACAAATTATTACTGCTTTTTTCTATATTTTACCCAAATTTAGCAAATGTGCCCCAAATGAAGTTCTGGGGTTTAGTTTCAATTTTTATCAGGCTGTAAATTATATTATTGAAAATATTATTTTGTCTTATTGTTCACTATACTATTGACGTTCTATCACAGACCAATTTATTTTTCTATCACAAAAATTAAAAAAGCTAGCACAAAAATTCACACAGTGCAATATTTTTGCAAACCTTTTTAAAAACAATTGATCACGTCTGCCTCCCATCATATGTAAAGTTAATCTTCCAAACTTTCAGGGATGATAAATAATCGATAAACGAAAACAAAATTTGATAATGCAATCGACTTGATTACCCGATTTTCAAGTTATTCGCTATTGGCAGTTGTGCCCCTATGGCGTATTATCCCCCTTCTACCTTCTACATTATCTAGATTACTCATTAACAAAATTTTAAGAATTATTGATAGTACTTTCCCATTTACATTACGATATTAAGTAATAAGTAAGCTTAACATTTATACAACATACTTAAATACCACCCAGTTATCATTTTGACTTTAAACATTGTAGTTTTGACAACGCATGGTTGTCATTTCGATTACGCTTTGTATCATTTTGGCAATGTATCATTGTGACTTCGACAACGCAAAGTTCTGTTCGACAACATAGTGTTGTCACTTTGGTAACACATTATTATTATTATTATTATTCTATTTTATCTGATTTTAGATTATTCTTGTTGATTTGAGAACATACTTTGCCAATGAATGGTATTGAACAATCAAAACACTTTGATGTCAATTTGGTACCAGGCGTGTACAATATTAAAAAATTTTTCCCTCTGTGTATATATGTTCACAATAAGATTAACTTAGATATGGGCGATACATATATTTAAATAACGTATTATTTTAAACAGTCATCAAAAGAGAATACTTAAAACACGTAAATCAAAATAGCAAATAATATGGCCGTGGTCATGATATTTCGAATAATATAATTCGAAGCATTATAATTAAGGTTATTTCAAGTATGTACATAAGATTTAAGATAATATCTTTGAAAATTTGTAAATTTACAATTTGTATGAAAATTTCAATAAGTTAAATCGAGTAATATTTAATCCAAATTTTAAATTTTAAATTTTAAATTAGGAATTCTGACAAGGTAGCCTGTAGAACTTGACAAGCTGATTTCTTATATATAAAATTGTTTTATAAATTTTACATACTAGAGGTATCATCCTACTAGGAAAAACTCAATCCCAAAACGTGACCACACTTCAGTTTTTATTCCAATCGTACTAATTGTTAATAATTTACAGATTTATTTCACTTTTTTTCCTTTTCCACTGTGCGAGGGGATAGTAGGCCGCTGTTAAGTAATTGTAAGTAACAAGACAAACTTTGAGATAACAAATATATTTTTACAATATTTATTACTAAACAGTAGAAAAATTAAAAAAATTTTACATTACAGCACCAATGTGAAATGTAACGGCTATATACAAATTTGTAACAGATTCTCCTTCACACACATACACAATATAAATTGTAATAGATTAAATATAAAAATCCAACATGTAACGGCACCCTCTACACAAAATTTAAAATAAAAAACAAAGCAACACCAATAAGAAAATCATATTGTTCTACAAACATTCAAATAACAAAAGTCCTCCATAAAACACCTTCAGGGCAGCCCCACTAAATGATAAAACAAATAGTACACTCACAAATAAATATGAGAAAAAAATATGAAGAAAAATCACCCTTAAGGCTTAAATACAATAAAATAAATGCTAAAATACTTGTACAACGAAAAAAGGATAAATGAAGAAATAGACGATGATGATGATGGCAAAAAAAATAAATAAGTAAACATAGAAAAAGCAATAGTAAAGAAAATATTAAACAGAAAGGACAAAAATTAAAAAAAAAAACTACAAAATATTGGGGAGAAGTAGTAACAACGAAGCAACAACAACAAAAATATTATCAAAAGCAAAAGAAAAATTCAGTTAAAGGAAAAAATGCTGAAACAACCACCCACTCAACAACAACACATGCAAGTGTGTGTATTTTCAAAGGACTTAGTGTGTCTAGTTACAATTGACTCTGATAAAGACAATACGAATGAACAACTAGACAAGCCAGAGTATGATGAAGATGTAAAGGAATAAGAACCACAAAAAAAAACGAATGACAGCAATGTACAAAAAAATTATATATTGAAATTAACAGCGTGATTACAATTACGAACGCAAGCGGCAAGCGACTATAGACTTTCAAAGTTTAACTTATAAAGTTTTATAGGTTTTTCAGGAAAATACATTTCAAAGCTTTCATAAAAAATTCGCCGCTTTAAACTACATATAGTAAATGATTTCTTCAAGAGAAATGAGAGGATCGCTAGAGAGGGAAGGAAATATCTTCTGTATTCTCATGTATCAAATACATGAAACTTATTACCTTCGTTGATTGTCGTATCAATTGTAATCATCCTCTTAAGCAGCACGCGCTCAGTGGTTAAAATACTCTCTGACAAAAACACATGCATACATGTGTGTTTTTTTTATGTTTTGAGTTACCACTACAGAGGCATTGGAAAAGCACAACAAACCGTAAAGCATCGCGTAAAGGACAATTGTATATGAGTAGGAAAATACACACTTACACATATACACTGACGCACTTATAGATGTTTAAATGGACGTTTGTATTAGAGGACAGACTTTTTAGTGAAACATACAAAACTACATTCAGACAAATCGATGTGGATATGGTATGTGCGTACTGTTGTTATTGTCTCTATGTATGTTTCGGTTGATGGTGTTAACAATACAGGCGCATAAAGTAAAATTCGATTTATGACCAACACATGGAAACAAACAACAAAACGACGGAGCAAGTACACTACAGTAATAGTGAAAGAGAGCGAGTTAAAATTATATATCATATGAAACAGTAGTGAAATAGAATTGAATCATTTTTCTACGATAAAATCTTTTATGCAACTCGTAATTCAGGAGTTATTTTGCATTCCATATTGGAAACGGTTTTTGAAAAACAACGACATTTGTTAGTTGTGCAAATTTCCGAATATTAGGAATGCCCCATAATAGATTAAACTATACCAAGATTACTCTTAAAATCTGACGGACTTTCTTATATCGAAATCAATCGAAAGACAAACCGCTCCTTTTCCAAAAATTCAGAAACTTAAGTCGCATAAAATATTTAATGATCCATGGGCTTAAAGTTTCTATCAATTGCAAGTCATGTGGTTAAATAGGATTTTAGACGTTTAATAAAAATAAACATAGAATATGTACAATACATCAAGATTGCAAAAGATCATATCATAAACCATCCATGATTAGGATTCCAACCTTTGAGAATATTTATTCCACACTGTTGTTAGAGAATCAAGAACTCGGAACATCAAGAACTTTGAAATATTTGAAAATAGCGGGAAAACACCAGTTCAGGTTAAAAAATTAATAATTTATAAAATCGCTTCGATGATTCATAAAATTCTAGTTGATAAATTTTGCATAAAAACGTGGGTCTGCGCCCATGCAATATTCAACGGCCGATTTCAAAGTTAATATCCTAAGACTAATCTTTAGGGACTCTAGTGAAGGGGCACACAATAGACCCATTGAAGGTCTATGTGTATTTCATCGAATTTTCTCATGGCTGAAGATCATTTGGAGAAAGATCAAAATTTTAGAAGCCTTATCTTGGTTTAAAAGGGTTTATAAGAGAAGGTTTTCAGTCTCCTTGCTCGAGAGAGTTTTTAATGGTTTGCTCTCAACCACCCATGTACTTTATATAAGTGTCCAAAAACTATCTATGCCTTTGATACGTTACGTGGCGGTTTCTATTCCCACCTGAGGCACTGGATAAGGAGCGTACAACGGGTCCAATAGACAAATCGAGAAACAACCCGTTCCTTTTCCAAACTTGCAGAAACTTATGTTTGTCGCATAAAACATTTAATGACCTTTGAGAAGGTTTTCAGTTTTATCGAACTTTAATGACTTCAAGTTTGAGAGTTTTTCATGGACTATAAGATCCACTCTTGATATGTTAACTGGACTTCAAAGTAGCAAAATTGAGTTACTGAGGCCTCCGGCAATTGTGTGTTTAATGTTCTAATCTGGTAGACTGAAGATGGTAGTTTTTATTTCCATTTGAGGCATTAGTTAAGGCGTGTACTACAGGTCCAATGAAGGCCTAGGTGTATTTCTTGGGATTTGATGTATATACATCCTTCTTTCAAACTAACTTTTTAACTAACTGCAAATTTTTCGTTGAAAAATAAGCATATAAATCCACAAAGATCTAACGACCTGAAAACTTACTTTATCGATATATCCTTTTGGAGTTAGGACCTGGTTATGCCTTAAAATTTAATAAAATTCCAGAAACTGAATAATGCAAATTTGCCAGCTCTTATGGAGGTAAATTAACAACCAAAATCGAGAGATTTAATTCTGAAATTTTAAGATTCAAATGATTTTAAATTTGACCTTTTAACAATAATCTTATGGTACAAATTATTTAATATTTCTCAAAATAAAGTGAGTTTTCGGGTCTCAGAAAAATGAATTCCTCACTTCAATGTTCTGCATATAAAGCGAATGTTTACGAAATAAAAATAAATGAGGATGTTAAGGATTTAATAAAGGACTAAGAGAAGATACCGTCATCATCATCGCCATCAGTAACAACATTTACTCTACAATTATATTAAGGAAAATCCAACAAACTTGTACAAAAAGGGAAAAAATCAGGGAGAGAAGAGGATAAAAAGAGAGTTATAAATGAGAAAACCCAACAATGAAAAAAAGGGGGATAACGGGGTTTTGCGAAAGCAAAAACCACGGTAAGAAACACAGCAGGAATGTTAGCGATAGCAGCTAAAGCTGTATATTGTACAGTATACATAAATGTATGGGTTGTTGGTATAAAACAAAAACAACAACAACGTAAGGCGGCATAAACAACAACAATGCTGCTGCTGCCAAGTACAAGCGAATGTTTGCATGTGCGTGAGTTTGTGCTTGTGGCGAAATGGCAAGAGAAGGGCGAATCCTGTGACTATGCTTAATGTTATATTCGTCGTTGTTGTTGTTGCTGTTATTTTCTATGTATGGCGACTGAGACAACTACGACGATAATAACAGCAACAACAAGAGAAACAACGAAAGCCATGATGAGGAGGATACGAAATGGGTGGCAAATAAACTTTCGCATACTGACAGCAACTTTCAAACCAACCATAAATAAAAAACTTTTTCATTCCGACGACTGCGAAAACGGCGAATGACACGAAATACCGAAAGAAAAAATTCACGGTGACTGTGTGTGGAATAAATATACCATAAAGAAAAAAATTCTTTTATTAATCTAAAAAAATATATATAGAAATTTTTATTTAAATTGTAATAAATCTAGAAATAATTGTGAAAAAATTCATTAAAAATAAATAACAACAAAATTAAAATGTAACAGCTGAAATTTGTTTAAAATATATTAAACAAAAAGTTTCATATAGTGGAAAGGTGAAGTGGTGTTTTATAAAAAAAGAAAAAAGAATTTTGTCTATTTTTTTGGTAACAACTTGAGTGTATTCTATGTCTAAGATGGCAAGAATAAATGGAAATGGCTGCGTGAAATTTTGCAATTATTAGGGAAAAATCTATAAATTTATAAGGAATTTGTTTTAAATTTCGAAAAAAAGTGTAATGAAATATGAAATATAAAATAAATCATAAATTTTTGGATACAACTTCCGGTTAACGGAAATGGGCGTTGGATTAACTCCCCAAGGAGTCTCCAGTTTTTGTGTAATACTAGAAAAAAGAATATGTAAAAATTTTTAAAGAGGATATAGAGAAATTAACTTGAAAATTTAAAATAATTTACAAATAATAAATTTAACAAAAATAAGAAAAAAATACAAGTTTTTTAATGGGAGTGTTCCAAAAATGTAGAAGAAGAAAAAAATCCAACACAGGACTACAAAGAAATTTTGCAAACACACACACCAACACACATACACTAACGAATACACATACTTATATACATATACACAACAGAGTCGCGTTAAGCCATGTCGCGGATCGAAACGTCGCGGGTGTACATAGAGAATGGAATAAGAGTATAAAAAGTAAACGCAATCAATTACACAAAAAAATAAAAACAACAAAAAGAAAAGGAATAAGTGTACTTATTTACTACTACAAATACACTCACACACAGACACACTTGGCTACACTCACCGTTAGCCAGTAAGTGAGTGAGTAATCAAAATTACCGTTAGTTTTTACTCTGTAAAGAAAAACACAATAAAAACCAAAATGAAAATAAACGGCAAAACAAAAGAAAATTTATAATAGAAAAAACACTAACACACACACACACATTTTTTAAATCCTGCTAAACTACGGAATGTCAAATTGAATATTGAGTAACCAAAACGAAAGAAAGGAAGGAAAAAAAATACGGCGAAAAAATTGTACAAAAACAACATAACAAAAAGAAAAACAAAAATATTCAATAAATTCTCATAAATCTCCCCAAAAACGTAAAAAGTTTATAAAATAAAAGAAGAGAGTAAAAGTGTTATTTGTGAGACATAGAAAGAGAGTGAGAAAATAATAAGTGAGAGCATAAAACAGCCCCCCAATTTTCCCAAAAATAATAAATAAAATAATTCAAAAGTTTGTACATGTGTCTACTCAACAACATATGTTTAAGAGTGTGTGTATGTGTGCGTGTATGTCTGTGACATAAACAAGGATATAAAAGAAAAAACAAATAAAACATTTTCTCTAATTTAAGAAAAAATCTATGAAAACAAAAACCACCAAAATAAGAGAAAAGAGAAATAAAGCTGATAATAATAAATATAAAGTGAAAATGTAATGAAAATAAAATCAAAATGAAATACCAGTTAAAGGATAATAATTTTGTGTGAACAAATAATAACAACAACAACTACTTACATACAAATGTATAAAACAAAGCATATAAAATAACATAAAATAAACGACAAAATAAGTTATTTGTACAAGTAGTTTTGCTACAAAAACAATACAAAGTTAATGTACCATTGAAATGTTGTTAAATTTACTTTGTCATTTATATTTATACTACATACACCCTCAATTACACACATACTAATACTTACACTTATACAATTTCCATATGAGTGTGTAGTTGTATTTATAGTAAAAAAAACGCTGTTTCAAGATAATCTGTTTAGATGACTTTCATTTCAATATTGTTTGTGGTTTTTAATGATTTTTTTTAGTTTAAATCCTTTTTTAAGAACATCAGAGCAAGTACCACCAAAAAGGATCAATATCAATGATCTTAACTAAAAGATTGCAAGTTAATTTAAGATTATTAAAGCTGTAGTAACAAATCATTAAATTTTAAAAACATATGTTTGCCTTTACATACAAATAACATGGTTTGAACTCCAATTCAAAAGAAAAATTCATAATACTTTAGGAAAACGTAGAAAAATATTAAAATAATAGTATAGTAAAAGTCCTTATTAAAAATCTCTATGCTAACTACTAAGACTTAATTTGTCATTTAATGACTGAATGCTAAATTTAAAAAAAAATTACAAACTTAAATGCGAATAATGTATATTCGTACAAATTTTTAACCACTTGATGATTTAACAATGTCTGCCTGTCCTTTAACTACAACGGATATAGAGAAGATTTTCAAACGATCAAAAAATATTTAAAAATTTAATTTGAAAATTTTATGGTTATATCAAGCTTTAGGTGAAGATATCTCGAATAAGAAACAAGATATGTCAGATTTTAAGTCCTTATATATGTCAGATGTTATGCCTGTATTGCATTTAGGGCAAAGATAATTCGGAGTGTTTTACATTATTGCTTTCCGGGAAGATCAAACCTCACTGGGACCATTTTTACATTTTTTGACATGCAAAGAACACGTAGGAACAAGTAATTTGTTTGTATGCTGCCTCTTCGAATACTTTCAACCGACACATTCATAAGCGTATGTAAGAATACTAACTCGAAATATATTTCGCTTTTGTGATATCAACTTATTTATAAAATATTTAACACCACAGTCACTCCTCTGTGGGAACATGTTTACTCGGCAACAGGAATTTAAATCAAAATAAGAATTTCACCGAGCATCTTTCAAACAGTTTTCCCGCAATTTGCGTTTTAATCAGAAATATTCCAATTACTAATTCCGGAAGACCAGAGATACTGGTATCACCTACATTTTCCTCTTCACATGTTACCTTTATAAAAGTTATTTCTTGTTGTGATTGCAATCGCGAGTAAAAGAGTTGCGGGACTATAAACATGATGATCTAATGTTTTCTCGACCTTTCCTTAGAATGATTTGATATGCAAACCGGAGAACCGATAAACAGATAACCCACAAGGTAGAGTTTTGAACTTAGTCTTGTTCCGATTATTGGAGATAGCATTTCGGGATACATGGGTTGCAAATTCGCTAAAGACTGATGCACTGTGAAATTCCGAATAAGTTTGGTGATGTTGCCGAAACAACAGACACCCCACAGACGAAATAAGCATTGAAAAGAAGTTGGTGTTAAATGTACATAATGTTCTATATAGGTTTGCCGAATAAATGAGAAATGTGCTGGGTTAAATGGTGATGGATGAATGGTATCTCTAACAAGCTATACCATTGAATTTTCCTTCCTTGTCCAGGCATGTTCAGGGAAAACTCTTTTAATACTAGATTATTTCAGTTCAGAGCAAAGTTATTGCACTTAAACCGACAAAGAGGCGGTGGTGAGTCTAGTCAGCTTACACAGTTGTTGCATAAGTACAATTTTCCGACCCAATAAATTATATATATTCTGGATCCTTATAGTTAGCGACGTAAATTAAGCCATTTCCGTCACTGTGTCTTTTGAAATCGATTTACTGAAGACAGCAGATATTTTCGGGGTCCAAAACATCAATAATTTTGTTAGACATGCTTTTAAGAAATATCCTATCCGAAGACAATCTGGGAATTTGGTACTCTCAAAATCACTTTAAATGAGTTGAATTTGTTTTTAATTCAAAAAAAAAACATGCATTAACTTGATTTTGTTCTTAATCCAACAAAATTCTTATAATATAGAAGATTTGCTTACAAAATAATAATTAAAAAGCCACAAACAATAGAAACAAACATAACTTCATAATATTCCCTAACTAACAGCTAAAATGAATCGATAATCCTCTAATAACAACCAAAAAATACAAATTTGTATACGATATATATTTTTTTTAAACTCAAAAATAAAAATATTACTTATAATAAATTAAGAGCTGAGAACACTTAATAAAGAGCTACGAAATGTCCAAGTCGAACGCCGATTTTAGTGCGTTCGACTTTAATGACAGCTCGGATAATTCAGATGTGGAAACACGAGGTCCATTTCTCAGTCGTGTTGCACTCGGCAACAGTAGTAAAAGTTTAGCGGTCAATAGTAATAATATCAACAATGCCAACAACAATAACAACCTTAGCTCAGGACATCATAATACGAATCAACAGCAGCAACAACAACAACAACTCAATAATTCAAGTCATTTATCCAGTAGTGCTTCCAATAGTAGTGCATCAAGTAGTGAAGATGAAGGAGAAACCAATGATGATAATATTGTTACCACAACAGCAGAACAACAGCAACGCCAACATCAACAACAGCAACAACAAATCTTACTACAGCAACAAAGGCAAAGACAACAACAGCTACATGAAGCCATTAATGGTACCAGCATTAACGAACATCTCCACGACGACGATAACAACAGCAACAGTAGCACAAGTAGCAGCAACAGTAGTAGCAGCACTGCACCTAGAGGCTCTACTGCAAGAGGAGGCATTGGAGTTGGAGGGGTGGGTAATGTTAGCAATAGTAGCTGCATTAATAATACGCAACAACATCAACAAAATGCCAGTGGCAGTAATGCTCAACAGTCTCATAATTCAGATGTCTTGTTAATGGCCGCCATGGGTGCTAGCAGTGGTCCAACAGCAACAACAACTACTATAGCAGCAAATGGCTTAACAGATGATAGTATAGTTGCCACATCAGTGGGTAGCAACAATAATATGGATGGCATGGATGCCAGAGATGGAGGCAATGCTGGTGATGGCGAAGGTTTAGCCTCCGGTCTTACTGAATCGAATACCACAAACCATAATAATACCAACAGTAGCAACAACAACATCAACAATAATAGCAGTTGTAATGTTAACAGTTTGCTCGACTCTGCTCTAGCAAGTGGCGGCGGCATTAATAGTCACATTCAAAACAATGGACATTCGAATGCAAGCAGTCACTGCAATGAACTAGTACGCAGCAGTAGTAGTGCCAGCTTAAGCAATGCCAGCCTCAATCATCATACGAGTATGGGTGGTGGTGGTGGAGGAGGCAGTGGTAGCATTGTAGGCGGTAGATCCAATGATGGTGGTGGCGGAGGAGGTAACGGTGGCGGAGGTGGTGGTAGTCTTTGTGGTGTACCCTCCTCGGCCTCAAGCTATGCACTCTCTGCTGCGGAACGTAAGAAATATCGTCATCAGAATTTCAGTAAAAACATTTATATTGGTACGAAAAATGCTGAAAAATGGGAGTATATGCGAACACGATTACATTTTAAAAACGATGTCGAATTTGTGGCATATCTACTGAATTTAGCTGATAATGATGGCGACCGTTTGGCAAAGTAAGTACAGAATTAAATACACATATATACATATGTAGTAATTAAGATTTTTGCTTGCACTTGTTTGCAGAGATTTTGTTAGGGTTTGTGAAGTTTTTATTAATTGATTATGAGAAGAAATGTGAAGTTAAGAAATCAAACAACACTATTTAATTGTTTAGCTTACAAATTATACGTTTGTACGAACTTAAAGCTGGTGGTTCACACCATGAGGACATGTCAGCTGATTTTGATAATTTATATTATTTTGTTAATGTACATTTATCAATTTTTATTAATTCTTCCTTCTAAGTTTTTGATTAAAAAGAAGGTCCTAAAGTCATATTTTTAGTGCCTGTTGAAACCAAAAGAATATTTTACTTTATACTTCCAATTTTAATCCACAAAACGTTCACTCTCTGTGCAGAGACCGAAACTGAGAAGCCGTCAATATATGAGTCAATTGGATCTTGAAGATAAAATATCAGAATTTTTCAGTTACTCATTTCGAGGGCCCACAACATTCATTGTTTACATGCAATTAGTTCCAAAAATAGAAATGAAAACCACCTACTAAGAATTCTGTGTGAATGTCAAACATTGTCAAAATGTTTGACATTCGATTGTAAATGACCAGTCTTTTGAAACCACATTAGAGCGAGAAATATAAAAACATTAGGTGAGCTATAGACGATTCACTTCCACCCCTTTATGAACCACAAAGAACAAGCAAATCAGGATGATGACTAAAGGAATGTCAAACATTTCAAGATATTGGACGATTGTATATGATCAGTTAATCGTATAACCCATTCGAGTGGGATTTCATATAAGATATAAAAACACTGTGTGATCTAAGGACGACTCACTACCGCTCCATTTTGACCTGAAAGATCAGGCAATTTTCAGACCATATCTAAAACATGACCAGTTAATCGTAGAACCTATTATAAAATGATTTCATATAAGATATAAAAATACTGGCTGAGCTGGAGACGACTCTCTGCGGTCCCTTTTTGACTAGAAAGTTTCGGCAATTTTCAGACCATACCTGAAGCCTATCATGACAACTTACAACCAGCCATACTGCAACACCAGTCTTTAAACCAATATTCTCTTCGTGCGCTTTTCGACCTTTCTAATAGACAAGACGATACAAAGAAGAGAATTCCAAAAAAAAAAACGCATATGAAAGACACTAGACCATTATATACTTTGCTCAAGTACTTGAGCTATTTGACATTTTAATTCTATTGTAGAATATACGGCAATCTTCAGACCATATCGGAAGTCTTTTATGACAACTTACAAATGCTACATCAGTCTTTAAACATTCTTTTTGTGTGTTTTTTGGACATCTCCTCTACGCCGGTATCAGTTAGGATAGGTCCTCAGTCCGCGTGTCAAATAACGTCTACAATTAATGGTCCTGACAGATTAAAGGTATTGTTAGAAGCTCTATACTCACCTTACTATTATTAAGATTGCAATAACAATAAGACGAAAAGGGAGGAGTGTTTTTGTAAGAAGTATTTGAAGAGACTTTAACACCATTAACCCATTTTTGGAACAACAGATATAATTAGATCCAAATATTTTTGAAGTGACATAGTTCTGAATATACTTCACGAACACTGATTCGACGTATGAAATATTAAGTACTTAGTAACGATATCGCTTTCTACATTTTTATTATCTGCTGATATATTGCTTTCAATATCCAACCATTTCCTCTTCGCTCGTCCAATAACGCCCCTGTTTAATTTAAACCCATTTTTTTAATATTTGCGTTTGGTGAACAATTTGCCACAAAGTAAAGTTGAAAGAAAAAATAGAAATAAAAGCAATACATTAAAGTTTTTAATGGCAGTTGTAAAAAAGTGGCAAAAAAAGAACAAAATCCAGAAACCTGAAACCAAAACGCTAAAAAAAAGAATGGTATATTTATGTTTCCTTGTCGTGTGGATCATTGCAATGGCACTTTGTTTTCCAAAAAAAAAAAACACCATTGGTTCGTTTGCTCGTTCATTCCTGTAGTTTGCTTCCACGGCATTGCATTGTAAATTACATGCTCGATAATCGTGACGACGACAACGGCGATGATGACGATAGTGCTAGGGAACTACTGCTGCTGTTCATGTTCACTGTGTTGATTATGACGATAATAACGATGTTGCTATGTTAGCGGAAGCGGAAATAAAAACACAAACGTAACGAACATACAAAGAAGTGAACAAAAGTGCAGATGAAAAAAAAGAAACCAACAGCAGCAACAACAACAACAATCTGCACTAGCAAATAACAACAAAGTAAAAAATTATTTACACCAATTTCACAGTGTGAGTTAAAAACTCATTCGCATGATATTTTTGCGCGGCTATATGCAATACTACATAAAGCAATGTTCAGTAGTTTTTTTTTTTTTTTTTGGTCAGAATTGCAACAAACAAAGAAAAAAAACATCAACATGAACAACGCCAAAATGTTAAAATAAAGTTAGGAGGGCTGATTGACAAATGCATGCAAGCTTTTAGCATACAACATTTTAGCACGAAAATATATGTTTGTAGCGCTAAAAACCTTAAATTAAGTATATTAAGCATTTTGGAGCTAATTTCCGAACCGATTTATTGATGAACGTCCATCCTTTTTTATTGTACCAGGTTTTATCACATTTAATCGTTGTAATAATTAACTTTTCTGTATATCAGATCATGTTATGATCGGTAGAAAACTTCTGAAAATCATTTAAGATTTAGTACACTGCAATGTGCACTGGTTCCAAATATAGAAACATAATTGAACATAAATTCTTCACGATCGGTCCCTATTTGGACCTCATTTTCATATAATGGCGATAAAAGGATTTGTTCGTAAAAACCCCTTCTTCTCTATTCTAGCAAGTCGTTATTGTATATTTTGGCCTTACAATCCGCTAATACGCTCTTAAAACCATCATTGCCAAACATTTTGTTAAACGATTGATTTTTTTCATCTACTGCTCTGGTGTGAGCACTCCACGTTCTGGATCTGAAGAGATCCTTGAATTTGTACGAACTTTCATGCCACGAGATTTATTTACCTAGAAACTGGCTTCCACAATTTTCCAAAATGCGCTGAAGCAGGTTTAATAAAATACCCGTTATTTTCGCCGTCGATAAGTGTTTCACCTGAGACATTAGAATGGATCTATTTCTATAGGGCGTTACCTTTCACCTGACCCTCGTTTCAGGCTTTCTGGATGGGCTTGAGCTGCATATCGTTCTACATGTAGCAGGCATGCAATTTTGCTGCGAGTCTTGTTTTTTTACCATTAAAATGAATGCAACAAATGTGCACACATACAATTTCCTTTGTAAATTTCAGCAAATTTCTTTTTTACTTATTTTTCTTTCTGCTCTGCATCCTCTTGATGCCATTCATATGAGTTTGAAAATCAAACCAAAAGTGAAAAATTGTTCAAGTGCAATTATAAAAAAGGAAAACACTGAAAAAATAGAGCCCAAATACGAGGAAATACATAAATACAGTGTGGTTGAGAGAAAACGTTTGTTTGCCAGTGTTTGCAAGATTGTCGGTTGAATTCAGTCTACATGGAGTATGGGGTGCTAAAGGGGATTTGGAAATATAAGGATTTTCACGAAAATTGCATATATGTAGTATGTATACTTACATTTACTACTTTATTTGTACTTGTATGTGCATAAAACCGTTACAGGAAATTCATCAGTAGAACTGCCACAACAACAACACTATGACTAACAATCGCATCATTATCCTTCTTCATAACATTAGCTGTGGAATAAAGTGTACCCACATTTAAACATACACATATAATCCTACATATTTATACTTATGTATTCACACAATATTATACATACATACGTACTTAATATTACACATTTATACGTACAACCATTTGACTATTCAAATCTCAATAGTATTCAACTATAAAACACGCACACAGTAGAGTGCACATGCTGTTTTACTACTTTAGATCCTCTTGCTAAATGAAAAACACAGCAGCAACAACAACGAAAATACTAAAACAAAAAAATGTATGTATATATGGTTCCAAAAAGGAAACAAACTTAACAACAAAAAACCTTCAGTTTTCTATAAAACCCCCCACAGATGGGGCCATGTTTTCGGTATCTCAAATATTCTGACCGCATATCACAAACATACACATAAATACATACATATTTACACGCATACATTACGCTTATTATAATTACACACAGCCACATATATGTTTAAGTAGATATACAAGTATGTGTAATTGTATATTTGTATTATTGTTGTGTACAACTGTAATTTCTGCTTACAACTGGGTTTATTTAACAGTGTTACCAATCATTATAAGAATTACGAATTAATTTTGATAACCAAAAATTTTTTCCATGGACTAGAACTGAACTAGAACTGAACTAGAACTGAACTAGAACTGAACTAGAACTGAACTAGAACTGAACTAGAACTGAACTAGAACTGAACTAGAACTGAACTA
>NC_060951.1:47000386-47008671 GCF_022045245.1 Lucilia cuprina | reverse complement strand
CAGTTCTAGTTCAGTTCTAGTTCAGTTCTAGTTCAGTTCTAGTTCAGTTCTAGTTGAGTTCTAGTTGAGTTCTAGTTCAGTTCTAGTTCAGTTCTAGTTCAGTTCTACTTCAGTTCTAGTTCAGTTCTAGTTCAGTTCTAGTTCGGTTCCTGTTCAGTTCTAGTTCAGTTCTAGTTCGGTTCTAGTTCAGTTCTAGTTCAGTTCTAGTTTAGTTCAGTTCTAGTTCAGTTCTAGTTCAGTTCTAGTTCTAGTTCAGTTCTAGTTCAGTTCTAGTTCAGTTCTAGTTCAGTTCTAGTTCAGTTCTAGTTCAGTTCTAGTTCAGTTCTAGTTCAGTTCTAGTTCAGTTCTAGTTCAGTTCTAGTTCAGTTCTAGTTCAGTTCTAGTTCAGTTCTAGTTCAGTTCTAGTTCAGTTCTAGTTCAGTTCTAGTTCAGTTCTAGTTCAGTTCTAGTTCAATTCTAATTCAGTTCTAGTTCAGTTCTAGTTCAGTTAAAGTTCAGTTTCAAGTCATTTCATTTTCAATAAATTTTTATAAAAATACTTTCTTCTTTTGCACTGAAGCACTTTGACGCAACGTTTTCATTTCCATTAGCAAGTAATTTTAAAATGATACACTAGTCAACAAATTAAAACATTCTTTTGTGAAAATACAAATAAGAACACATTTAAGTGGAAACCAAAAATAATTTAGAAAATAAATAGTTGTTTCAATTATATTTTGTTCCTTTTATATAAATTTAATTTATGTAATTTTTAGTTGTTAATTTTCAAATTTTAAGTTAAAAAAGAAAAATAAATGTAAAATACACATCAAAATTTTATAATAAATTGTGCCAAGTTATAATAAAACGAAATAAAAATATGAGATAATATAAAACTGATAATGTAAATTATAAAAAATAAATTTAAAATAAAAATCAAATATTTGTAAGTGTAATAAATAAAATTAAAATGTAGTAAATAAAAAATTTAAAAATGTAACAGATAAAAATCTATTCTTATAATAGAAAAAACGCTGATAGAAACAAAAAAAATAATTACACCCAGATTTCAACAACAACTAAAATTGGAAGCTATTTTTACACCTTGTATAATCTTAAATAAAAAATAACTTAAATAAAAAAAGATTTTATGTATTAAAACCAAAAAAATTAAAATAAAAAATACAAGTACAAAATAAACTCCAAGAAAAACAAAAAAGAAATACCTAATCGCTCCACACACTCAATGTATACAGAAAGTCCTTCATTATCAAAACAAAAATCAAATAAAACCTAAAATTGAATCCTTTAAAACACAATGATATTAAATAAACAGAAATATGAAAATATTTAAAAAGCTAACAGCATTTCATTTCTAACCATATATGCCTGTACTATACTATATATATACTATACATATATATTTATTATATATAACTTAATAAAAAAATATATATTTCACACAAAATATATATTTAATTGTATGTATTTATATCTATATATTTTAAATTTTAAGTATGTATTTCAAGTAACAGACAGACACACACACACTCACTCGATTTCTTGCAGTCTAACTTATTTCATTCCAAAAAATATATAATTATTTAAATGTCTGAATCTAGTTTTTTTTTCTTTAAACACTTTTAAATTATTGCATAAATCTTTTTTATAATTTTATGTAATAATAAAATTTCCCTTTTAAATAGAAACACATTTTTACGAATCTCCCCTAAAATAAATAAATATTTGAAAACTAATCAAATATTTATAATTAAATGCAATAAATAGAACATTTTTGGTATGAATTATGTTTAGCATTTCATGTAAAATATTAAAATAATAAATACAAAATAAAAATAAATAATATAAAGTTACCATATATTTAATACATTATATACATACATAAATAATAATGATATAATACATAAACTATATACATATGAAAATAAATTTACCAAAAATATAAATAAATTAAAAAAAAAAATAAATCTTTAGAAGTTTTATTGTAATGGCGAACAAGTTTAAGCTTAAAGCTTTCATACAAATATATACCATATTGATATTTGAATAATAAATGGACTTTTATGTTTTCACTCAAAAAATCGATTTTTGGTAAGGAATTCAAGTGATCACAGATTTTCACTGTTTTGGCTCTATCTCTTCTAGTTTCCTAGATAAATGGACTTTTATGTTTTCACTCAAAAAATCGATTTTTGGTGAGAAATTTAAGTGATCATAGATTTTTACTGTTTTGGTTCTATCTCTTCTAGTTTCCAATATAAATGGCCTTTTATGTTTTCACTCAAAAAATCTATTTTTGGTAAGGAATTCAAGTGATCACAGATTTTAACTATTTTGGCTCTATCTCTTCTAGTTTCCAAGATAAATGGACTTTTATGTTTTCACTCAAAAAATTCGAAATTTGGTGGGAAACTTAAGTGATCACAGATTTTCGCTGTTTTGGCTCTATCTCTTCTAGTTTCCTAGATAAATGGACTTTTATGTTTTCACTCAAAAAATCGATTTTCATAAGGAAGTAGAAGTGATCACAGAATATCATTATTTTGGCTCTATCTCTTCTAGTTTCCAAGATAAATAAACATTTATGTTTTTACTCAAAAAATCGATTTTTGATGGGAAATAGAAGTGATCACAGATTATATTTATTTTGGCTCTATCTCTTCTAGTTTCCAAGATAAATGGACTTTTGTGTTTTCACTCGAAAAATCGATTTTCATTAGGAAGTAGAAGTGATCACAGATTATCATTATTTTGGCTCTATCTCTTCTAGTTTTCAAGATAAATAAACATTTATATTTTCACTCAAAAAAATCGATTTTCATTAGGAAATAGAAGCAATCACAGATTACCTTTATTTTGGCTCTATCTCTCCTAGTTTCCAAGATAAATGGACTTTTGTGTTTTCACTCAAAAAATCGATTTTCATTAGGAAATAGAAGTGATCACAGATTATCCTTATTTTGGCTCTATCTCTTCTAGTTTCCAAGATAAATGGACTTTTATGTTTTTACTCAAGAAATCGATTTTTATTAGGAAACAGCAAAACAGTTAAAATCTGTGATCACTTAAATTTCTCACCAAAAATCGATTTTTTGAATGAAAACATAAAAGTCCATTTATCTAGGAAACTAGAAGAGATAGAGCCAAAACAGCGAAAATCTGTGATCACTTAAGTTTCCCACCAAATTTCGAATTTTTTGAGTGAAAACATAAAAGTCCATTTATCTAGGAAACTAGAAGAGATAGAGCCAAAACAGTGAAAATCTGTGATCACTTAAATTTCTCACCAAAAGTCGATTTTTTGAGTGAAAACATAAAAGTCCATTTATCTAGGAAACTAGAAGAGATAGAGCCAAAACAGTGGAAATCTGTGATCACTTAAATTTCCCACCAAAAGTCGATTTTTTGAGTGAAAACATAAAAGTCCATTTATCTAGGAAACTAGAAGAGATAGAGCCAAAACAGTGAAAATCTGTGATCACTTGAATTTCATACTAAAAACCCATTTTTTGAGTGAAAATATAAAAGTCCATTTATCTTGGAAACTAGAAGAGATAGAGCCAAAACAGTGAAAATCTGTGATCACTTAAATTTCCCACCAAAAATCGATTTTTTGAGTGAAAACATAAAAGTCCATTTATCTAGGAAACTAGAAGAGATAGCGAAAATCTGTGATCACTTAAATTTCCCACCAAATTTGGGATTTTTTGAGTGAAAACATAAAAGTCCATTTATCTAGGAAACTAGAAGAGATAGAGCCAAAACAGTGAAAATCTGTGATCACTTGAATTCCTTACCAAAAATCGAGTTTTTGAGTGAAAACATAAAAGTCCATTTATCTTGGAAACTAGAAGAGATAGAGCCAAAACTGTGAAAATCTGTGATCACTTGAATTCCTTACCAAAAATCGATTTTTTGAGTGAAAACATAAAAGTCCATTTACCTTAGTGAAAACATAAAAGTCCATTTATCTTGGAAACTAGAAGAGATAGAGCCAAAACATTGGAAATCTGTGATCACTTAAATTTCCCACCAAAAGTCGATTTTTTGAGTGAAAACATAAAAGTCTATTTATCTTGAAAACTAGAAGAGATAGAGCCAAAACAGTGAAAATCTGTGATCACTTAAATTTCTCACCAAAAATCGATTTTTTGAGTGAAAACATAAAAGTCTATTTATCTTGAAAACTAGAAGAGATAGAGCCAAAACACTGAAAATCTGTGATCACTTGAATTTCATACTAAAAACCCATTTTTTGTGTGAAAATATAAAAGTCCATTTATCTTGGAAACTAGAAGAGATAGAGCCAAAACAGTGAAAATCTGTGATCACTTGAATTCCTTACCAAAAATCGATTTTTTGAGTGAAAACATAAAAGTCCATTTATCTTGGAAACTAGAAGAGATAGAGCCAAAACTGTGAAAATCTGTGATCACTTGAATTCCTTACCAAAAATCGATTTTTTGAGTGAAAACATAAAAGTCCATTTACCTGAGTGAAAACATAAAAGTCCATTTATCTTGGAAACTAGAAGAAATATAGCCAAAACAGTAAAAATCTGTGAGTGAAAACACAAAAGTTCATTTATCTTGGAAACTAGAAGAGATAGAGCCAAAACAGTGAAAATCTGTGTCACTTAAATTCCTTACCAAAAATCGATTTTTTGAGTGAAAACGTAAAAGTCCATTTATCTAGGAAACTAGAAGAGATAGAGCCAAAACAGTGAAAATCTGTGATCACTTAAATTTCTCACCAAAAATCAATTTTTTGAGTGAAATCATAAAAGTCCATTTATCTTGGAAACTAGAAGAGATAGAGCCAAAACAGTAAAAATCTGTGTTCACTTGAATTCCTTACCAAAAATCGATTTATTGAGTGTAAACATAAAAGTCCATTTATCTAGGAAACAAGAAGAGATAGAGCCAAAACAGTTAAAATCTGTGATCTGTGATTCCTTATCAAAAATCGATTTTTTGAGTGAAAACATAAAAGTCCATTTATCTAGGAAACTAGAAGAGATAGAGCCAAAACAGTGAAAATCTGTGATCACTTGTATTCCTTACCAAAAATCCATTTTTTGAGTGAAAACATAAAAGTCCATTTATCTAGAAAACTAGAAGAGATATAGCCAAAACAGTGAATATCTGTTATCACTTGAATTCCTTACCAAAAATCGATTTTTTGAGTGAAAACATAAAAGTCTATTTATCTAAGAAACTAGAAGAGATAGAGCCAAAACAGCGAAAATCTGTGATCACTTAAGTTTCCCATCAAATTTCGATTTTTTGAGTGAAATCATAAAAGTCCATTTATCTAAGAAACTAGAAGAGATAGAGCCAAAACAGTGGAAATCTGTGACCACTTCAATTTCTCACCAAAAATCGATTTTTTGAGTGAAAACACAAAAGTCCATTTATCTTGGAAACTAGAAGAGATAGAGCCAAAACAGTGAAAATCTGTGATCACTTGAATTCCATACTAAAAACCCATTTTCAGATAGTGCCAAAACAGTGGAAATCTGTGACCACTTAACTTTCTCACCAAAAATCGATTTTTTGAGTGAAAACACAAAAGTCCATTTATCTAGGAAACTAGAAGAGATAGAGCCAAAACAGTGAAAATCTGTGATCACTTAAATTTCCCACCAAAAGTCGATTTTTTGAGTGATATCATAAAAGTCCATGTATCGTGGAAACTACAAGAGATAGAGCCAAAACAGTGAAAATCTGTGATCGCTTGAATTTCATACTAAAAACCGATTTTTTGAGTGAAAACATAAAAGTCCATTTATCTAGGAAACTAGAAGAGATAGAGCCAAAACATTGGAAATCTGTGATCACTTAACTTTCCCACCAAATTTCGATTTTTTTGAGTGAAAACATAAAAGTCCATTTATCTAGGAAACTAGAAGAGATAGAGCCAAAACAGTGGAAATCTGTGACCACTTCAATTTCTCACCAAAAATCGATTTTTTGAGTGAAAACACAAAAGTCCATTTATATACGAAACTAGAAGAGATAGAGCCAAAACAGTGAAAATCTGTGATCACTTAAATTTCCCACCAAAAGTCGATTTTTTGAGTGAAAACATAAAATTCCATTTATCTAGGAAACTAGAAGAGATAGAGCCAAAACAGTGGAAATCTGTGATCACTTAAATTTCCCACCAAAAGTCGATTTTTTGAGTGAAAACATAAAAGTCCATTTATCTAGGAAACTAGAAGAGATAGAGCCAAAACAGTTAAAATCTGTGATCACTTAAGTTTACCATCAAATTTCGAGTTTTTGAGTGAAAACATAAAAGTCCATTTATCTTGGAAACTAGAAGAGATAGAGCCAAAACAGTGAAAATCTTGATCACTTAAATTTCTCACCAAAAATCAATTTTTTGAGTGAAAACATAAAAGTCCATTTATCTTGGAAACTAGAAGAGATAGGGCCAAAACATTGGAAATCTGTGATCACTTGAATTCCTTACCAAAAATCTATTTATTGAGTGTAAACATAAAAGTCCATTTATCTAGGAAACAAGAAGAGATAGGCCAAAACAGTTAAAATCTGTGATCACTTGAATTCCTTACCAAAAATCGATTTTTTGAGTGAAAACATAAAAGTCCATTTATCTAGGAAACTAGAAGAGATAGAGCCAAAACAGTGAAAATCTGTGATCACTTGAATTCCTTTCCAAAAATCGATTTTTTGAGTGAAAACATAAAAGTCAATTTATCTAGGAAACTAGAAGAGATAGAGCGAAAACAGTTAAAATCTGTTAAAATCTGAAAACATAAAATTCCATTTATCTAGGAAACTGGAAGAGATAGAGCCAAAACAGTTAAATCTGTGATCATTTAAATTTCGTACCAAATTTCGAATTTTTTGAGTGAAAACATAAAAGTCCATTTATCTTGGAAACTAGAAGAGATAGAGCCAAAACAGTAAAAATCTGTGATCACTTGAATTCACTTGAGATAGGGCCAAAACAGTGAAAATCTGTGATCACTTGAATTCCTTACCAAAAATCGATTTTTTGAGTGAAAACATAAAAGTCCATTTATCTAGAAAACTAGAAGAGATATAGCCAAAACAGCGAAAATCTGTGATCACTTAAGTTTCCCACCAAATTTCGAGTTTTTGAGTGGAACCATAAAAGTCCATTTATCTTGGAAACTAGAAGAGATAGAGCCAAAACAGTTAAAAATCTGTGATCACTTGAATTTCATACTAAAAACCCATTTTTTGAGTGAAAATATAAAAGTCCATTTATCTTGGAAACTAGAAGAAATAGAGCCAAAACAGTTAAAAATCTGTGATCACTTGAATTTCATACTAAAAACCCATTTTTTGAGTGAAAATATAAAAGTCCATTTATTTTGGAAACTAGAAGAGATAGAGCCAACACAGTGAAAATCTGTGATCACTTGAATTCCATACCAAAAACCCATTTTTTGAGTGAAAATATAAAAGTCCATTTATCTTGGAAACTAGAAGAGATAGAGCCTAAACAGTAAAATTCTGTGATCACTTAAATTTCCCACCAGAAACCTATTTTTCAGTGAAAATATAAAAGTCCATTTATCTTGGAAACTAGAATCTCTTCTAGAGCCAAAACAGTGAAAATCTGTGATCACTTGAATTCCTTACTAAAAATCGATTTTTGAAGCGAAAACATTAAAGTCCATTTATCTAGGAAACTAGAAGAGATAGAGCTAAACCTGTTGAATTCCATACCAAAAACCCATTTTTTGAGTGAAAACACAAAAGACCATTTATCTAGGAAACTAGAAGAGATAGAGCTAAAACTGTGATCAGTTTAATTCCATGCCAAAAATCCATTTTTTGAGCGAAAACATCTTGGAAACTAGAAGAGATAGAGCCAAAACAGTAAAAATCTGTGATCACTTGAATTCCCTACCAAAAGCCATTTTTTGAGTGAATACATAAAAGTCCATTCATCTTGGAAACTAGAAGTGATAGAGCCAAAACAACAAAAATGTGTGATCACTTAAGTTTCCCACCAAAAACCGATTTTTTGAGTGAAAACATAAAAGTCAATTTATCTAGAAAACTAGAAGAGTTATAGCCAAAACAGTGAATATCTGTTATCACTTGAATTCCATACTAAAAACCCATTTTTTTAGTGAAAATATAAAAGTCCATTTATCTTGGAAACTAGAATATATAGAGCCAAAACAGTGAAAATCTGTGATCACTTGAATTCCTTACCAAAAATCGATTTTTTGAGTGAAAACATAAAAGTCCATTTATCTAGGAAACTAGAAGAGATAG
>NC_060951.1:46987710-47000286 GCF_022045245.1 Lucilia cuprina | reverse complement strand
GAACTAGAACTGAACTAGAACTGAACTAGAACTGAACTAGAACTGAACTAGAACTGAACTAGAACTGAACTAGAACTGAACTTGAACTGAACTAGAACTGAACTAGAACTGAATTAGAACTGAACTAGAACTAAGCTAGAACTGAACTAGAATTATTCCTAAAATATTATAGCTCGCTGTGGAGGATTAATGTAAACAATTCTATAATATTTACTTTTTGCACTTCCCACTTATCTGTCCATAATCTTAAAATCAAAATACATTTTTTACCTAAAGCAGACTTTACTTTGTTAAACTTCGCCCATTATACCATCTTAAATCCTTAACTAATAGTAAGCAGGGAATGGATGATAATTTGAGGGATTGGAAGCATGATGATTAGCCGAGGGTAATACTGGTGGTCTAACGCCCGGATGATAATTACTAGAGGCAACTTGATGATAAGCACCAAAACCACGAGCCATATGACGATTCTGGGCAGTCTCACCCAATAGACGCGATTGATCGGAACCCAATAAACGATTATTTTGTTCCATTAGTAAATGAGCTGTGGGATCAACAAGCAAACGATGTTGATCGGCGGCAGCAGCATTTGAGGCAGCTAATATACGATGCTGTTCAACGGTCGAAAGAAGACGATGGTGTTCGAGACTCTCACGACTTTGATGTTGCATTTGAGATGAAAGGAATGAGCGGTTGTTACCAACGGACATATTGGTATTAGGAGTAAGATCTAATGAAGCCATTCTTAACATGTCATGGTGAGGATGATTGTAGGGTAGTTGGGGAGGCGAGGGTACTACATAGTTGGCAGTACGACTTAAATCAACCGATGTAGCTTGATCATGTTCCTGTTCACTCAGTTGATCGGAGAGCATGCTATGCATAGCGGATTGATGTTGCTGCATGCTTAGTTGGCTGGGATGTTCCTGTTGCTGGTGTTGTGAACCTGTGCCGGAACCACCGGAAGAAGAACTATGATGCTGTTGTTGACTTTGGGATTGTGACTGTTGATTCTGTTCTCTTTCGGATAGTATATCATAGATGTGATGGTGATATCTGCCAATGCCCGGCAAATTGGCTGAACTATTACTGGGCAATTGGAAATTATGATGATAGTTTGAAGAGCTAACATTTGAACGGGATGACATATCCAGGCCTTGTAGATCTGATATGTCGTTATTTGAACTGGCAGTCGCAGCGGAGTTACTGGTGCGATATTCTGTGGGCGAATCAATATTTTGATTGTTATACTTTAAAGCTGTGGAATTAGCTAAACTTTCATATTTTGAATACATCAAATCCATTTGTGATTGAGGGAATTTCATGCGCATATCTTGACCCACGCTGTTGTTACAAAGAAAAAAAAAAAATTTAATTAAAATATATGAATTCATATGTATATAAAATTCAAAACCCACCTGTTTTGCGGCATTATACTATTTTCTTCATCACTTGATAAGTGATTATGGCCTCCCGTCAAGGCCTGCCTTCTATCATTTTCCGAATCAGATCTGTGCTTGTGTCGCATAACATCACCATTATTAAAATTATAACGCGGTATTGAAGGTGAGGAAGCTGGTGAAATAAGTTCATGTTCGGGATAACTACTACCTACACTAGAAGCATTTCTTCGTTGATTTTGAGCGAGAGCAGCGGGTAAAGGTGAAGAGGCTGATATGTTGTTATTACTACTATTGCCTCCCGTGCTATTAGCACTACTATTACTACCCGCTGTACCAGGGCCACCTGGTGTACCACCATTTGAGCCAGGATTGTTACCAAACATGCTGTAATCTCTCCCGGGTGAAATTGGTTGAGGTGACGGTGGTGTACGATGTTGGGCCGCCGACGGAAATGGATCTCCATCATTGTTGCCCGCATTACCCATGTGTTGAGCGCGTGGCGTAGAACCGGCATCCACTTCCACTTCATTGTTTTGGTTGCTTCGGGGATTTGTTGGCGTTGAAGCACTGGGCGATATGTTACAAGAATTAAGATTATTGCCTTGGTTCGGAAACATTGGCAGTGGTGGTATTTGCATGGGGAAATTATTTAAGTTCTTCATCATTTTCAATTCACTCTCTAAGTTATCCATTGGATTTGAGGCATTAAAACGATTTGTTTCGGAATCGACATGAGAACTCATGGGACTATCGGTGTTTATATTATTTTCGGTGGGGACTTTTAAGTCGTTATTATCATTGTCGATCATGTTGCCAACAGAATTTAAAGCTGCCTCAACCAACATGCTGGCCGAGGAAGATGATCCCGTACCGGTACCACTCAGTCTTGCATTTGCATTATTATAAAATGAACTCATAAAGGCTTGAGATTGTGACAAGGAATTCATTGACATTTGACTATTTTCACCTTGATTATTGGCCGAACCATTTGCGGCGCCCAAGCCATTGTTGGGATTTGTCACTGCATTACCCGTATTGGCAGCTGCTCCAGCACCAGCATTATTTCCAGAATTGTGATGATACTGAGACATTTGACCATTAGCAGCAGCATTATTAGATTCGACAACATCTAGGAATGAAGAGTTTTCATCTTCTTCTCTAGCATTACCTGTATGATGGTTGTGAGATGGATTGGCGGAGTTAATGAGTCGTGAAAGAAAATCTCTATTGGAACCCATTAGTTTTGTCGGATCGTCGTTATTACTCTGAGGCACCGCAAATGGTGGCAAGGCCATATCATTGTTACCACCACCTGACATGCCGCATGAATTTTGATTCGTTGTCATGCCAGTGCCCCCGCCCATTTCAGCTACAGCACAGTCTCTAGACAAATGACGATCATCGTCACTAATCCATTTTTTACTTCCTTTACTCACAACCAAATTTTGACCCATGGCATTCATGCCCGGGTTATGGCGATAACCGTTATTGTCATGGGTCATTTGCTGACCACCATGATGGCCATGGTGACCATGGTCCTCTTCCTCATCATCATCCTCTTCATCGTCTTCATCATGACCCATGGTCGACTGATGATGATGACCCATGCCCATGTGTTGTGTATTCAAACCAGTCATCATATGCATTTTGCTAGTGGGATCATCAGCTGTAGCTCCAGTCATAGCTGAGACAGCGGCAGCAGCTGCTACAACTTGTTGTACTTGTTGCTGTGCCGTCAAACGTTGGGCGGTGGTTGTTAAGAAAGACTCAACTAAACTTAGTTGAGCATTTTGTTTACGTCTCATTTGCTCCATATGCTCTTGTTCCTGTTGCTCCATTAAATGATAATCTTTGGGTTTGCGACCTCTCTTGCGTGGTGGTGGTTTCTCGCCAAATATACTAGAAATTTTCGAGGATAGCAGTGATAGATTGGGTTCATTGCGACACAGATCCTTGATAGACTTGCCGGACTTTTTAATGGCTTCGAAAATGTTGTCATCGGAAAATTCAGCATCACTTTGAATGCTGGAACTCATAACAGAATTCTGATCCTCCAAACTCTTGCGTCTTCTACGAGGAGCTTGTTCTATAAAAACGTACATAAGGAAAATAAATCAAACTTAGAAATTATGAACATAACTAAAGCTACACCATTAAAAAACCCACCCAGAAAATCAACTTTCATACCACCCGAATAAGCATCAAATGTATAAGCCACACTACGTTCAATTTTCGGCATTTGTTCCTGTGAATAATTGTGGACCTTCTTATAATGAAATTGCAGACACTGTTTGGTGGTGAAGGCAGCATTACATTCCGATTCCGAACATCTTAAAGTAAAATAAAATAACAAATTATAAATTAATTATTAAGCTTTAATAAGGATTTAAAGACTCACTTAAATGGCCTCACACCGGAATGAGTTAGCATATGTATCTTCAAATTGCTGCGATTCTGGAAGAGCTTCTGACATCGGGGACAACTAACCACTGTCGAATTGCGACTGTGTACCTCCTTGGCATGACGCTGCAATGCTGCACGTGAGCCTAGAAGTTTTGAACATAAGTTACACTGAAAATCTCGTAAAACATCAGCCACATCTAAAATGAAAATTTTGGAATGAAGAGAAATGAAATTTTGGAGAAGTGGTGACTTTTGGTGTACTAACAAAATCATAAACCAAAAAGTGATTAATTGTTTAAATTAGGAGCATAAATTTAATACTGGATTGTTAAGGCGGGTTAGTTTTTAATTGTTGATTTTTTTTGGTTAGTACTTTATGCATCATGCGTTGTTAGATTAATTGGATTAGCGTAAAGATCGTAAAAGGTTTTGCTATTAAAATTTTAGTAATTTTAGTTTGTGCAGGTTTCCTGACATCCTGGAGTAGCTGAAATTTGCACAGTTTGATTCAGTTTTTCTTATAAAGACATGCTGTAGTTTCCGTTTTTTACATTGTCGACAATTACTGTGGAGCTTCTTAAAGATTCCTTTTTTTAAGAGTCTGGAGTATTTTTCATAATAGAGTCGATAATTTTGGCGATTAGTTTCCATAACGGGAAATCAATATTCCCTCTCCATTTCTAACGAAGATCTTAAATATATATATTTAAACCGTAAAAAATCTGGATATACCGACTCTTTCATTTCGAGGACTTAAGGGAAAGACAGTTTAAACAAAATAAATGTTCATAATAACAAATGCAACCAATTGTTGTTAGAGTTCATGAGTTAAATAAATAATTGTTAATTAAAATAAAAAAAGAAACAAAATCAAAATATGACATCAACTTAAGGGTAAAAAAGCATTATGATGTAACATTGATGGATGTTAATGTAATGCGATGAATGTTGATTAAGATGAGCTGATTGTTATACGAATAATAAATACAAATACATAAGTACATATACATATATACAGACATACATAGATATTATATAGACCAAAATAATATTGATTCAAAACAAATTGCGTATTTTGTGTGGCTGTGTGTGTTTTGAGACCAATTGCTATGACAATTATGAAGTGTAATTGTATGAGCAATATGTATGAGTAGGAGGGAAATCTGAAACGTTTTTTATAAAAAATTAAGTCTCTGTTATCGAAGAAAATAACAGCTTTAGCATGTTGTTTCGATAAAGCTATCCAGCAAAAATAAAACGAAGTACTTTCAAAAGAATAACATTTATCAGCACTTTAAAAGTAGCACTAATTGAATTTGTTTACCTTCTGTGAAAGTGATGTTTATTAACTTCCAAAGAATCGAAAAGAATCCAAATTAATTTAAAATTTAAGGTATAATTTTTGTACTGAATATTTTTATTTTAAATTCGTTTTATTTTAGAGTTGATTGATAAATGCGTGCAATTTATTTATATATCTTAATATTGTTTAAGTTAATTTAGTTGTATTTTTTAATACTACAATTTCACTTCCTAATAACTTTCAAAAAAAGAACCTATAAATTACTTCCTGCGAATGACTTCAGATGTATTGAATTTAGAATCAAATAAAAAGAACATTCCTCCTATGAAAAGCCTGTGTGAAACCCATCACTTCTTCAGGTCTTTTTCAGTACTTTCATATAGTAAATTCTACTTCTATTTCGCTTCTTTGGATGTTCTTTTTTTGCTGGGTATCTTAGGTATACTACATACATATATTCGGCGCTCTTAAGAATTTTGTTACGTACAGGTAGTAGCTACTTTCTATCGCCGTAGAATACAACTGGCATTCTATAATCATTACAACAATTGGTACAACAAAAGATTTATTGTATTACAGTCATTGCCAGAATTGTCATCAGAACTCGTGGGAATATAACTGCTTGTTTTAGATGAAGACTTTCAAATTGGTTTTAGCAATGATGATCATGTTGTCAATAGATTCAACATGTTGGTCAAATACGGTAAACCCATATTGGAAAGTGCTGCCGTTTCAAAGTTGTGAAGATATTGAGAAAACCATCGAACAAAAGTAGTACAACCAGGGTACAAATTACGGTCTTCGAAATTACATTTACATTTCGATCAATATCAAAAACCTAATTTTGCTTCCAGTTCCAGTAAGACTAAAACTAGTCAAATTTGATTAATTTTCTATCATTTGGATTTGTCACTGGTCTCCAATATAAAAAATTAAGAACTGACGGCATTTGTAAAAAAAAGTCTCATTAATTTATAGACATATATTTTACCTAAGATTTATAACTCGAGGATCTCAAGAATTCTTCAGATAACTAAGTTTCCGAAGTCATTTTAAACTTCACCCAAAGATTTCTAAACTCTTGGCTATTAAATCATCTGAATGAAAATACCAATCTGTTTTTAGTCGTATTGGCCCCTAAAATATACGTGTCTCATAGCTTCTATCTATAAAGTGATTTTTAAAACTGATCTCGTACATTAGCACTTAGTATATTACCACAGCAACTAAGTATTTAGACACACTCGTACCCCACACTTTTATACGCAATTTCCAATGTATACATACTGATAAATACTTAAAGAGACAAAATACAATCATGTAACAGGCCTAAAATAGCAATTTAATTGTCTTTGGTTGTATTTTGTCTTTTAAAAATATAATTAAATTTAAGCAAAAATTTTCCAATTTTCTTCACTTAAATTTTAATACAAACTACTCAAAACTTTTATTTGATACAGAAAATTTGAACAAAAAATTAAAATTTTCAAACTACATAAAATTTTTGCTTACAAAGCAAATCTCTTTAGACAATAAAATACTATAAAATACGTAAACGTGCTGCCAAATGACCAAAACAATTTTAGTTTTGAGGTTAGTTTTTTTAATTTGTTTTGGTTTTTACTATTTCTCATACTTTGTTTTTAGTTGTTGTAGTTTGTTATTTTTTTGTTTGCAAATTATTTTCTTACCACTGTGCATACGCTTAATGTGAGCTTTCAGTTTTTGTGGTCGATAGTATTTTCGACCACAAAAATCACATATAGGCCGTGTACGATTCGGATTTGCGGCACAACCGTATGTGCGATGCATTTCCAAATAACTGAGACGTAAAAAGAACTTGTTGCAAAATTGACACTGATGTGCACCTTTGCCATCATGTTTTTCCGCAGCATGTTTCATAATATTGTCCTTACCCAATACCGCTTCACCGCATACTTTACAATGATATTTACGTATTGTTAGACTCATTGTTGGATCATGGAATACCGAGCAGTGCGTGCGATAGTAAAGAGGATGATCAAATTTCAAATTGCAACCGCCACAATCTATTGTTGTTGTTGTTGTTTTGGGGAAAAATAAATTTTTATTAATAGAGTTTTTTTAAGATAAATATTTCATTAAAATCCTGAATGTATTTTTTAGATAGTAAAAAAACTGCCTAATAAGTATGCACCTTTCTTAATATTATTTACCTGATATTATTCTTTATCTGTGTTAGTTGAAATAAACTTTCTGAAGTTCTTATAAAACATTGATCCTTTATGATTATGAATCGTTCAATAAATTATTTTTTATATCATAAACCTTCAATTGCTAATAAATTTATTTTCTAATTTTTTTTCTAGAAATATTAAACATCAAATCCAGATCCCATCATAGATCCGGTAAGTTTAATTTTATTCATAATTTTAAAACTATTTATATATATGCCTGACATTAATTTGTAAAAAAAACAAACTAAGCTAAAACTTCCTCTATCTAAATTTAAGACCCATCTTTTCAACTCCCATATCTCATACATATTCAAAAGAAAGCCCATCGCCCATTTTTCACAATCACAATAATTAACTGCAAACACAGAATTCAATAAAACTCACTTGTCTTTTCCGACCAATGTTTCTTACGCCACATCGTATTGCAATCATCACTCCAATACAGCAATTCCATACCATTTTTCAAATCCCTGCATGTCACGAAAAACGCCCGCGACTCTATAAATACTAAATTAACATTACGTTCGTCATAGGTAGGCGCCGGTCTAATATAACGTAACCAATTCGATGAATTCGGGTTATCACACATGAGAAATTGTGATTTTTCAGCACCAGCTTCACAAATCTCAAATATCCATTTCATATCACTAGCCTCACGAATATCGTTAGCTTGTACAGACTGACCGATAAGGGGTCCCAATTTCGTGAAAGCTCTTACTTCGGTACGAGCAAAGACACCGGTAACATTCGGCTCTACATTGTGTAGTTCAAATTCAGCCGGCACTGAGGCCTCGGCAAATGTTATTAAAGGTTTCAGTTCTAAGTCGGATAGTTGGGAAGAATCATCCATATCTTCATCATCATCACCATGCAATTGTTTGGCTTGTCTTTGAGCATCGCATTTGAGTTTTGCCAGAGCCTCTAGATTTTTACGTTCCACCCATTCGGCCAAGTCAACTGCATCTGTTATGGTGCCTATGGAAGTGCGTAATGGACACACTTTATAATCATGGGCCAAAGAACATTCCCGACACGATTGATGCGAACGAAAGGCAATATCCAATTCATCTTCTTCCTCCACGAAATTCTGTTCATTTTTCATTTCACGCGCCAAAGCTTCCTCGTCCAATTCTTCGTCTTCTTCATCATCCTCACTAACATCACCAATGTCTTCATCATCATCGATATATGAGCCAGGGGGATTCATAGTCTTAGGTCCTCGTTTGTTTTTGTGGCGCATACGAAAACCACTGTTAGGGCCATTTAAGCCATCCACACCATCTCCTGTAACTGAAGTACCGGCATCATCTTCATCGTCATCCTCATCATCGCCAAAGCCATCATTTTTCTTTAAGCACAAGGCTAATGATTCTTTAGATGCTGACTTCTCCTCCATTTCACTTTTGATTTTTTCTGCTATACGACAGTCCAATACTTCCGGCAACACATCTCCCGTAGCACTAACATTGTTATCACCTACCACACTGCCATTGGCACTACCAGCTGCTGTGCCACCACCGCTACCTCCATCACCTGCCAAATGTTTTTTAGCTTTTAAAGCAAAATTTGAGAAATTCTTTAATTTAGCCAGGCCATTTAAGTTGTCATTGAATTGTACACGTTTTTTGTATTTTCGTTTAACCGGTGGTGGCTGGGAATCACCACCACCACCGCCACAACTAACGGCACCACCATTTTCACCTGTCTGACTATTACTGCCGAATTCTTTAGCACTTAAATTTGGTTCAAGTTTAAAATTACTATCGAATGACTTGGTAGGTGTTGTCGAAGCCGATGGAGGAGGAAGACTGTAAAGAAAATAGATAATGATAGAATTTGTGATTAGAGTAATTGATGAATGGTTGGTTGGTTTGATAATAAGTTTAATGTTGAAAACTAACACACGCATAAAAACCATTATTTTTATTGATAAAATATGCTCTTAATTTTTAATTTATTAGAATTTTAAAAGTAGTTTCAGGGTAAGTTCAAGTTGGCTAATAAAGTTAATATAATGAGGAAAAATTCTGTATTTAATAATTATTAAATTAATTAACCAAAGAAAAATTTGTTGGATCTGTTTGAAAAAACTTCCTCTTACAGAATTTTTCGAAGACGCTTTAAAATTTGAAAAAATCCTTTTTTAAAAAGAGTTATAATCGGTTTCTTAAAAGGCCAATCACTGAACCATTACTATCTCATTTCGTTTCTCGCAAGGATTCGTATAAAACAGCAATACTAAAAAGTTTATTTATAACAGATTCTTACCAAAATCGGTTTAATCAAATCCTTTCAAGGGCATGTCAAATGTCAAGCTTGTCATGAGACAACGAAATTTTGAAAAACTGTAGAAGAATTAAATTTTGCCAAATTAATCCTTTAAAAGTCTGGTGTATTAAAATTGACTAGTCGTTTCGGTGCGAAGAACCGATTGTCGTGGGAACGACTTGGCCTTGTCCCGGTTATTGTTGTGTTTAAACACAAATAAGCGGAATGTCGGTTGAAATACTAATATTATTCGGGATAAGTTCGGGTATGTTGCCGAGGAAACATATACCCCACAGGGTATTGATTGTGTTGCTATGCGTTGGAAATGAGTTGGTTTTAAAAGAACATTATACGGGATGAATGTTCATTCGTACTACCTTGTCCTGATATGTTCAGGTTTTACTCTGTTCATACCCTATTTACCACAGAGTGTTCTCAGTGAGTAAAATCAAGTCCTTGGCTTAGTGTTTGGTCTACCAAATAAATCCCTAGGTGATGTTGCTGACTAAAAAGGGTCTACCCTATCTGCACGTCACTAATGATTATGAGATTAGATAACTCGAGTACTTAAGCAAAGTGCTTTAACATGGATCGTTTGAAACTACCATTGTCGAGTAAGATACTCGAAGGGGCGAAAAATCTCACCATGTGGATGAAAAAGAGTACCGTGAAATTAGGCCGTCAAGGCAGGAGTTCACGTACAGATCTTCTATATTTTTTTTCTAAATCAAAGTATTAATAAGAGCTGAATATATTATAAAGTTTCTCAAGGCTCCGTCGATGGAGATTATCCAAAAAATAAACAATGCTGCAATACAACTCGAACATGCAATTGTACTCTTTGGCCAACTTATAAAACTTTTCCCCCAACTTCAAGGCAGCATGTTGAAGCACAGAACTTAAGATACGATTGAACAAAAACTTAATTAATAATCTGTAAGGAAAAAACCATAAACTAAATCCACAACCATAAACAGAGGAAAAAAAAACATTATACAACATCAAAGTCAAAGTAAAACAAAACTAACTGTAAAAGTAACACAGGATTCATTGAATATCACGGGAAAATGGAAAAATGAACGTGAAAGAAAAAAACTAACAACAAACCAAAACGGACGGAAAAGAAAAGAGCACGGCAAACATTTATAGGAAAGAAAAAATAAAACACGTTCTAATGCAGGGAGCCCTTCAAGAGAGATTAAGATGTACTCCTGTACGTGGATATGTGTTTTTGCTTTTCTATGTGTATATTTACATTCGTTGTGTATGTGTATTTACACTTTATGTGTATTCAAGTGTGTACGTACTTGTGTATATATTTACAGTACATGTACTGTTGAAGTGTTAGTTAAGTTTGCTTGAATGTATATTTTGAATGTGTTATGTTTTTGTTTTTAGTGTACATGTGTGCAATCGCGTTATTAATGTGCGCCCAGTCTAATAACAACACATTCAAGTTTTGCTATATCTACATACGAGGTTTAATGAGAAAGATGAGGATGCTTTCAATAGAGTCCAAGCCCTAGTTGTTAATGAACATATCATCTTCATTTTGATTTGCTCGTTATTAAAGACGTATTTCCTTCAACGATAAATGAGCGACTGCATAAGTCGTGCTTTTACAGGGAGCCAGAGAAACTGTATTAAAGTTGGAAGTACTTTTTAAGTTCTTAAAGTGATTCCAGGATTCCTGGCATAATAGTCTCCGAAATGCCCATGTTAAGATTAATACAGTTACTATAAAAGAAGCCCAATAAACTTGTCACTCACTCCGCGTGTCCCAGCTCAGACAACATACAATTAACTAAGATTTAATAGAATTGCATATATTGACAGATCTAATCCAAATTATTAGACTTGTAGCACATAATTCACCAAATTACTGGAATTAAAAATTGGACGGTAATACTATGGGGCTAATTTTTTCTGAGTTAAATTGCCTGAGGCCTTTCCATCCTACCCTCGTTAATGGATGTTTGTATTAAAGCATGTTTTGTTTTATAGTCGAATATGACTCCCTTGAGTTTAGGTGGTACTAAACTAAGAACAAAATACAAACTAAACTAACAACTATGTATTTGCAACAAAAACAGGGTGTGTAGCGAAGAGGGAAGAGCAAACGTATGAATGTTTTTATGAATCTATATTTGGATGTGTGGTAAATATGTAAGCAAAAACAAGACATTGAAAGTAAACAGAAAATAGGTATGTTCCTCTATACATCTATATATGAATGTAAGTTTGTTCTTACATATGAGAATCGAGCTTATGTGTGTATTTATATGGTTAAATAGCAAGTAGCAGCTAGTTGAAGCAAAGATTAACAACAACAGCAGCAAAGACAACAACAAAACAAATAAACATACTTTTACGAGCAATGCTTCAAGGAATGCAATAACTTAGCATGACTACGTTTAGAAGTAGTTGTTTGTTAAGGAAATATCAAAGAATCCTTCAACGTAAATAGCTGAATTTCAAAAATAATATCTATCCACTTAGAATTTGTTATAGAACTAGTGATTTTGATGGCCAAAAGTAATGTAGGACACATTTCGAATAATACCTGTAGTATCTCTTGTTGTATGTCCTTTATATAAACCTGTCTAAGTGTTTAAAACTACAGGGTGTTGTTACAAACGTACATTTAAATTAATGTATTCCACATTCAACATAAATTTATTATTATGTGTAAGTATGTATGTATGCAGAGATTTCCATAAATATAAGTATATACTATATACTATATAGTAATGTTTCAAAATATTTATGTTTTTGAAAAAAGTGTTGCCGTTTTGTGCCATAAATGTCTTATATTTGGTTTTTGAACTAGAACCAGAACATAACATTCAGTTCTAGTTCAGTTCCAGTTCACTTCTAGTTCAGTTCTAGTTCAGTTTTAGTTCAGTTTTAGTTCAGTTCTAGTTCAGTTCTAGTTCAGTTCTAGTTCAGTTCTAGTTCAGTTCTAGTTCAGTTCTAGTTC
>NC_060951.1:46986240-46987610 GCF_022045245.1 Lucilia cuprina | reverse complement strand
TGAGTGAAAGCATAAAAGTCCATTTATCTTGGAAACTAGAAGAGATAGAGCCAAAACAGTGAAAATCTGTGATCACTTGAATTCCTTACCAAAAATCGATTTTTTGAGCGAAAACATAAAAGTCCATTTATCTTGGAAACTAGAAGAGATAGCGAAAATCTGTGATCACTTAAATTTCCCACCAAATTTGGAATTTTTTGAGTGAAAACATAAAAGTCCATTTATCTAGGAAACTAGAAGAGATAGAGCCAAAACAGTGAAAATCTGTGATCACTTAAATTTCCCACCAAAAGTTGATTTTTTGAGTGAAAACATAAAAGTCCATTTATCTAGGAAACTAGAAAAGATAGAGCCAAAACAGTGAAAATCTGTGATCACTTGAATTTCATACTAAATACCCATTTTTTGAGTGAAAATATAAAAGTCCATTTATCTTGGAAACTAGAAGAGATAGAGCCAAAACAGTGAAAATCTGTGATCACTTAAATTTCTCACCAAAAATCGATTTTTTGAGTGAAAACATAAAAGTCTATTTATCTTGGAAACTAGAAGAGATAGAGCCAAAACAGTGAAAATCTGTGATCACTTGAATTCCTTACCAAAAAACGATTTTTTGAGTGAAAACAAAAAAGTCTAGGAAACTAGAAGAGATAGAGCCAAAACAGCGAAAATCTGTGATCACTTGAATTCCATACTAAAAACCCATTTTTTGAGTGAAAATATAAAAGTCCATTTATTTTGGAAACTAGAAGAGATAGAGCCAAAACAGTGGAAATCTGTGATCACTTAAATTTCCCACCAAAAGTCGATTTTTTGAGTGAAATCATAAAAGTCCATTTTTCTTGGAAACTAGAAGAGATAGAGCCAAAACAGTGAAAATCTGTGATCACTTAAGTTTACCATCAAATTTCGAGTTTTTGAGTGAAAACATAAAAGTCCATTTATCTAGAAAACTAGAAGAGATAGAGCCAAAACAGTGTAAATCTGTGATCACTTAAATTTCCCACCAAAAGTCGATCTTTTGAGTATAATCATAAAAGTCCATTTATCTAGGAAACTAGAAGAGATAGAGCCAACACAGTGAAAATCTGTGATCACTTGAATTCCATACTAAAAACCCATTTTTTGAATGAAAATATAAAAGTCCATTTATCTTGGAAACTAGAAGAGATAGAGCCAAAACAGCGAAAATCTGTGATCACTTGAATTCCTTACCAAAAATCGATTTTTTGAGTGAAATCATAAAAGTCAATTTATCTAGTAAATTAGAAGAGATAGAGCCAACACAGTGAAAATCTGTGATCACTTGAATTCCATACTAAAAACCCATTTTTTGAGTGAAAATATAAAAGTCCATTTATCTTGGAAAC
>NC_060951.1:46924247-46986140 GCF_022045245.1 Lucilia cuprina | reverse complement strand
GTTTCCTAGATAAATGGACTTTTATGATTATACTCAAAAGATCGACTTTTGGTGGGAAATTTAAGTGATCACAGATTTACACTGTTTTGGCTCTATCTCTTCTAGTTTCCTAGATAAATGGAATTTTATATTTTCACTCAAAAAATGGGTTTATAGTATGGAATTCAAGTGATCACAGATTTTCACTGTTTTGGCTCTATCTCTTCTAGTTTCCAAGATAAATGGACTTTTATATTTTCACTCAAAATATGGGTTTTTAGTATGAAATCCAAGTGATCACAGATTTTCACTGTTTTGGCTCTATCTCTTCTAGTTTCCTGGATAAATGGACTTTTATGTTTTCACTCAAAAAATTCGAAATTTGGTGGGAAACTTAAGTGATCACAGATTTTCGCTGTTTTGGCTCTATCTCTTTTAGTTTCCTAGATAAATGGACTTTTATGTTTTCACTCAAAAAATTCGAAATTTGGTGGGAAACTTAAGTGATCACAGATTTTCGCTGTTTTGGCTCTATCTCTTCTAGTTTCCTAGATAAATGGACTTTTAAGTTTTCACTCAAAAAATCGATTTTTGGTAAGGAATTCAAATGATCACAGATTTTTACTGTTTTGGCTCTTTCTCTTCTAGTTTCCAAGATAAATGGACTTTTATATTTTCACTCAAAAAATGGGTTTTTAGTATAGAATTCAAGTGATCACAGATTTTCACTGTGTTGGCTCTATCTCTTCTAGTTTCCTAGATAAATGGACTTTTATGATTTCACTCAAAAAATCGACTTTTGGTGGGAAATTTAAGTGATCACAGATTTCCACTATTTTGGCTCTATCTCTTCTAGTTTCCTAGATAAATGGACTTTTATGTTTTCACTCAAAAAATGGGTTTTTGGTGTGGAATTCAAGTGATCACAGATTTTCACTGTTTTGGCTTTATCTCTTCTAGTTTCCAAAATAAATGGACTTTTATATTTTCACTCAAAAAATGGGTTTTTAGTATGGAATTCAAGTGATCACAGATTTTCACTGTTTTGGCTCTATTTCTTCTAGTTTCCTAGATTAATGTACTTTTATGTTTTCACTCAAAAAATCGATTTTTGGTAAGGAATTCAAGTGATCACAGATTTTAACTGTTTTCGCTCTATCTCTTCTAGTTTCCTAGATAAATTGACTTTTAGGTTTTTAGTATGGAATTCAAGTGATCACAGATTTTTAACTGTTTTGGCTCTATTTCTTCTAGTTTCCTAGATAAATGGACTTTTATGTTTTTACTCAAAAAATCAATTTTTGATGAGGAATTCAACTGATCACAGATTTTCACTGTTTTGGCTCTATCTCTTCTAGTTTCCAAGATAAATGGACTTTTATGCTTCCACTCAAAAACTCGAAATTTGGTGGGAAACTTAAGTGATCACAGATTTTCGCTGTTTTCGCTATATCTCTTCTAGATTTCTAGATAAATGGACTTTTATGTTTTCACTTAAAAAATCGATTTTTGGTAAGGAATTCAAGTGATCACAGATTTTTACTGTTTTGGCTCTATCTCTTCTAGTTTCCAAGATAAATGGACTTTTATGTTTTCACTCAAAAAATTCGAAATTTGGTGGGAAATTTAAGTGATCACAGATTTTAACTGTTTTGGCTCTATCTCTTCTAGTTTCCAAGATAAATAGACTTTTATGTTTTTACTCAAAAATCGGTTTTTGGTAAGGAATTTAATGTGCTGTTTCTAGATACCGAGCGAGTAGTTTGAATTAAAATTTTACTTGTATTTTGTTATTGTAACAAAAACAAAATACAAGTAAAATTTTAACTCAAAATACTCAAACGTTATCTAGAAACAACACATAAGTGATCACAGATTTAACTGTTTTGGCTCTATCTCTTCCAGTTTCCTAGATAAATGGACTTTTATGTTTTCACTCAAAAAATCGATTTTTGGTAAGGAATTCAAGTGATCACAGATTTTCACTATTTTGGATCTATCTCTTCAAGTTTCCTAGATAAATGGACTTTTATGTTTTCACTCAAAAAATCGATTTTTGATAAGGAATTCAAGTGATCACAGATCTTAACTGTTTTGGCTCTATCTCTTCTTGTTTCCTAGATAAATGGACTTTTATGTTTTCACTCAATAAATCGATTTTTGGTAAGGAATTCAAGTGAACACAGATTTTTACTGTTTTGGCTCTATCTCTTCTAGTTTCCAAGATAAATGGACTTTTATGATTTCACTCAAAAAATTGATTTTTGGTGGGAAATTTAAGTGATCACAGATTTCCAATGTTTTGGCTCTATCTCTTCTAGTTTCCAAGATAAATGGACTTTTATGTTTACACTCAATAAATCGATTTTTGGTAAGGAATTCAAGTGATCACAGATTTTCACTATTTTGGATCTATCTCTTCTAGTTTCCTAGATAAATGGACTTTTATGTTTTCACTCAAAAAATTGATTTTTGGTGAGAAATTTTAGTGATCACAGATTTTCACTGTTTTGGCTCTATCTCTTCTAATTTCTTAGATAAATGGACTTTTATGTTTTCACTCAAAAAATCGATTTTTGGTAAGGAATTCAAGTGATCACAGATTTTCACTGATTTTCACTTTTATATTTTCACTCAAAAAATGGGTTTTTAGTATGAAATTCAAGCGATCACAGATTTTCACTGTTTTGGCTCTATCTCTTCTAGTTTCCACGATAAATGGACTTTTATAATTTCAGTCAAAAAATCGACTTTTGGTGGGAAATTTAAGTGATCAGAGATTTTAACTGTTTTAGCTCTATCTCCTCTAGTTTCCAAGATAAATATACTTTTATGTTTTCACTCAAAAATCGGTTTTTGGTAAGGAATTCAAGTGATCACAGATTTTAACTGTTTTGGCTCTATCACTTCTAGTTTCCAAGATAAATGGACTTTTATGTTTTCACTCAAAAAATCGATTTTTGGTAAGGAATTCAAGTGATCACAGATTTTCACTGTTTTGGCTCTATCTCTTCTAGTTTCCAAGATAAATGGACTTTTATATTTTCACTCAAAAAATGGGTTTTTCGTATGGAATTCAAGTGATCACAGATTTTCACTGTTTTGGCTCTATCTCTTCTAGTTTCCAAGATAAATGGACTTTTATATTTTCACTCAAAAATGGGTTTTTAGTATGAAATTCAAGTGATCACAGATTTTCGCTGTTTTGGCTCTATCTCTTCTAGTTTCCTAGATAAATGGACTTTTATGTTTTCACTCAAAAAATCGATTTTTGGTAAGGAATTCAAGTGATCACAGATTTTCACTGTTTTGGCTCTATCTCTTCTAGTTTCCAAGATAAATGGTCTTTTATGTTTTCACTCAAAAAATGGATGTATGGTAAGGAATACAAGTGATCACAGATTTTTACTGTTTTGGCTCAATCTGTTCTAGTTTCCAAGATAAATGGACTTTTATATTTTCACTCAAAAAATAGGGTTTTGGTATGGAATTCAAGTGATTACAGATTTTCACTGTTTTGGCTCTATCTCTTCTAGTTTCCAAGATAAATGGACTTTTATGATTTCACTAAAAAATTGACTTTTGGTGGTAAATTTAAGTGATCACAGATCATCAGTTTTGGCTCTATCTCTTCTAGTTTCCACGATAAATGGACTTTTGTGTTTTCACTCAAAAAATCGATTTTTGGTGAGAAATTTAAGTGATCACAGATTTTAACTGTTTTGGCTCTATCTCTTCTAGTTTCCAAGATAAATGGACTTTTATATTTTCACTCAAAAAATCGGTTTTTGGTAAGGAATTCAAGTGATCACAGATTTTTACTGTTTTGGCTATATCTCTTCTAGTTTCCAAGATAAATGGGCTTTTATGTTTTCACTCAAAAAATTGATTTTTGGTGAGAAATTTAAGTGATCACAGATTTTCACTGTTTTGGCTCTATCTCTTCTAGTTTCCAAGATAAATGGACTTTTATGTTTTCACTCAAAAACTCGAAATTTGGTGGGAAACTTAAGTGATCACAGATTTTCGCTGTTTTGGCTTTATCTCTTCTAGTTTCCAAGATAAATGGACTTTTATATTTTCACTCAAAAAATCTGTTTTTTGGTGGGAAACTTAAGTGATTACAGATTTTTACTGTTTAGGCTCTATCTCTTCTAGTTTCCTAGATAAATGGACTTTTATGTTTTCACTCAAAAAATCGACTTTTGGTGGGATATTCAGATTTTAACTGTTTTGGCTCTATCTCTTCTAGTTTCCTAGATAAATGGACTTTTATGTTTTCACTCAAAAAATCGACTTTTGGTGGGATATTTAAGTGATCTCAGATTTTAACTGTTTTGGCTCTATCTTTTCTAGTTTCCTAGATAAATGGACTTTTATGTTTTCACTCAAAAAATGGGTTTTTGGTATGGAATTCAACTGATCACAGTTTTAGCTCTATCTCTTCTAGTTTCCTAGATAAATGGACTTTTATGTTTTCACTCAAAAATTCGAAATTTGGTGGGAAACTTAACTGATCACAGATTTTTGCTGTTTTGGCTCTATTTTTTCGAGTTTCCTAGATAAATGGACTTTTATGTTTTCACTCAAAAAATTGATTTTTGGTAATAAATTCAAGTGATCACAGATTTTCACTGTTTTGGCTCTATCTCTTCTAGTTTCCAAGATAAATGGACTTTTATATTTTCACTCAAAAAATGGATTTTTAGTATGGAATTCAAGTGATCACAAATTTTCACTGTTTTGGCTCTATCTCTTCTAGTTTCCAAGATAAATGGACCTTTATATTTTCTCTCAAAAAATGGGTTTGTAGTATGAAATTCAAGTGATCACAGATTTTCACTGTTTTGGCTCTATCTCTTCCAGTTTCCAAGATAAATGGACTTTTATGATTTCACTCAAAAAATCGACTTTTGGTGGGAAATTTAAGTGATCACAGATTTCCACTGTTTTGGCTCTATCTCTTATAGCTTCCTAGATAAATGGACTTTTATGTTTTCACTCAAAAAATCGACTTTTGGTGGGATATTTATGTGATCACAGATTTTCACTGTTTTGGCTCTATCTTTTCTAGTTTCCTAGATAAATGGACTTTTATGTTTTCACTCAAAAAATGGGTTTTTAGCTCTATCTCTTCTAGTTTCCTAGATAAATGGACTTTTATGTTTTCACTCATAAAATCGATTTTTGGTAAGAAATTCAAGTGATAACAGATATTCACTGTTTTGGCTATATCTCTTCTAGTTTCCAAGATAAATGGACTTTTATATTTTCACTCAAAAAATGGGTTTTTGTTAAGGAATTCAAGTGATCACAGATTTTCACTGTTTTGGCTCTATCTCTTCTAGTTTCCAAGATAAATGGACTTTTATGATTTCACTCAAAAAATCGACTTTTGGTGGGAAATTGAAGTGATCACAGATTTCCACAGTTTTGGCTCCATCTCTTCTAGTTTCCTAGATAAATGGACTTTTATGTTTTCACTGTTTTGGCTCTATCTCTTCTAGTTTCCTAGATAAATGGACTTTTGTGTTTTTACTCAAAAAATCGATTTTTGGTGGGAAATTTAAGTGATCGCAGATATCCACTGTTTTGGCTCTATCTCTTCTAGTTTCCTAGATAAATGGACTTTTATGTTTTCACACAAAAAATCGACTTTTGGCGGGATATTTAAGTGATCACAGATTTTCATTGTTTTGGCTCTATCTTTTCTAGTTTCCTAGATAAATGGACTTTTATGTTTTCACTCAAAAAATGGGTTTTTGGTATTGAATTCAACTGATCACAGTTTTAGCTCTATCTCTTCTAGTTTCCTAGATAAATGGACTTTTATGTTTTCATTCAAAAAATCGATTTTTGGTAAGGAATTCAAGTGATCACAGATTTTCACTGTTTTGGCTCTATCTCTTCCAGTTTCCTAGATAAATGGACTTTTATGTTTTCACTCAAAAAATCGACTTTTGGTGGGAAATTTAAGTGATCACAGATTTTTACTGTTTAGGCTCTATCTCTTCTAGTTTCCTAGATAAATGGACTTTTATGGTTTCACTCAAAAAATGGGTTTTTGGTAAGGAATTCAAGTGATCACAGATTTTCACTGTTTTGGCTCTATCTCTTCTAGTTTCCAAGATAAATGGACTTTTATGTTTTCACTCAAAAAATCGATTTTTGGTAAGGAATTCAAGTGATCACAGATTTTCACTGTTTTGGCTCTATCTCTACTAGTTTCCTAGATAAATGGACTTTTTTGTTTTCACTCAAAAAATCGATATTTGGTAAGGAATCCAAGTGATCACAGATTTTAACTGTTATGGCTCTATCTCTTCTAGTTTCCTAGATAAATGGACTTTTATGTTTTCACTCAAAAAATCGATTTTTGTTAAGGAATTCAAGTTATCGCAGATTTTATCTGTTTTGTCTCTATCTCTTCTAGTTTTCTAGATAAATGGACTTTTATGTTTTCACTCAAAAAATGGGTTTTTGGTAATGGAATTCAACTGATCACAGTTTTTGCTCTATGTCTTCTAGTTTCTTAGATAAATGGACTTTAATGTTTTCGCTCGAAAAATCGATTTTTGGTAAGGAATTCAAGTGATCAAAGATTTTCACTGTTTTGGCTCTATCTCTTCTAGTTTTCAAGATAAATGGACTTTTATGTTTTCACTCAAAAAATCGACTTTTGTTTTGGCTCTATCTCTTCTAGTTTCCAAGATAAATGGACTTTTATGTTTTCACTTAAAAAACAATTTTTGGTGAGAAATTTAAGTGATCGCACATTTTCACTGTTTTGGCTCTATCTCTTCTAGTTGCCTAGATAAATAGACATTTATGTTTATACTCAAAAATCGATTTTTGGTGATTTTCTAATTTTTGGTCAATTTAGACACACATTTTTGATAAAACTTAAAACAATACAATATGGCAAATTAGTTTCAAATTTTATAACAGTTAACAGTTTAAAATTATAAAATTTTATAAAAATATGTTAAATAAAAGCATAGAAATGAGTAAACAAAATAAAAATTCTTCATCAACAAACGATACTTTCCAAAATAATGTAAAAACTATCAAACGGTCATATCTCCAACTAACCTATTTAGATTATCTAAAACAACAATACGCTAAGGAATTCGTCATGACAATGCAAGTCGATCATTTAAAAGACGGATTTTTGAAAGGAAGTGATAAGTGGAAGCCTTTAGAAAATATACATAAAATTAGAACGATCAATCACCTGGAAAACAAGATTGATGAACACATAACGGAAAAAGCGTCTGATGAAGCTTTTAATAAACCATTAAAAAAATCTAATATTTTTAAAGATATATTTCGATTTAAAACAAAAAAACCTATAGACAAAGAGATAGATGGATTTGTTTGGTTGGAAGATCCTCAAGATGTAAAGAAAAATTATTTGCGTTGGAAATTAAGAAAATATTTTCTACAAGATCCGGAACTAGACAAAGCCAAGCACAAAGATGGTGAGGATTATATGTTTGAGGATTTTGTGTTGGTAGAACCTGATATACAAAAAAATCTTAAACATGATAATAAATTAAAAAATGGTTTAATAGATTTTACCGCTGGATCTTTAGGTAACTTTGGGTAAATTAAGGAAATAAATTGTAAGTACTTATTCAAGCTTTTCTTGATTTTAAGGTGGTATTGCCCAAGTTTATGTCTCTCAGCCCTTGGACACGGTTAAGGTGAAGCAACAAACTTTTCCCAAGCTTTATAAAAACATGTTTAAATGTTTTCTTCATACCTATCGTAAAGATGGCTTATGTCGGGGCCTTTACGCCGGCACTTTACCAGCTGTAGTCTCTAGTGTAGCTGAAAATTCAGTATTATTTGCGGCCTATGGTGCTTGCCAAAAGGTGGTTGCTTTTGTTATGGATATAGAAGAGATTAGTGAATTGTCAGCATTGGGAAACGCTTGTGCTGGATTTTTGGCTGCCTTTTTTTCTACATTTACGCTGTGTCCCACGGAGTTGATTAAATGTAAATTACAAGCGGTTCATGAGGTGGGGTATTGACAAACTTTTACAACAATTAAATAAACAATTTTAAACGTAAATTTCAGATGAAACATTATGTGACAAAAGGCAGTACGGCGAAACCAATAACGACCTTTAAACTAACACAAGACATATTCTTAACTGAAGGTAAATTTGCAAAGTAATATTCGGTTACGTTGGTCCTTTATTTAGCAGCTCTTTTTCCGAAACAGTTCTTTCGAAATTTAAGAAGCAACTGGGCCATACTATAAAGAATTCTGCCTTCTTTTTGTAGTATTTACCGAATTGTTTATATTTTAGGGTTTTCCGGTTTTTATCGTGGCCTAAGCTCAACTTTTGCTCGTGAATTACCCGGAGTATTCTTCTTTTTTGGTAGCTACGAAGCAACTCGAGAATTTTTAGCAGAGTGAGTCTTACTTTTAAGGATATATGTAGATAATTGTAATGACTTTTCTTTACATCTAGACCCGATCAGTCCAAAAACGATATTGGCCCACTTAAAACAATGTGTGCGGGTGCTATTGGTGGTATTGTTTTATGGACGGTGACATTTCCAGCCGATGTAATTAAAACACGTATACAAATCAATAATATAAAAGGTTCTATGCTGTCAGTTGGTTCAGATATACTGCGTAAAGAGGGTATATTGGCATTTTATAATGGTCTGCTTCCCTCAATTTTGAAAACAATTCCCGCCACGGCTGTATTATTTTTAGTTTATGAATATTCTAAGAAAGTTTTAGGGGAGCAATTGTGATGATGTGAAAAGTCGAGTTACTATCGTTGCAAATAAACATCTATACTATATGAAAGAGACGCAAGTCAGGTTTTTAACTTCCAATAAACATTTCTTTATACTGCACATCAGATTTAAGTATCTGTTTTGAAACATTTATTTAGAGCGTTAACATTTTATAAAATTTCTACAACATTTCAAAATTTTAAAGAGGGTTTCAAAGAGGGGTAAAATTATCCCCAACAATTCTCTATAGATAAGGTTTGTTTGGTATTGAAAATGTACAAAGGGCCGAAGGATTAACCTTCCCCTGTACAAGAGTGTGATAATCGTGATATAAATTTTTGTAACTTCTGGAGGATCGGATAATAATTGAGATGAACTATCGGTGCATAAATTGTCCTTACTTCAGAAAACCAATTTATATATATATCTATCTCAATCTATCAATCTATCTATCTACATATCTATCTATCTATCTATCTATCTATCTATCTATCTATCTATCTATCTATCTATCTATCTATCAATCTATCTATCTATCTATCTATCTATCTATCTATCTACCTATCTATCTATCTATCTATCTATCTATCTATCTATCTATCTATCTATCTATCTATCTATCTATGTTTCTATCTATCTATCTTCCTGGCTATCGTCTAAATACCAATACAAAACCCATGGTGGTCTCAGATAACTTTCATTAAAAGGCATTGCACTCTCAATTTTAAACATTAAAAAACACACGATTTATAAATTCCGATAAGATCTCGTGCATTCTTACTATATACCTCTCTACATTTAGTTTTAGCAAACAGATTGTTGTTATAATAATTTCAATCAAAATAAATAACAAAAATTAAAACAAAAAAAAATATAACAGAAAACGTGCACATATGACGCAATTTTACTGATAAGAAATGAAACTCTTATTAAGAGAGCGTAAATAACAGACTAAAAGCAAATACAACAAGTCGTTAAGAGATAAACTGAGCAATATATAGTGCTCATATATTTTACTGATAAACTCTGTTAAAAACAATTCTTGTGTTCATGCTTTTTTCCAATTCTAGCTGTTTAGTTGTGTCTCAAAAGAGTTCCAGTGGAGAACTTGATTTAATAGTAAATCCCAAAGATTTTTTCTTTGTTAATAAGGGAAATTTTTGATTATTTTTATTTCGATATTTTCTTAATTGTTTAGCAATTAAAAACTAGCAAAATGTTGGGTAAGTTAAATGAAATTTATTTAAACTTTACTAGAGAATTAAGGAAATTCATAAACGATTTGATATTTTATTGCAGATGTCGATACCAAAACTAGCGATAATAAATTCCGTACTGGATGTATAGATTTTACAGCGGGGTCTTTGGGTAAGCAATTGTTTGAGTTTATTAGCAAGACAGAGTTTAAAAAATGTTAAATCTTAAATATTTTTATTCAAAAATTCCAATATTTCGAAATAGTTTAAAAATTATATTTTCTTTTACAACAGGTGGCGCTTTACAAGTTTATGTCTCCCAACCGCTGGATACGGTAAAGGTAAAACAACAAGCCTTTCCTAAACTCTATAAAAGTATGTTGGATTGTTTTGTAAAAACCTACAGACAAGATGGCATTTTTCGTGGTCTCTATGCTGGTTCCGTACCAGCTGTTATAGCAAATGTTGCTGAAAATTCAGTATTATTTGCAGCCTATGGTGGCTGTCAAAAGGCAGTAGCCTATGGCATGAAAATTGAAAATACCAAAGATTTACCAGTGATAGGTAATGCATTTGCAGGCTTTTTGGCAGCATTCTTTTCAACATTTACTCTGTGTCCCACGGAATTGGTTAAATGTAAATTACAGGCCTTAAGAGAGGTTTGTTTAGTTTTTTTTTTACCAGTTGTAATTTAAATATTAATTATGAATTTATTTTAGATGCAACTACAAAATCCCAAAGCTAACACTAATGTACAAATGACTCCCTGGAAACTTACCAGACAAATTATGGCTACTGAAGGTAAGTTTTAAATGTTGTTTTTTTTAAGTTATCATTTTGTTTATAATGATTAGTGTTGACGAGGAAAATTGTTTAGTCAAAAATTGTTACTTTGTTATCAGTTTAGCAAATTCTATGAGCAAAAGATAAGATTGTTAGAGAACAGCATGATTATTTGAAGGAGATTGAAGTAGGTGTGACCAGTAAATTTGGGAATCTAATTGAAATAACTGTAGATAATACAAATCCCACACTTGACATTTATGACTTTTATCTTAAATAGTTTTAAATGTGAGTAAAAGTTGCAAATTTGAAGCGGTTTTAATTAGAATAAATATTTAAAACAAATACAGTGGTTTCCCGGTTTATCGAATGATATAATGTCAGGCCCATTCGTAAAAACGAAAAATTCGTTAAACCAAATAACAACTTTTCTCTGATATAGTGGTAAAAATAGGGTAATGGAAATGAAGTTTTTGAAAATTTTCTTGCATTTTTATAAATTTAGAATCTAAACAAAACTAAAGATTTATTAAAAGTTTTATTAAAATTATGTAAAAACTATATTTTTTGTTTAATGAAGGTAAAGTTGTTTCATTTCTAAAATAAATTCTTTTCTTTAAAACAAAACGACTTAAAGATTTGATTCCCATTTTAATCGATGTATCTAGGTATTTTACGGCAATTTTCATTACAAACAATTGCATTTCTGACTTTATTAGTAAAATAATCATAAATAAAAATTTTATATTAAAATGTATCTAATAAATCTTATTTATATTTCCGAAAATAATTTTTTTAATGTTATTTTCATTCCTATTCCAGAATTTTTGTATTTGTAAATTATGTACCCATTGAATTGGGTATTGAACTTATATAAAATCTTAATATGTTATTGCTTTTGGTTAATAATAAAGTTTAGTTATCTCTCCGTATTATTTTTATAGAGAATTTTTTTGGAAAATTTACTCATTCATTCGTAATATAAGGTACTCAATGAAAACATTTTGCCCGTTCGTTAAATCGCGAATTCGCTAAACTGAGTATTCGTTAAACCGGGAAACCAGTGTATATTAAAAAAATAATATTTATCGTGATTTTTTAAATTAGACGAAAGCATTAAAATTTCTAGTATGTTCAGGTAATGCACCATGAAGATTTTATTCACTTTAGAAAAAAATTTGTAAAATAATGTGAATCCCGTGAATCTCTGATAGTAGTCTGAGAGTGTTGAGTCCCACAATTACCCTTAGTTTGTCTTGCAACATATTTTCCGGTTATTTCAACCTGATATAAGAAGGTGGCAAATTAAGTGCTCAATCGTCTCTAGTTCCTCAGCATCCTGCGGTTTATTACTGTCAAACTTAATGTCAATGGCCTGTTAAAATCCCTGTCATAATACTTTTAATGCGCCTATCCAGACCTATAAGTAGTCCTCACATCATATGTTGGACTTCGCCCGCCACCTCATTACCATGTACAATACATCAGCTTAACTAACTATAGAGATTGTCTCAACCAACCCTAGAGCAATGATTGCGTATAATTTCCGTCACCTTCCCGATAGATTGGATCTCTGCTTGGATGACACTGCATTCAAGAAGAATGTAATGTCTTATGAACTTTTTATATTGACATCAGCGCTATAGACACAGGCCGGTAAAAACTGTTACCCATCAAACATCCATTCAGGTACAAGATAATCGTCCACAGTTGGAAATTCCATTAAAGATGTTTCCCCGAAGTTTAAAGTTAAAGTTGTTACCATGATCTAGTAGACCTATTTGTATAATTGTTGCTATAAGGATTGACTGATAATTTTTTCTATAGATGACAGATAAAGAATAATATCCAAGACCAGTTGTATCACTAATGGCATCAACAATGCCAAGAAAGGCATAGCTTTGAGCATTTTCCGATAACTGTCCTTTTTCCATGTCATCCACCAGAAAATACAACCACAAGTCAGCGATCCCACGACAATTGTATCTTTTCTCCGGCAAGACCCTATTCATATTAGGCGAAAAAATGTGAACTCACCGACAGCTGTATAAACCGAAAGTTTTTTCCCCAGAAAAAAACTATCCGCTACAGACAAAATATTACAACAACAAGTCCAGTTGTTGTAATATTTTGTTTAATATTTCATATTACAGAATCAAATTCTTTTCTATAGAGTTCTTGAATGTGTCTCATCCTTTCCTAAGCATTTTCATCTCTCTAAATACTTAGTTCCTCTAAATAAACTTTATATTTCCAGAGAATATCCAATTTTCTACTTAAATATAATTAATTTTTACATAAAAATTGATTTTAAAGTAGAAATTTGATTTTCTTGTGAAGAGATTGTAAAAAAAAAGAGTTAGGTTATCATAAACCTTGATCATATCTTCAAACAATTGTCACAAAAAACCGAACAAAAAAGTTAAAAAAAGTTTCAATAAACATTTTAATTAAGTTAAAAATCTAATTTTATTTTTTATTACAGGTGTACCCGGTTTCTTTAGAGGTCTAACCTCTACATTTATGCGTGAAATGCCCGGTTATTTCTTTTTCTTTGGTGGCTATGAAGGCACCAGAGAATTTTTAGCCAAGTATGTATTCAATTTTTTTTTCTTTTTTTCTTTTTATTTTCTTTTACTTACTTGTTGTATTGATTTCTTGATTGAAGACCCGGACAATCCAAAGAAGATATAGGCGCTTTGAAAACTATGTTTGCTGGTGCAGTTGGTGGTGTTACATTATGGACCTGCATTTTCCCAGCTGATGTTATTAAGTCACGCATACAAGTTAATAATCTTAAGAGATCAATGACCTCGGTAGGTTTGGAAATAATACGGAAGGAAGGTGTTGTGGCATTATACAATGGTCTCTTGCCATCGGTGTTGCGTACTATACCAGCAACGGCTACTTTGTTCTTAGTATACGAATATACCAAAAAGACTTTAAATGAATTACTGTGACCTGAAAGAAGTAGAAGATGAAAATGAATTTATAGAAAATTAGTTAGTTTTATGAACTAATTAAAATAAGCTTACTTTTGTTTTTTTATTGTTTTGTTTTTTATTATAAATTAATCACCGAAGAAAGACGACGCTTAACAAATTGTACGCGATCTTGATGGGTTTCCAATTCGCGCCATTCATGCCAATAAAACTGAAAAAGAAAATAAATCAAATATGTTTCAAAAACTAAAATTTTATTATATTTTTTGCAATCAACTTACCACCACATATTTATGACCCAATATTTCTAATTGTTTTAATTTCATATCAAACAAACCGGTATGTCTATTTTTGCCTCTTACTACATTATTCCAGCCGGCCACAATAACAGCTATGGTATCGACTTCATTACGATTATTTGCACCTAATAACAAATCTCTGGTCAATATGATACCACTATAATTTTCAGGACAATCTTTAGAAATCTCCAAAGATTTCTTTTGTTTACGATCATAACATATAACCACATCCGATCTATCATAGTTGGGTAATATATGTTTGAGTTCATTATGAGGCAAAATCGTATCAGTAATTTCCTTTATTTGTAATAAAATATTATCCGTAGCATTTAATTTATATTTAGAATTACGCTCGGGAATATAATGAGTCAACATTTTACCCATTGTCTTGCGTATTTTATCAAGTAATTGTGCTCCTTCATAACCTTCCTCTAAAAGGTTTACTTTCACGAAAGTATCTAAATGAAATATTTCCCGACTCATGGCTAAATTTGAACCAACAGCATGTCTTAGGAATTTTCTTTCCAATGTAGTGGATAACATTTCTTTGTCATAATAACCTCTCAAAGTTAAGAAATGTAAACAATTTGTAAAACATTTAGGATGTCTAAGGATCTCTTCGATACGTCCATGTAAAGATTGTAATATCTTTTCACACAGCTGTTCTTCAATTTTGCTAGGCGTGTGTATATTGAATAGGGCTATAACTAAACTTATGCGTTCTAAATCTTTAAGTCTTGTTGCATCGAGTTGTTTGTAAAATTTGTGCATTATTTTCTCTATGATTTCATCGTGGCAACATTGTAATTCACAGCCAAGGAGGGCCACATGTAGGCACGTGAGTAGATTCATGCTGTCTAATTTTTCATGACAGATTTTATCTAAAAGTTGCATCATTATATCGGCTTGAGGTAATTTGGAACTATAGCGAAGTATCTTGAGGGCAAAAAGTACAAAATATTACCTTAAAGCTAAATTTATATTGGAGGATTCAAACTTTACATTAAAGAATTTCTTGTGAAAATTTCATCTTTGTCATATTTATTCTTCTAATTTAAAGTCCAAGTTTAAGATCGAATTTATTTCAATTTATTTCTTGTAAAACGGTGATTAATAGCAAAACTATTGATACAGTGATTCAGGTTATATGAAAGTTTGAAATTTAAATATGGACTTGGATTTTATTTGTAATGCCACTTACCTTCAAGATCGACACAAAAGTAATATCATCCACCGTATGCAGTTCATCCATTAAACGCTGATACATATATTTCAACAACTCCTGATTACGTATAGGCGTCTGTGTCTTAAAGAAACCCATTGACATGACACCCAACTCAGCCATTGACATTTCATTTGCACACTTTGCTAAATTTACTTCAAAATCAAACATATCGAATACCGAACGTCTCATAATATTGCACAAAAACATAGTCTGAACCAATTGATTGGGTGGCATTTTTAAAACTTTGCGTCCCAATTTACGTAAAGCCTCCCAGACAAATTCACAGATGCGAGCCAAATTCAATTTATACCAGGCATCACACACAAGCAATAAATCGTCAGTTTTCCAAATTTCTATACGGCGACAACACTCTATATCCAAAGTATTCCAAAGTTCCACAAAATTGGCTGAACGTACACTTTGTTCTGGCGGTAAAACGGCCAGCAGACGTAGAGAATCTTTAAGCTGTTCATCACTTAGCAAATGAATCTTATCACAGTACAGGCTAACAAAGCTATTAAATTGTGGTTGGGATATTAAAGTATTCGATTGTTGGCAGTAACAGCATAGGAACTTAAAACTATCAAACAATTGTTGAATGGAAACATTTTCCACATTGGGTTTTAAAATGTCTGCACTTAGGCTGCTGGCCGGCACAATATCCTTATATTCCTCTAATATTTGATAGGTTTTTAAGGAGCTTTCCAAAACTTGATGAGCATGCATATTCTCTCGATCCATAAAAAGTTTTGCCTTTAAGCCGGCAGCAGCATGAAACAATTTGTTGGTTTGTTGCAGACATTTTTGTGTCTTTAATTGGTACAATACTTTGGTATTATTTAATAAAACACTTTTAGCAATATTTCGCAACATTTTTTTTACAATAAATAACTTCAAATTAAACACTACTTAAGTCATAATTTAATAAAAACTAAAAAAAACACTTTAATAAAATTTACAACGAGACACACTTGTTCACCGACGCGCTTTTATTTTTACAATAACGAAATAATGTCAAAGAAGAAAATGTCAGCTGTTCACCACATTGTGGCGGGAATGTGTGTAGTTGTTTTTGTTGTGCTAAGAAAAAAAATGTAAACAAACCGTTTTTTCTCTACTGTTGAGAAAAAGAACAAGATGAAAATTACGAAACAGAGAGAGAGTGTTAGTTAACATATACATAATGTTTAGTTAATAAAATTCTGTTAAAATACTAACTTGTTGCTAAAGTTTAATATCAATAACATTGTTGCTTTTGAAAAAAGAGCAAATATAACAGAAGTTGCTATTGCTGTTGTTTACAATAACAGTACTGAATAAAATAGAGATAAACAGAAATCCAGATTACTTGATTTTTATGTAAAAGTCCATGATCGTATTATTTTTAATTATTTAAATGCAACCGATTTTTACTAAAGAAGAAATTTTTAAAGTTTAGAATTGTTTTAAAAGAAATAAAAAATATCTGTAAATGTTTGTTTCATATAAATTATATACATACATATGTATATATGTTTTACACTTCTTATATCCACTATCAAAAAAGACGACTGGATTTTGTCATTCCATTTGTAAGACATCTATATATAGGGTAGAAGGGGGATCATGCACCATAGGGGCACATCTGTCAAAGCGAATAACTTGCAAACCGAGTAATCGATTTTATCGCATTATCAAATTTTGTTTTTGCTTATCGATTATCTATCATTCCTGAAAATTTGAAACATTAACTTTACATATGATGGGAGGCAGACATGATTAATTGTTTTTCAAAGGGCTGTGAAAATATTTCACTGTGTGAACTTTTTGTGCTAACTTTTTTAGTTTTTGTGATAGAAAAAATATATTGGTCAGTATTAGAATGTCAATAATAGTGAACAATAAGACATAATAAAATTTTCGATAATATAATTTGAAGCCCGAAAAAATTGAAACTAATCCCCAGAACAGCCCGTGGGGCACATGCGCCAAATATATGTAATGCTTGTGATGTAGAACAAAATTTGGTTAAAATATATAAAACATCAGTAATAAATTGTTTTAATTTTAAGTTTTGTGAAATAAACAATGATTTATTATACTTTGTTTAATCAATTAAGGTATAAAACAGCAAAATAAGATTTTATTTTTGTAATTTTTTCCCCTTGGCGAATTTACCCCATGGATGGGGCGGTATCGCCGTTTTTGGTCAGTGCGGAAAAGTTAAAAAAATATGTACATGAGGATGACTTAAGAAAAATTGAAAGGAATAAAACTAAAGCCAACATATCTAAGTATCCGAACCAAGAAAAAAATTAGGAATATGTATTGTGGTTTTAATTTGAGGCCGCGTCAAAAAAAAAGTGGCGTATGGTCCACGTTGTACCCTATGTGAATCTTAGACCCACAAAAATATGTATATATACATATATTCTGTGTCCTTATTAAATTCTAAAACGATCTAGCCATGTCCGTACGTAAGGGAGTCTGTTAAAAGCACGATAAGATTCAAACGATAAGAGATAGAGAGTTGAAATTTTACACAAATATTACCTATAGGTAAGGTTTGTTTGGTATTGAAAATGGGCGATATCGGTCTCTGTTTCATATGTCTCTACCAAGATTTAAAAATGCCAGTAGAACAATAAAATTGCACATTAACCAAATTTTATGAGGATCGGTTTATAATTGACCCTATTCCCCATATAATTTCCCCTTCAGAAAATAACGCTTTAACGCTCGCTACTAGCTCAGAAATACGAGCACGGTGATGACCTAAAAATACGAAACGATGATCAAATTTTACATAAACAAGTTATGTTAGAATCAAAATCTCTCTACTCAATTTTATGAGGATCAGTCAATAACTAACCCTACCCCACGGTTATTGCTGGCTTAAGCCGGTTTCACACGAACACACAAGTAATTTTATCTAGAAGAGTACGGATGGGATTGTCTAAACGCAATATGTAATAAAGAAGGAAGGCTTTCTTCATTTTTTGAAATGATTCAAAAAAACAATTAAGTCGCATTAGATCAGGAATGTATTTTTTAGGGTTCTATAGTTGAAACGAAAAGTCGACTTTTTGCATTTAGTTAAAAGTCGACTATTAGACTTTCGACTTTTAGTATATTATAAATTGTCGACTTTTTCCGACTTTTCGATTTTTTCGACTTTTTCACTATTTTCGACTTCTTTCGACTATTTTTTTACCTTTATAGAGTTTTCTGTTATTTTAGAGTTCTTGACTTATTTTCCATTTGATTTTTTTTAAATTTTGACTTTTTTCTACTATTTTCGAGTTTTTGACTTTTTCCGACTTTTATTTACAAAGTCGACTTTTCGACTTTTTTTCATAAACGATAGTCGAGTTATCAACTTTTTTGGATCAAAATAGTCGACTTCGACTTTTTTCGACAAAAAGTCGATTGTTCGATAATTCGAAAGTCGATTTATAAAATCCTAGTATTTTTGTGTAAAAACAGTGAAACAGCTGTTTCCTTCTTACTTTGTTTCCATAGAAAAACCTTGTATAAAAGTTTTTCTAGAGTTTTATTTTTTATAACAGTTTGTTGAAGGGATTTTTTTTTTATTTTTTATTTATATAGAAGATTCCGTATAAAAGTCATTTCTGTAAAAATAAAATTTATAACAGTTTCTATAGAAAGATCTTGTACAAGTTTTTTCTTTCGTAACACTTTGTATAACAGTTTTTTTTATAAATAATATATTGTATAAGAGAATTTTCTATAGGAAATATATTGCATAACAGCTTTTTTCAAAAGAACAAATATTGTATAATAGTTTCGTCTGTAGAACAATTGTTGTATGACACATTTTTCTATGGTAAAAGTGTTGCGTAACAGGACTTTCTATAAAACAAATATTCAACAGTTTTTTTGTAAATGTACATATGTATATAAAATTTTTTCTATAGAAAAACTATTATACAATAGTTTTCGGGAGAACACATGTTTTTCTATATGTAATTATAACAGTTTTTCATTTCTCTATAACATTTCAACCATTTGTTTTTTGTATAACATTTATTTTCAATACATACATACAATTTTTATTTATCAATTTTTTTAAGTGAATTTTCTGTATAACAAAATTGTCTAAAAGAAAAATGTCTGTATAACATTTTTTATAACTGGTCCACAGAATGCAAAGTCAACGTAAAAACAGTTCATTTGTTTGCAAATGTTATTTAACATTTGTAATTAGAAATAAATATACAAACATTCTGTTAACATTCAATACCATTTTTTACCCATAAACATGTTACTCACAAGTCATATACATGTATATAAACATATTCAGTATTGCCATACATAATTATTAACATTTCTTTTCTTTAGACCTCATTCGTTTCAACATTTTAGTTGCTCTCAACATTTTATTTCTTGCGGGTGTACGACACAAGTTAAAAGTGAAAAAATATATATTAAACACAAAAATTTATTAAATTATTTAAATAAATTATTAGGTTAAATTATTATAAAATAAATAACAAACAAAATAAAATAGATATATGGTAAGTAACAGAATTAATTATTATTAAGAACAAAATTTTACATATACACACAAATTTTGTTGGTCTGCTGGCGAATGACAAAACAAAAGAAAAACGAGAAAAATCAACCACTTTTCGTTAAATAAAAATGAGAGAGTAATTTTTTGGAGAGAAATTAGTTTTTTGTGAGGAACTGTACTTAAAGAGATACATACGAAAATGTTATTATAAAGATAAAAAGGGATAGATATATAGTTGGGTTTATGTCTGAGGAATAACTTGGTAGAAATTTTGATAAAACTAGTTGAATAATAACTGAAATGTAATAATAAACGCTTTAGCAAAATTTTACACTTTCCATAATAATATGTTGTGACAAAATTACAAAAAAGTGAATATTTTCTCCTGGTGGCCTAATGCTGTTTGTAGGTTTTGCAGACCAATTTTTAATAGGTATACCCCTAAAATCGAGAGTTATGAGCAAAAAATGCCTCTTTAATTGTTGTGGGGCGTACAAATCCCGTAATCCGATTTGATATTTTTCAAGGAAAGATAACCCTTTCTACTAATAATAACCCAGGAAAAACTTACATTGAAAAGTAATGAGTTAAAAAGCTAATAAAACCTCTTTGCACTACTTCTTTATTAGCAATTTGAGTCATTATTTTAACACGGTGATGTCAGTGGAGGCAAGTACTTCTACGCTCGCTTACAAATAGGGAGTTAAAGAAGTACTTGCAATTTGTCTTACAAAACAGTTGTTGAGTAAGTTGTATTATTTTTAATAATAACAAGTAAGAGTGCTATATTCGGCTGAGCCGAATCTTATGTATCCTTCACCATAGTCTTTAAACATCTTTTATAAATTTTAAATTTTTTCCCGACTACATTATTATTACATCAAAAGCTAAACCACAGGGTATACAGAGACGTCACGAGCAAATAGCTATTTCCGTCTCTTTCGCACAAAACGATTTCAATTATTTTTTTTAGCTGTATTTTATATACCTCTTCTCACCAAACAATTTCGAAATCAAACAAAAGCTGATTTTAGACTTTTTCAAATGTCAAAAGTGACATCTCTGTATACTTTGTGGCTAAACAAAAAGAACAACAATATCAACGCTAAACGATATAAAACACAAAATACACAAGGCATCAAAACCAACAGACATCTAAACATACATAACGAAAAACACAGAAAAACAAAAACAAAAATAATGACGCCAACAGCATCCAAACATACAAAGAAATACATAGCTGAATAAAACCAAATAAATCTACACACACACGTGTTCATCTTTTTCTAATATACAGTGTTGTTGTTGTTGCTTTTTTAACAACGCATGAAAAAATATGACATTTTTTGATGAAATTTTCAGAGGTTGTCTCGGATTTTTGCTCATATCTCCGTTATTTACCGATCGATTTTGCTGATTTTAAATAGAGATCTTCTCGAAAGCATGTCTAATAGAATTATTGAAGATTCGGATCTCGCCGATATCTGGGGTCCTCTAAAAACTGATTTCAACAGACAGACAGACGGACATGGCTTAATCGACTCCGCTATCTATAAGGATCCAGAATATATATATTTTATAGGATCGGAAAATTATATTATAGAAATTACAAACGGAATGACGAACTTATATATACCCTTCTCACGAAGGTGAAGGGTATAAAAAGAGCCAGCTAGAATACGAACCAGGGACTTCGGTTTGTCATTCAAATGTTCTACTCACTGCACCAATGCTTATTGCGCGTCAAATATTGGTTTTCACATACAAAACTAATTTTGTTTTCTATTTTGTGAAACACAATTTCTAACACGCAATTGAATAAAATGTGCAAACAAAATTACAAAGCCGAAAATAAAGTGCTTCTATATCAGATTAGAAGAAAGTCATTACTGGAGTACTTCTAAGTAATGAAGACGGGAAGTAGTAATTGAAAAGTCGCCTCAATATTAACATATTTATACGATCAAACTACCAATTCTGATGAGTCATAGTCTTTAGTTCATAAGTTTTCTTACTTATATACTTATAGAAAACTTGGCAATCCTGTTAATTTGACGTCTACGTATACTTTACAAATTGTGTACAACAAAAAGCTTATATACAATTTGTATTATGTACGTATGTATATAAATATATATTATCTGCATTTTATGTAGGTATTTACAAACATATTTATTATGTGAACTTAAGAAATATCTGGCATTTGTTGCATACTTTGAGGCTGCAAAATAATGTACATCGAAGAACTCTATTAACCTAATAAAAACGTGTTTATACGATCGTTGTAGTTAGTAATATGTTGGAATTTTTCTAGTAAAGTGAACGCTATGTATAACGAATGGATTGTTATCGAATTTCACAGCTATACCACAAAAATCAATTTTTGCTACACAAAAGTGATCGTTTGAATTCTAAGGGGATTACTTATTGTGGTTTCAGGTATAACCAATTCAATCAATTTTTGCTACACAAAAGTGATCTTTTGAATTCTAAGGGGATTACTTACTTACTGTGGTTTCAGGTATAACCAATTCATTCTAGGAAACTTCGAATCTTAGCAGATTTTGTAGCTTTCAGGAAAAAAACCTCTGTCACACATTAAGAGAATCTTGGATGCTACTCACAAATCAAAGCTGTTATTTTTATGCGTGAATTGATTCTGTTATGGTAAACTAGCCAGCTGAACAAAATATCTATAGTTGCCTGTAAAGTCATAGAATCGGTTCTTCCATCTACCCTATTTCTTATCTTCATAAATTACCTTCTATGTTAAACATTCAACTTTATCTATCTCTTTTGCCAATGACAGCAATATCTCCCACTCTTATTCATTCAATTATAAACCTATATGAATGAATTGCTCAATCAAGACTTGATAAGCATCTCTAAATCGGGTCGTGTTAACGTCCGCAAAATTCAATCTTACTTCTTAAGACATAAGCGCATGACAAATAATGTTGGTCCATCGATATTTATGTAAATATCAAGATTTCGGAAATTCTTGATGTTTTGTGCATGAAAATATAGTGCGATATCTGATGGACTAAACACATCTTCAAGTGTTTAAAGAAGCATTTAAGTGTATCGGCTTTTTGAAGTTTGAAGTCTATTTTGGAGCTACTTGACAGCGTACAAGAGAGGGCGAAAGTACTTATCGATGACAGCATCGTCGTAACATGGAGTGTATTTCACTGTCCTATCGATTAAATGTGCTGTTCGGAAATTAGATAACTCGTTCCCGATACCCGTACCTGTCAAGAACACCCATTTGTGGTCGATTGACCTGTAGATCGCTTAACATATTACATGGAAAATTCGTATGGGAACAAACTTTCTGCAGAATTATTTGCTTCATTTTCGATGTAAAAAGGTTTAAATCAAATGTCCTCAAACACTTCTCCATCTTACCTCCCTTCCACAACCTATTTTCCTAGTTCCAGCGCAATGCACTGCATGAGTAGGGGTCATGCCCTGAGCGCTGATCCAAGAACAAAAAGGATAGAAAAAGTCTTAAAAATTGAATAGAAAATATATCATAGCTACCTCAATGTTATCACGACTTGGCCAGCCGTTTTGATATTCCAGATTTATTTCAGGGGTCATCCCCTGAGTGCTGGTCCAAGAAAAAAGGATTTGTCTGAATAGAAAAAGTCTTTAAAATTGAATAGAAAATATATCGTGACTACGTCAATGTTATCACGACTTGACCAGCCGTTTAAATATTCCAGATTCATTTCATAAAAATTTCGGTTTTGCCTTGTTTCACATTTGAGACATGTTTAAGTGATTTTCAGAGGTGGAACTTATGTGGGAGCTATCTACTGTGTGACATATCTAAAACAAATTTTCCAGAGTATGTACATATATCGTAATAAAATACGATATTCTAGAGAGAGTAATTAACAATAAATATAGAAAATTTCGAATCGATTCCAATAATTTTGAACCAAGTTTATTTTTATTTCAGGGGTCATCCCCTGAGTGCTGCTCCAAGAAAAAAGGATTTGTCTGAATAGAAAAAGTCTTTAAAATTGAATAGAAAATATATCGTGACTACGTCAATGTCATCACGACTTAACCAGCCGTTTAGATATTCCACATTTATTTCATAAAAATTTCGGTTTTGCCTTGTTTCACATCTGAGACATGAGACAAGTGATTTTCAGAGGTGGAACTTATGTGGGAGCTATCTACTATTGACATATCTAAAACAAATTTTGGAGAGTATGTACATATATCGTAATAAAATACGATATTCTAGAGAGAGTGATTAACAATAAATATAGAAAATTTCGAATCGATTCCAATAATTTTGAATCAAGTTTATCTCTGGATGAGGAAAAAATGTTTTCCGACATTTGTTGTTAAACATTTGCTCTCGCGAGTAATTTTCATATAAGTCATGTTTTATTTATGATATTATGGCAACACTAATTTGATCTTAAGTTCTTTGATGTTTTCTCTAGTTAAACATTTTGAAAAACTTGCCTTATATAAACTCTAAAATTAAAGTTATTTTTTTCATCACTTCGGCATTGTTAGTATTGTTCATACACTGAATTATTATATGCATTTTGTATTCTATGCATTACATTTTTCTTATTCGATTATTTACATTAAATTAAAAACAGTTGTCGAGCATCATTATAAAGAAGAAAAAAACTGTTTTTAACAGAAAAAAATTTATTCTCTATAAATTAACATGTTGCTGAACTCTTGCTCAAACTCTATTGCCCAAACATGTTCTATTTGCTGTATGTATACATTTGTATGCCATTTTTATTTACATTCGTATAAACATTTCAGTTTCTCTCAACAGTTTGTTTAGTTCGGCTGTGTCAGTGTTTAACATTGCAAAGTGGAAGTTTTGTTTTTCTTTTTTATAGATAAAGAAAACAAAAAAGAACATTTTATTAAAACTACTAAAGTTGTGTTTTATTTAATAATTTAACTATTAATCGTTTATAATTTAAAGGTAAGTACATTATTTTATAAATATTAAAAATTTCATACTAAATAAAACAATTGAAAAAAAATTTTGGTCTGCTGACGAATGGGCAAGTAAAGCGTAATTTGAAAAAATACCAACACATCGTTTTTGTATGTTTGTTGAGAGAGCGATAAAGAGAGTGCTCAGAGAGTAGTTGTTATTATGTTTTCTTTTTAGTTTATTTTCACTGTTATTTTTTGTTGTTTGCAGAAAGAGAAGGTTATATAATAATTTTTAAAGAGGGATAATAGTTTTCAAATGGGTTTTTGTCTTGGAAAAACATGATTAGACATGCTGAGAATAATTGTTTTATTAAGCTTTTTAGGGTTAATTTTAAATAGTTTTCTTGTTAGATCAAGTTCCGTAAAATACCAAACAAAAACATTTTAATGACTTGTACTTAACAACTTTTTAATGACTACTACATCCCGTTTGTATAGCTTACTTAGACGGAGTCCAGTAATGTCTTACAAATAATGTTATATATAAATACTTACTTACTTTTTACAAATACTAATAGAAGATACACTCTCTATTTATAAGTGAGTTAGTGTTCTATAAATCGACTTTCGAATAATCGAACAATCGACTTTGAGTCGAAAAAAATCGAAGTCTACTATTTTCTTCGATAACTCGACTATCGCCTATGAAAAAAGTTGAAAAGTCGACTTTGTAAAGAAAAGTCGAAAAAATTCAAAAAGTCGTAAAAATTCTAAAAGTCGGAAAAACTCTAAAATAAGTAGAAATAAGTCAAAAATAGTCAATAATTTAAAAAAAAAAAGTGGAAAAAAGTCAAAAACTCTTAAAAAATAGAAAAAAAGTAGAAAATAGTCAAAAAGTCGAAAAATCGACTATAACTATAGAACCCTAAAGCGAGTATCAGTATTTTGACCCTGTATTTTTTAATGAACATAAGTTTTTGCTGGGATAAGTTTCGAATTTTATTTTGGTGAATCGAAAAATCATTTTTACTACCGCAAGCAAGTCTATTTCGCAATAATTTATATTTTCATTAAAAATATATTTCTCTAAAAAATCGATTTTTCGCTGTGTTTTTGTCAATCTTCATAAAGATCGATAGCAGTGTTGCCAACAATTTTTAAACTAAAACCCTGGACAGGAAAAAAAGACAACTCAATTTCTATAAATTGCTTATCAAATGTTATAAATAGAGCAAACGTTGGCGGTAGTATTGTTCTGAATATGAAGATTTTCGGCAGTTTACATGTAGTATATAGCACGATCGCATACGAACTTCTCAAGAAGAGCGTCAAAAATACAAATATTTTATTTAATTGCCATTTAAAAGAAACAAAAACACAACTTCAAAAACCATTGCCATTTAAAAGAAACAAAAACACAACTTCAAAAACAAGAGCATAATTTACAAAAACAACATACATCCTAAATATTTTTCTAGAATGCATAACAATAAAAGTAATTAAGATCATTCTTATTTGATACTTTTTTTTTGGTACATTTTAATTTGAAATGTTCTTTCTATGTGAAGAAATGTATGCAATTGGGTCTATCTCTCGGTAGTGTAATTAATTCATAATAAAATAAACACTGTCAAATTTAATGATCATTAAACAGATTTAATGCTCAGAACAGATTAACGATTGCAATTTGTTTTTATCTTTAAAATAGTCAATGCGTATTTTTCTTCTTGTTTTCGCCGCAATTTTCACAAATTAAAAAAAATTGATTTATTGCAAAACCAAAACGTTGAAAAGCATTTAACCTTTAATTACATACACGGGTATTAAAGGTAAAATGACTCTATGTTCGCTTCATTCTATACCTTCTGATCACCGCCCACACTATCATGTCTGTGTTCATCACTGATACATATGCTCGATTAGCTTATGGATGCGGATGAAAGTTCTCTTAAAGCCTAAGACCCTAACTTTTTAGAATTCTAAAAGATTTCAGATAGGCACTTATTTCGGCTTAAATACACCGTTCAGATAATACATGTATAAACTATATTTCTGTTTACCAAATTGACTAAAACGCACCTTACATCCCTAGAAAAAAATGGAGCTGAACATAAAGAACTCGTTAATTAAGCCGGCTCTACACGATCACACAAGTAATATGTCAAAATTGTGAAGAGTACGGATGGGATCATCTAAACGCAATATGTAATGAAACCATCATACAATAAGTGAAAATACGGATGGACAATTTGACAGTCGTATGGCTCTTTTCATTTTTTGAAATGATTCAAAAAACAATCAGGTCGCATTAGATCAGGGAATTTTTTTAAATAAATACATGCAAAAAAAGTGAAACAGCTGTTTCCATCATCATTTTAGGTCGGCAGCGGCGGCTTATTATAGAAAATATCGGCGGCGGCTAAATTGTCGGCTCAATTTAAACTTTTCTTCAGAAATTGACCTTATAATTTTATTATATTTAAAAATCTCTGTATAATAGTCTGTTATATAGAAACCTGTCTCAGAAAAATTAACATTTTAATATTAGCACAATATTGTGTAGCAACACTTTTCAATAATAATTTTAAACTCCGTTCAAATTGGTGAATTTATTTTCCGAAATACATGAGTGATTCCAATCTTTATCATCTGAGCTTTTGAGACGAAAGAAGAAATATTATCGGAGACCAGCCTCCGCCGATTTGAGCGGTTTCGGCTTGTATCTCTGCTTTATGTATGTAAAGTGTGATCGTGTGAAGTGCCCATTAGTGGTATTTTGAGGTTGTAGTTACTTTGCATTTTTCTGGGTAGATAATTAAGAGAACTGCGTTATTTAAACAGAATATCTTAGAATATCTCCTTTACTTTAGGCTTTTGAGATATGGTGTTGTATAATTTGAAAAAATTAACATTTTTGGCATATTTGAGACGTTACAACAACGAGAAGACACCTTTATTTTTAAAATCTGTGTTTTTGTTTTTAAATCGTCATATCGGTCAATTCTTTGAAAATTTCAGGAAAATCGAACAAAGATTGAAGGGACCCCAAATACAGCGACAGATTATAGTTTACTCGTGCAGCATTTTACACCAGTACCATTTTAAAGAGAACAAAATATTAAACTAAATTATAGTCTTACTTTTAAATAAAAAAACGCAAAATTGGAAACACTGACAATTTGAAATAATTTCACTTGAATAATTTCACTGCTACTTGCTGAATCGTCAAAAAGTACAGTTGTCAACTGAAATTGAGTGCAAGATATAGAAAAAATCAACTCTGTTTTTAGAGATACCATTCTCATATACATTCCATTCATTTCTGGTAAATATAAATACTGGCAACTCTGCAAACTTAAGCGATGCGCTCTCTATTTCCACTAATTCCTCTCAGAGAATAAAATTTAAATACATTTTGTATCATACAGTTTCCATAAAAAAATACCTACTAAGCGATAAATTGTTGCTTTTAAAGTTTTAATTGAAACAAAATTCTAGATACAATCTACTAATAAATATTATTACAATTAAGGAAATGTAAGTATTAGAAACTAAAAAGTATTATGTATTTTTACTTGCATACTCTTTGGCTTATGAAATGAACACACAAAATACTGATCGTTTTAACATAAATAATAATTTATTTAAAATACGAACAAATTAAAACGAAAAGAAAACAAAAGTGCTTAAAGCAATAGAAAAAGACAACATTTGTTGGTATTTTTGTACGTCAATGTTTAATTTGTTGTTTATACATATTTCTTTAAACGAATTGTGGTTGTTTTTGCAAAGAATGTAGTATAAAAGTAAACGAGTAAAATTTCCTTTTCAAGAGAGTTTATTTTGTTTAACATAAATACACATACTGTTATTAGCATAGATAGCAGAAACTGAATGTACATTGTACACCTATATCTTGTTTTTGTTTGACTATGACTTTGTTGTATTTTTTAAAGCAACATGTTGCTTACTACATTTAACATTGTGGAATTGTTAGTTTAACATTATTTCTTATGTATAGAGATTTTTAATGTTATTTTTTTTTGTTTTCTTTACAGATGATTTCACTTGATTTGGAGGAGAAAGATGATAATAATGTTGTGGCCGATAAAATAAAGAATATAAAAAAGAATTTAAATTTTAAAAAGAAATTAATCTTGCAAGTTCGTAAACATCGTTTGTTATATGATAACAAAAGTAAATTTTTCTCAAATGTTGCTAAGAAAGAATTGGTTTGGCAACAAATTGCTAGCGAGTTAAAATCTAATGGTATGTATAGTTGTCTCTTTTACTCTATTTCCTAAAGCGCAATTGCTGGAGTATTATATTAGAAAAAAAGAGAGATTAAACAAGAGTTTAAGGGCGGGTTTTTCTGATAAAGATAATCTTCATTCTTTGGTTAAACCTGGTTTAATATATGTTTCGTGTTTTTCAGTTATCTGTAAAGTTACTTATTATCTTAGTTTAACTGAGTGTAATTGGCCAATTAAACTCAAGTTATAAGTGAGAAAACACAATTAACAAAAACAATAAAACAATGATTACGGAAGAACAAAAACATAATATTATAAGTAAATTGCAATTTTCTGATTTGTTTTGTTTCATTAATTATTGTTTTATATATTTATTTTTCCAAAATTTTCCATTTTACAAAAGAATTGTTTGCAAAAAACAGCTGTTTCTTGTTTATGTTTTTGCGTGAAAACTTGGCAATACTAACAAAGTTAGCTGAGGTTAAAGTCCGCCTAAATATGTTCCGAGTTTAATCTAACAGCAAGTTAAGCCTAGTTTAACTGATGAGTAAGAAACCCGCCCTAAGTAACTTGACTTTTTAATCGCCGGTTTCCGATTCTGCAGCTTAAATAAAAAGTCGACTTTTTGAAATTTCTGCAAAGTCGTCTTTCAGTAATTAAACATCTTACGAAAAATTGTATTTTTGGGTCTTTGTAAATGTTTAAGGGTGGGGTTTTTTGATAAAGATAATCTTCATTCTTTGGTTAAACCTGGTTTAATATATGTTTCGTGTTTTTCAGTAATCAGTTAAGTTATTTATTATATTAGTTTAACTGAATGTAATTGGCCAATTAAACCTAAGTTATAAGTGAGAACACACAATCAAAAAAAAAAAAAAAAAAAAAATTAAATCAAAAAAATAATAATGAATTTGGAAGAAAAAACTTAATATTTTAAGTAAATAGAAATCTTCTGATTTCTTTTATCGATATTATTACTGTTTTAAATGTTTATTTATATTTTTACTAAAAAATACATTTTACAGAAGTGATATTTGCAAAAAACATCATGTTTTTGAGTGAAAAGTTGGCAATACTAAAAAAGTTAACTGATCCTAGATCCATAACTGAAAAACACAATCATCGGTTAAAGTCCGCCTAATTTTGTTACGAGTTTAATTTGACAGCAAGTTAAACCTAGTTTAACTGAGTAGTAAGAAACCCGGCCTAAGTCGATTAATGATAAGGTTAGTTAGTTAGTTCTTTAGTTAGTTCTTTAGTTAGTTATTTAGTTAGTTATTTAGTTAGTTATTTAGTTAGTTATTTAGTTAGTTAGTTAGTGAATTAGTTGGTTAGTTAGTTAGTGAATTAGTTAGTTAGTTAGTTAGTTAGTTAGTTAGTTAGTTAGTTAGTTAGTTAGTTAGTTAGTTAGTTATTTAGTTAGTTAGTTAGTTAGTTAGTTAGTTAGTTAGTTAGTTAGTTAGTTAGTTAGTTAGTTAGTTAAACATACATCCTTCTTAACAAAACCTTTTTAATTTAATGTTTTAGCTGATGACTGTAAAAGTACTTGGTTTGATTTACGTTATGGCTATCAACGTCATGCTAGACGTCTACACAACTTTTTCATAACTGGTCAGAAAGAAAATCGTAAACGGCCCGCTATGTACTTGGAATCCGAACTTATGTTTCTATGGAGATTTATAGGAATCAAGTATGTCTTGAACATTTTTAACGGTTAATTTTTATTGTCATCAATATAACATATAATATTTTTCAGAAAATCATGTAATTTAGATTTTGAAATTTCCGAAATCGATACTCTACCAGAAACCGCAACTCAAATACAAATAGAAGTACAACCGGAATCTCAAGTGAAAGTTGTAACTCAACCGCAACCCGAAATAGAAGAGATAGATGTAGAAGAAAATGCGGATGTAGAAGAAATAGAAGTTGAAGTAGTACAAACTCCCGAAGAAGATGAAAAGGAACAGGAGATAGAAATTCAGAAGAATAAAGAAAATGAAAGCAAGGATAACGCTGCAAAACAAAAAACTGTAGATGATGATTTAATATTGGTCGAACAACCTGTGGAGTTAATAGTCATCGAAGAAGACGATGATAATAATAAAGCTGAAAAACAATTTAATGTTACAAATAACATGAAAATCTTAATACAAGAAATTAAAAAATATCCCGAACTTTATGATAGTGAAAATTTAGCATTTAAAGATTATTCTAGAAAAAGTTATATATGGAATGCTATAGCGGTAAATGTATCAGATAAGGGTAAGTTCACAATCTGGATAATGAACTGAAATTGTCGTTTTTAAGAAATGTTTTTTTTTTTTTTTTGCATGCAGCCACCAAATTAATGAAATGTTGGATTATTATGCAAACCCGTTACGAATGGGAGTTGTGCCAAGCGAAACAACAATCTAATTATACAACAAAGTATACACCTTCTACAGAATTACAGGTTGAATTAGAATTCTTAAAAGACTATATTCTTAATAAGTGAGTGTGATTTTTTTTGCTTATTTTTGTTTTTGAAAGAAAACTTATGAATTTTATTTATTTACAGTCCTGATACGGTCTATAAGCAATCATTTTATTTAAAGAACGCTTGGTATGATCCTATTGATTATTTTAAGGATATTTATAATTTAATTGTTCGCATGAAGAAAATGTCCGATATTGTTTATATAACCGATGCGCAATTAAAGTCAACGGAAAAAACTAAATCATATCTAACGCTTTGGAACGAGATAGCTAATTTGAAAGGTATGTTACAGAGATAAAGACAAAAATGTATCGATGATTTATTTTTTCAAAAAAAACTTTATCGATAATTAACTTTTGTATTGATATGTTTTGAATAACTATAGATCTATGTAGAAAGTGTATTGATATCTTAGTTTTCAATAGAACAATTCTCGATAACGTATTTTTCAATACAAGTGATATCGATATGTGTACTTCTCTAGAAAAAATTATCGATAACTTTAAACTTTCTGATTAAATTCTAAACACAAAGTTGTTTTTCTCTACTTTCAGGTTGCTCCGCTGGACAGTGCGAAACTACATGGCTTATAATGCGTTATTTCTATTGGGAACTCATGAATATGCGTCAACATAATTATCAACTTACCGATAAATGGTATTTTGAAACTATCATTACAGAACTTTATGCCATCTCCAAAGCAGCTCAAGCTTCAAAACAACAGGAGCTACAACTTCTTAAACAAAATAAACCCACGAAAAAGCCCACTAAACGTTCTGCTCAAACGCCAGCCACAACGCTAGGAGCACCAAGTACTACACGACCCGCCATAACGGCAACATCAACAATGTCAATGACGCCCACCATCATCAATAATCTTCATAGTGTGCCAGCAACGAATTCTACACAGACCACACAATCGTCAAACATGCAACCGATTTCTTTTCCCAAAATAACGGCAGCCATAAGTCTAGCACCACAATCTCTAAATACCGGAGCCGGAACCTTGCAAATAAAACCCATACCAGGCCCACCAAATTTATCACCAGCTCCACACCAGATATACAATGGCATCACTGCTGCTGTTCCTGTTTCTGTAGCGCCAACATCAGCTATGCCCGCAATTGTACAGCAAACACAAATTCCCATGTCATTTAATTTACCAGCTCAAACAAAGGTCACAACAGTGTCCATGCCACAGCTTATCAGACCTTTGACATCCAATACCACCACTGCACAATCAATTATAAGAACAACTCCTCAAATTACCGTTAGACCTAAAACCGTCATTAGACCTGCTGCTCCAAACATAATGCCACCAAAAATCCACATAGCACCATTGACCAACTTAACAACTCCAACTAATAATACGTCTATAATAAGACCACAAATTCCCGCCAACATACAACCATTAACACCACTTAACAATAGTAATACTATTATCAGCACTGCTGCTGTTCCCCTACCAACACCTGGTACCTCTTCCATCTCATCATTGAAAATAACAACAGTACCTATAAAAAATCTAATGCCTGCTACTAATACAACTGTGGCAGCAACAACTATTCCAGCAACTTCATCCACTGTCATGACTACCGCTAACAATCAAAAACTACCAAAAATTTCCAATGCCATCTCTTTGCTCAATCCCAATGAAATTCTTATTGAACTTATCGCCTCACAAAATGGCAATCAATTGGTGGTACATGGTCCGCCCCTAAGTGCCAGATATCAATTGTCTATGCCAACGGTTGCAAAGTTTATACGTGAGGTTTTGGCCATACCATTGTTGCACAATAAACGTTGTAATCAACCCAGTGTAATAAATAATTATTGGGATCATATCGGTCGTAAATTCAATTTACCAGGTAAGTAAAATTTAAACTTATCCATATAGTAAGAATTTATAATTTTCTACTTTTTTTTTAATTTTAGTTCACATTTGTCGTGCCTGTTGGAACTTTTTATTGGAAAACTTTAATCATTTTCCACAAATTGCTCCTTTAAAAGAATTAATGAGACCTTTTCAAACATCGTTGAGTGTATGGGTTGAATCACATACGTTATTTAAGAAATTTGATGAACATTGTGGTAAGTAATTAACTTTTAATAAATCTTTGAAGATAATTATAATAAATTTTTACACTGAGAAGTTGATTAGTTTGTGATCAACTTTTATACAAAAAGTTAAACAGATTGCGATCAACTTTTATAGAGAAAAGTTGATCACAGGAAACATGATCAGATTGTATTCAACTTTTATACAGAAAAGTTGATCAGATTGTGATCAACATTTATACAGAAAAGTTGAGCAGATTATGATTAATTTTTATGCAGAAAACATAATCAGATTGTGTTCAACTTTTATACAGATCACAATCTTATCAACTTTTATACAGAAAAGTTGATCAGATTGTGATCAACTTTTATACAGAAAAGTTGAGCAGATTATGATTAACTTTTATGCCGAAAAGTTGATCAGATTCTGATCAACTTTTATACAGAATAGTTGATCAGATTGTGATCAACTTTTATACAGAAAAGTTGATCAGATTGTGATCAAGTTTTATACAGAAAAGTTGATCAGATTGTGATCAAGTTTTATACAGAAAAGTTGATCAGATTGTGATCAACTTTTATACAGAAAAGTTGATCAGATTGTGATCAAGTTTTATACAGAAAAGTTGATCAGATTGTGATTAACTTTTATACAGAAAAGTTGATCAGATTGTGATCAACTTTTATACAGAAAAGTTGATCAGATTGTGATCAACTTTTATACAGAAAAGTTGATCAGATTGTGATCAACTTTTATACAGAAAAGTTGATCAGATTGTGATCAACTTTTATACAGAAAAGTTGATCAGATTGTGATCAACTTTTATACAGAAAAGTTGAGCAGATTATGATTAACTTTTATGCAGAAAAGTTAATCAAATTGCGAAAATCTTTTATACAGAAAAGTTGATTAGATTGTGATCAACTTTTATTCAGAAAAGTTGATCAGATTGTGATCATCTTTTATTCGAAAAAATTGATCTGATTGTGATCAACTTTTATTCGGAAAAGTTCAGTTTGTGATCATTTATTATTCGGAAGAGTTGATCAGAATGTGAAAGTTGATTGGATTGTGATTGAATTGTTATCAAATTTTTTTTATAAATTTTCTTGAAAAAAACTGTTTATTTTCAGTTTCCAAAGGTTGGCTACAATACATGAAACGTTTGCCAGAAGTTGTGGAATGTTTAAGCGGTTATCCTGTCCTATATCAAGATGTTACCAAAGATAAAAACAGTGAAAAATTTTCCGATATGGAAACATTATGTGCCTGGCGTACAATTAGTCTAAGATTTCCCAAAATAAGTAAGTTTACATTGTATTAGAAAATAATAATATTTACCAAAACTAACAACCTAAATCTGTTTTCTACAGCTGGCATTCAAGAAATATGGGCTTCCATTAAAACTTGTTTCTGTCAATACATGACAGATTTAGAATTTGGCATAGATAATAAATGGCCTATTAATTGGTGGAGAGCTTTGGCCAGATTGAAATTCTTAGTAGAAGCCAGATATACATCAAATGAACCATTCTATTATATAGTGAGCAATAAAATGGTGGAGGAAATTGAAAGATGTGCCATGTTAGAAATGAAAAATAGATATAAAAATGGTAAGTTTTATAAATTAAAAAAAAAAAATAAATAAAAAATTAAAATTTTAAAATTCTTGTTTGAAATTCTTTGTAGATAATGCTTCAAAAACTGAAATTGAGAAATTGAGTATTGAATTGGAAGAGGCTGTAACAAAAACAAATGATGTCATGGCTTCATTTCCTAATGGCAAAAAAGAAGTTGAACTGGGTTCCTTAATAACAGCCATACAAAAACATCCTGTTATATTAGGTAAAGCAGACAATGTGGTTAAATATGAAGCGTGGAAAAAAGTAGCCAAGGAATTGCGTATGGAAGGTAATTTTAATAAATACATTTTTTTTAATAACAATTAGATAAAGTTATTAATTGATTTTGTATATTCTAGTAACCGACTGTCTGTTAGCATTTAAACATGCCACACAAATGTATTATGCCTACAAGAAACAAGATCCCGTCAGTCGTTGTCGTATTAATGAAAGATATTACAAAAAATTTGATGAAATCGTACGCAATCTACAACAAAATAAAACATCATCGTCATCATCATTTTCAACATCTGCTTCAACATCTAGCCGTTGTAAATTAAATATAAAAACTCCCTTTGAATTAAATCACAGTCTAGAATCGGAAAAAACCTCGAATTCAAGTGATTCAGAATTAGTATTTCCTGAGCGTTATATCAGTGATATTAGTATGTCAAATAGTCCTAGTACATTAGTGGTTAAAAATTGGGTTTATGCCATCGGTAATTTAGGTGCCCAGTTTAACGAGAATCATCATGTGAAATTGAAATCAATTTTAAACAAATATTTACCTCATGTTAAATGGGGAAATGTAGGTGAATAGATTATTTTTTATTTAAATATTATTAAGATTCATTGTAATTATGTTTTTAACTTGTTTCTCTTTAACATCTTCATTGTTGTTATCAAAATCTTTACTTTTTGGTATTGATATTATTTTTGTTTTGAAAAAACTCCTTTTTTGTAGTTTTAAGTTCATATCAAAGGATATTTCAATGACATTTCAAGAAATTTATAGAATAAAATCTATGAACAATAAGAAAATAAACACACTTATTTTTAAATTTGTTTAAATTTTGATAGAAAATATTGTAAACGTATTTTTCGATAATTTTTCTATTCAAAAATTTATTTATTTTTATTGGAAATGGTAGTTATCGATAAATATTCTGTAAAAAGCTATTTGAAACATAATTTTCCTATAAAAAATAGTTTATCGATAACTTATCTATATAGTTATCGATAACATTTTTATAGGAAAGTAAAGTTACTCGGGTGTAGTCGCTAACGAAAGAGCGAATGTAATAGCTTTAAAGGGAAGGGGAACCTGACAAACTCAAAACCATTAGACGCATCAAAAACTGAACTAAAAATATGGGCAAGAGAATCCCATAAGACCTCTTGGTATAATGAAACAGTGGGTAAAACCACGAAAATCCTATGGGGTGACCCTGATAAAAGCAAGACGAAAAATCTCCCCAAAATGAGCAAGTCTATGATGGTTAGTATGATGGTACGTATTCTGAGTGGACACACAGGATTACGGACGTGCGGATTTAGACGTATGTAGAGCTTGTGGAGAGGACAGTGAAACTCTGGAGCACTTTTTTTGCCACTGCCAGGCATTCGTCGAAGTTAGATCCAAGTATCTTGAAAGTGATGTTATTACGGAAATAACATTCCGGACTAACACTAATTGGAACATTCCATTCCTGAGTTTCTGAACACTGTTCCCCGTTTTTTTTTTGTTCTCATGATAAGGAGCGCACAACAGGCCCGATTGTGGCCTAGGTGTATTTCTTCGGGTTTGATACATCCTCCTATCAACCTAACTTAACCTAATTTTTATATGAATAAGTTGAGTTATTGATAACTTTTATATGAAAAATATAATTTTTCTACAGAAAAGTTGAGCTTTCGATCTTATCTTTAAAGAAGTTTAATTATATTAAACTATTCTGTAGACAATTCAGTTAACGATAACTTTATTACATAAAAATAGTGTTATCGATAACTTCTTTGTTGAAATCGTTAGGTTTTCTATATAAACGTGAAGTTGTTGATAACTATTTATAAATAAGTATTGATAAAGATATGTAATTGATATGTTTTCTATTAAAAAAATGTGTTATCCATAATTTTTCTATATAAATGTCGAGTAATCGATAAATTTTCTATTGAAATTATAATCGATAATTAATTCTTTTGAGTAATTCTACATTAAGTCACTTAATAAATTCTTTAAAATAAAAATAAAATAATTGTAATATGTTTACCAATAATTATCTCTATTCAAATTTACGTATTAATCACTTGACAAAGATTTTTTTTCAAAATATTCTTTATAGAATTCTATGAAACAATAAAATAATCTGTAAAACTATTTCAATAATTCTAAACTATTTATGCTTGTGCAGAAATGTTTACAAATCTTTTACACAAATAATTTATGCAAATGACATTATTTATTTGTATTTATTTTTAATATACAAATGTTTTGTCTCTTGGCAAATTTACATATTTATGCCATAAATATTTTTAGTACCGTATAAAAATTCATGAGTTATGGTTGAAATGAACAAAAGAAGAAGTAAAAGAAGAAAAGAAAAAAACTATAGTATTTAATGTTCATAATTGATTAAAAGACTATTTGACTCCAGCAATCAATCGTTAAAAGACTGAAATAAGACTAACTTACTACTATATACATAAAAAAGTATTAAATTTGAATAATTATCAAAATTTAAATTATAGATAATTTTTTTAGTTTTATTAATATTTAAAGTTGTGGCGGTTAAAAAAAGTTATCCATAATTTTTATATAAAAGTTTTAAGTTATTGATATTTTTCTTAAGAAAATAAAGTTATTGCTTTCCAATTTTCAAATAATTTTGTGACACAGTTAAAGTTATCGATTAATTCATCATCTTGTCGATCAATAATTGTTTTATAAAAAAGTAAAAATGTAGACCGATACATTTTCAATTTAAAAGTAAAGATATCGATCGATAACTTTTCTATAGAAAAGTAAAGATATCGATCGATAACTTTTCTATAGAAAAGTAAAGATATCGATCGATAACTTTTCTATAGAAAAGTAAAGATATCGATCGATAACTTTTCTATAGAAAAGTAAAGATATCGATCGATAACTTTTCTATAGAAAAGTAAAGATATCGATTGATAACTGCTCCACAGTATATAGATAACTGCTCATAGTTACAACTGCCCTTTTAATATGTAGCTGCTGTGGTGTTGTTGTTGCATGAACGATCAGTAGGAATATCAAATTGTATTTATGGTAAAAACTATTTAAACTATTTGCTGTTAATTCAGCTTTTAATGATGTTGCTTGATCACTGATTGACTGTAAGAATAGAAATTTATTTGGTTCTGATCGAACGTTTAAGAAATTAAATAAAATTGTTTTTGCAACACTCTTTTAACAATTGATGGCATAAAAATAATGTCCGTTACAAATAACTTCATACCAATATATTTTTAAACATGAAAACCAAATTCGAAAGAAAAAAATCAGAAAGAAAGATGGCGAAAAGTTATCAACCACATGTCAACCTAAAGCAGCAACAAATGTCCAAGTATTTTCTTTCTTCTTCGCTTACAATGACTTTTTCTTTGTCTTGTTCTCTTTTGTTATTTTGTTTTCTTTTCTTTTTTTTTTTTTTTTGATCAACTCATGATGGCTTTAAGACTATTTTAGCCAAAAGATGAATGTTTGGTTTATGGCTTTTTAAATAAACGTCTTTTTCGTGTGTGAGTGCGTATATTTTTAAATAGTGTTTTAAAGTTTTATTACCATTAAAACGCAATTATTATTCATGATACATTACAGAAAGTACACACACAAAGAAAAAAAAAGTAACCGAAGAAGCAACAGAAGCAGCAGCATTTCTCTTTGGGGCACAATACTTGCCCCGTCTTTAAGACATACTTAACAACAACAGCAACAATAACTTCTTATTCTTCTTCTTTACCCAATGTAATGCCAATCGATCTTTGATGACTTTTCTTGATAAATATTTTCCTCGTGTGTCTTTTCTTCATTGCTTGAGTGTAAGTTTGTCTGTGTTTAAGATTGCTTCTGTATTCATGGGTTGGTTGATTGCTGTGTTCAGTTGGTCGCAGTTAACTGAAGTTGGTTAATACCTATAAAGCGAGGGAGTGTGTAAGTTGTTGCGGTTTTGGATGCATGATTTCTGGAAAATTTATCACCGTTCATTAGAATTCTGTTGTCATCTTCATTTAAAGAAATTTACAAAAAAAAAACTTCAAATACATAATAAATGCTTAGTCGTAACGAGTTTATGGTTAAAACAGTAAAAAGAAAACAAGAAGGGAAAAGAACCACTTTAACAACAATTTTAAACTTTTAAGGATGTGAGTGCGTTTCTTGATAGTTAAGATACGAGTACACAAATAAATATTACTCAATACTAAAAAGAATTTTAAGATTTTAATGGATTATTTATTTAAAAAGCTATAACTTGAAAACTATTGTATATAAGAGAAAATTAGAATTTACGATCAATAACTTTTTATAGAAAAGTTCAATAATCTATTAATAACTTTCATATAAAAAGGGTAAATCGATCGTTAACATTTTTATACGAAAAGTAAAAATATCGATCGATAAAGTTATCGAAAAGAGAAGCTATCGATTGATAACTTTTCTATAGAAAAGAGAAGCTATCGATTGATAACTTTTCTATAGAAAAGAGAAGCTATCGATCAATAACTTTTCTATAGAAAAGAGAAGCTATCGATCGATAACTTTTCTATAGAAAAGAGAAGCTATCGATCGATAACTTTTCTATAGAAAAGAGAAGCTATCGATCGATAACTTTTCTATAGAAAAGAGAAGCTATCGATCGATAACTTTTCTATAGAAAAGAGAAGCTATCGATCGATAACTTTTCTATAGAAAAGAGAAGCTATCGATCGATAACTTTTCTATAGAAAAGAGAAGCTATCGATCGATAACTTTTCTATAGAAAAGAGAAGCTATCGATCGATAACTGTTCTATAGAAAAGAGAAGCTATCGATCGATAACTTTTATATAGAAAAGAGAAGCTATCGATCGATAACTTTTCTATAGAAAAGAGAAGCTATCGATCGATAACTTTTCTATAGAAAAGTAAAGCTATCGATCGATAACTTTTCTATAGAAAAGTAAAGCTATCGATCGATAACTTTTCCATAGAAAAGTAAAGCTATCGATCGATAACTTTTCCATAGATAAAGTTAAGATATCTATCGATAACATTTCTACAGAAAGTTGAAGCTATCGATCAATAACTTTTCTATAGAAAAGTAAGAAGTAAAGCTACCGATAGATAACTTTTCTATAGAAAAGTAAAGCTATCGATCGATAACTTTTCTATAGGAAAGTAAGCTATCGATCGATAATTTTTCCATAGATAACTTTTCTATTGAAAAGTAAAGCTGCCGATCAATAACTTTTCTATAGAAAAGTAAATCTATCAATGGATAACTTTTCCATAGATAAAGTTAAGATATCTATCGATAACTTTTCTATAGAAAAGTAAAGCTATCCATCGATAACTTCTCTATAGAAAAAGTAAAGATATCAATCGGTAACTTTTCTATAGAAAAGTAAAGAAATCGATTGAAATCTTTTTTATAGAAAAGTAATGCTAACCTAACCTTTTCATAGAAAGGAAAAAAATTTATTCTTGTAAAAAATTATTACTTTTTAAGAAAAACAACTTATAATAAAGTGATGTTACCTTGTAGTAAAAAAAAACAAAGTATATATATTTGTGAATTTAATTAAAATCCATCACGATTTTAAATCAAGAAACACAACCTTAATGTATTGGCATCCTAAGTAAAACACAAAAAGACCTTTTCAAATAATATTTATAGTGGAAAACCTAAAAACAACGATGAACGTTTATCATAAGATTGACATATCGAATCACGATTTATGTTTTACACATAAAATCAGCAAATTTACAGACAAGTAGTCAGTCACTCAGCAAAACCAACAGCCAACCAAAGCTTTCACCCAAAATATAACAACAACAAAATTCATAAACATATATATGTATGTACGTAAATAAATGTATTCAAATATGGCACATTTTATTTTCTTTCTTAATTTTGTCAACTAATCGTTCCTATATATTGTGGTGCAATCCCTTTAAGTGATTTCTTAAGAAAAGGTTGAATGTAAAGAAGAGAAGGGAAGTAAGGTCTGGTAAAATGAATTAATTAAACAATATATGTATGATTCTTGGTCAAGTCAACATTGTAGTTGAATATTTAATTAAGTTTGTAGGGAAATCAAAGACAAAATAAAGTAAAAGATCATAAATAAAATTTTAATTCTTTCCCGATTCTGATTTACAGAAAAAAAATATGTTCATGTGTACATTAAGGAATGTCTAAAAATGTAGTTGTGTTGTCTGTCCGTATGTCTCTGTCTTTATATGTATATGTATATTCTTTTTTGAAATGTCATTTATGGGTAACTCATCCGTTAAATGTCCAACTTTATGGATGGTAAAGTTTGTAGTTATATATAGACTTTTCTGCGTTTTGATGGTCATTTTACTCCTCTCTCTTTTTCTAAGTTTAACTGTCCATCTGCCTGTCTGTGTCTATCTGCCAGTCTTTATGTGTCTTTCAGTCTGTCGACAATTGTCTATTGTAGATTTCTCCAAAAAATGCAAATTAATTACATTGTTGTAATATTTAGTATGTGTAATAATGACAATAATATAGTACGTATTGGAGAGGAGTAGGTGAGAAGTTTTCTTTGGAAAGTGATCAGTAATGTATGGAATATATAAGAAATCTATACAAAATATATAAATCGATATATAGGTTATTCTAAAGAAAAGATATCGATCCATATCTCTGCTATTCTATAAAAGTGAAATCGATCCATATCTCTGTTATTCTACAAAAAAGATATCGAACCATATCTCTGCTATTCTATAGAAAACATATCGATCTATATCTCGATCAATATCTCTGCTCTTCTATAGAAAAGATATCGATAGATATCTCTGCTATTCTAGAGGAAAGATATCGATCGATATATCTGCTATTCTTGAGAAAAGATATCGATCGATATTTCTGCTATTCTATAGAAAATATATCGATCGATATTTCTGCTATTCCATTAAAAAGATATGATCGATCTTTCTGCTTTTCTATAGAAAAGATATAGATTGATATCTCTGCTATTCTATAGAAAAGATATCGATCGATATCTCTGCTACCTATAGAAGAGATATCCATCGATATCTCTGCTATCTATAAAAGAAATATCGATCCATATCTCTGCTATTCTATAAAAGTGAAATCGATCCATATCTCTGTTATTCTATAAAAAAGAACCATATCTCTGCTATTCTATAGAAAACATATCGATCTATATCTCTCTTATTCTACAGAAAAGATGTCGATCGATATCTCAGCTATTCTATAGAAAAGATATCGATCAATATCTCTGCTATTCTAGAGGAAAGATATCGATCAATATCTCTGCTATTCTATAGAAAAGATATCGATAGATATCTCTGCTATTCTAGAGGAAAGATATCGATCGATATATCTGCTATTCTAGAGAAAAGATATCGATCGATATATCTGCTATTCTATAGAAAATATATCGATCGATATTTCTGCTATTCCATTGAAAAGATATGATCGATCTTTCTGCTATTCTATAGGAAAGATATAGATTGATATCTCTGCTATTCTATAGAAAAGATATCGATCTATATATCGATCGATATCTCGATTCTCTGCTATCTATAGAAAAGATATCGATCGATATCTCTGCTACCTATAGAAGAGATATCGATCGATATCTCTGCTATCTATAAAAAAAATATCGATCGATATCTGCTGTTCTAAAGAAAATATATCAATCGATATCTTTGTTATTAGATATCTATATTTTTCTATTGAAAAGTTATCGATCGTTAATTTTACTTCTATATAGAAAAGTTATCGATCAATTCTATTAAAGTTTAACGATCTAAATCGTTACGATTCTACAGAAAAGTATATATAGATATCAATCGAAGTGTTCACTATTTTATAGACAGGATATAAGTTGATATCTTCACTTCACCCGCTCATCACCAGCACTAGACTTCAAAAATTTTGAATGAATGACTGTGATATGATTTTATACGTAAAAGATTTTTTTATTTTAGTTAAAAACTCATCTATGACCGACAAATTAATTGTTGAATATGAATTGTTTTAGCTAAGGGGGAGTGGGTTGCTAGCAGTGGTGTTGGTGACAACTGTCGTCCATCACGTACATGAAATGAGAATTCCAAAAAAAATAAATAAATAAATACAAAACTATGAAAATGAGGTTCTTTGATGTGAATTTGTCGCATGCGTGAATATTTATGATAATGAAAAATTATGTGTTTAAATTTTTGTTTGTTTTTGTTATTTCTCATTATTTTGTATTAAATCTACATTTTATTTAAGTTTTATATTATTTTTTTACGTTAATTTGTTGTGCGTTGAATGTTTAATTTGTTAAGTTGTTGTTTGTGTGATGATATTGTGTTTTTATTATATTTTTTTCGAAAGAAATTTAGTGATTACTATCATAATTTGCAATTAATGTCAAAGTGTTTTTATGGCAAAACTTGTAAATTTCATTCATACAATTTAACGAGTAAAACAAGAGACAGACAGTCAGTGGTGTTTGTTCATACGGTAGCGGGTTAATGTTAATGGGATTTGAAAAAGAGCTTCTGTATCTTCTTAAGTTGTTGCATAAAAGTTTTATGAATATTTCTTTTAATTGGTTTTAAATGTGTATGAAAAGTTATCGATGGTAATGTTATTTTATTGATCGCAGATAGATTTAGCAATTTTGTCTATCTATCTATCTATCTATCTATCTATCTATCTATCTATCTATCTATCTATCTATCTATCTATCTATCTATCTATCTATCTATCTATCTATCTATCTATCTATCTATCTATCTATCTATCTATCTATCTATCTATCTATCTATCTATCTATCTATCTATCTATCTATCTATCTATCTATCTATCTATCTATCTATCTATCTATCTATCTATCTATCTATCTATCTATCTATCTATCTATCTTCAAAATTTCGAGTAAATTCACATGTCGGTTTTTGAATCCGATTAAATTTTTACACTTTTCTTTTCTCCTCCAATCTTTAAACATTTGTTATGATCTAATCTCAATTTTGCTAGAAATTAATGACTAAGTTTTGTTAAAATGTTGGAGAAATTGATGATACATATAACGACGAATTACAAATGGAGATAGAAAGCGAAAAGTTACAAAATTAATATTTAATAGTTTCTACCAAAATAGAAGTATACATTTCTTAAAAAGCGATGACCCCTAAAAATAAGAATTATTAAAAAAACTTAACTTTTAGATGAAGAGGCCATTAATTAAAAAACACCTCCCAGTAAAAAGTTTTGATATATACATTTAAATATACATCATGAGAAAAATCCGAAGATTTCAAATATTTAATTTAAATTGACATAAATTGCCAGTTATTAAGCATAAAAGGAAGTTATGTTTTTTGTAAATATTTATAAATTTCAAACAATGACCTTATTTATAAATAAGACATACAGTTTATTGTAAATCTCCAAAAAATAAAATAAAATAAAAATTTACATAATTTATTTACATGTGTTAACAGTTAAATTTTTTGCTCAAAATTGAAAAAAACTGTAACAGTTAGATAAAATCTTTAGTTTTAGAAATTTTCTATAATATATAATTAACATAACTTTACGATATTTATTAGAATAAAATCCAAAAACAAATTTATAAAATGTGTTTTTTTAGTGAAACTATTTTAATAGTTTTTTTTTTGAAAACTGTGTGAATTCAGAAAAAAATTAAGATTTTATAATAAAAATTTCGTTTTCATGAAAAAAATTCGTTTTCACCAACCTAATTAAAGAAATCGAGTATTTTGTTTTTTTTACGAAAATTAACAAATATATTAACAAATATTAACAAATATAGAAGTTATGTTAATTTTGGCATTAACATCAACCGCCAACCAGCATCAGTTAATATTTGTTAACAATAATGATAATGATGATTATCTTGCTTGAAAGAAGAGAAAAGGTCAATTAAAGTAAAATTTACACAAAACAACAAGTTAAAAAGTAATATTTGGTTAATAACGACTTTCGAGTTCCCCTATGTTAAAGATTTAATGTGAACTTAACTATTTTACTTTTCTATAGAAAAGCTATCGATCGATATCTTTACTTTTCTATAGAAAAGCTATCGATCGATATCTTTACTTTTCTATAGAAAAGCTATCGATCGATATCTTTACTTTTCTATAGAAAAGCTATCGATCGATATCTTTACTTTTCTATAGAAAAGCTATCGATCGATATCTTTACTTTTCTATAGAAAAGCTATCGATCGATATCTTTACTTTTCTATAGAAAAGCTATCGATCGATATCTTTACTTTTCTATAGAACAGCTATCGATCGATATCTTTACTTTTCTATAGAAAAGCTATCGATTGATATCTTTACTTTTCTATAGAAAAGCTATCGATCGATATCTTTACTTTTCTATAGAAAAGCTATCGATCGATATCTTTACTTTTCTATAGAAAAGCTATCGATCGATATCTTTACTTTTCTATAGAAAAGCTATCGATCGATATCTTTACTTTTCTATAGAAAAGCTATAGATCGATATCTTTACTTTTCTATAGAAAAGCTATCGATGGATATCTTTACTTTTCTATAGAAAAGCTATCGATGGATATCTTTACATTTCTATAGAAAAGCTATCGATGGATATCTTTACTTTTCTATAGAAAAGCTATCGATCGATATCTTTACCTTTCTATAGAAAAGCTATCGATCTATATCTTTACTTTTCTATAGAAAAGCTATCGATCTATATCTTTACTTTTCTGTAGAAAAAAAGTTATTCGCCTATACTCATTGTGGTACATTAGTTATGAAAGAAATTGAAAAAAAACGTATCTCACAACTTAACTCTCCAACTGTAGCGCCCTTCTAAATTTAACTCAATCCCGAAAATAAATTAATTATGTATGAATAAAATTGATATCAAACAAAAAACAGAAAAATACCATAAAACAAGAAGAAACATTAAAAATCACAATGTAATCAGCATAAAAATCTGTGTCATATTGATGTCAATACATTGACCCAAGAAGCTTCAGTCAAACAATGCTAGAGTTAAAGCTTCTTCTAACTAGCATCTAACAACAGCATTAGTCAAACACAATGAATGGGTGTTGTGCTTTGAACTCGTGTTCTTAAGAACTTAATTAAAATACAATATACAATATGTTCCACAAACTCAACTTGCCAAAATTTGTATGTGGATCATATTTTAAACCAGTTTTATTTTATATTTTAATTCAATGGGTGAATGAGATTAATTTATTTTTATTAACTATTTTTGTCTTAAAGAAAGTTTTCGTTTTTTTCTGTTATTAATTTATACGCACACAGTTAGATATTTTTAATGATTATTTCGTTTTTTTTTGTAGATTTAAGCACCTTGTTATGGTGTTATGGCAAATAGTTGTTGTAAATATTAGAATCTGGCTTTAGGTCATTTGTTTTTGCATGTGTGTCTTGTTGTGGATGCTGTTAGTAGACAAATAAAATGTGTTTTTTTTTTACATCTCCAATGCGAAGCCATAAAAGTGGGGTCAAAATTTAAATCATCATTTAGTTTGTATTATAAGTTTAAGAGTTAAGACGTTTCTCTTTTTCTTCTGCGAGTTACATAAAGAAAGCAAAACAATGAACAGAAAACTATGTTTACTGTTCTTGGTGTGTTTAGCTGTGGTGCTAGTAAAATGTAATTAAAAAGGATTTATTTTTTTTATAAAAGGATATTAAGTATAAAATTGATTTATTTACATAATAATAGTGTTTAAGAGTGAACAGTTTTTAAAAGAAAATAATGGAATGTTAAATATTCTTATACTAAAATATTAAATCAAAAATATTTGAAAAAAATTTATGAAGAGTGAAAAAAATTTGCAAAATCGCTCTAGTTTTTTATAAAGAGAAAGTTTGTTTTATGAAAAAAATTTCCTGAACTAATAGTTTCTTTCTTCAAGTAAAAAAAAAAAACAAATATGAAAAATTTTAGAAAATGAAATTGCGTAAAAATGTGTAATTGAGTGAATCAATAAATTTATTGAAATCAAAAGTTTATAAATATTGATTTGTTTAGCAATAAAGATTGACATCCTATACGGCTTTTGAAATATAGTTTAAGTGAATTTTAAAATTTTTTTTTGAGAATTCTTTATTGTATAAAATTCAGCTGTGAAATGAAACATCAATAGCCTATAAGTATGCAAACTTTTTGGTTTAATTTTAACAATTCTTGGAATATTCACGAAAAATTACATTTGAATTTTATTTAAAAAATTAATTAAACAAAATATAATTTAAAATTAATAGCGTTGAAATTAATAAACAGTCTGTCATAGTTTTTAATCGACTTTTTATCGATTAATTAACAATCGTTTATCGACTCTTATCTATGAACAATCTTGTCCACATACTAGTATATAGTCCAATCTATAGGCTGGTCTATCGCCTAGTCTATGGTCCATTCTATAGACTATAGTCTATAGTCCAGTCTATCTACTAGTGCACTTACAAGTCTAAAATCTTATATGTCTTATCTACAACTATAGAGTTGAGTCAATCTATAGTCTAGTCTTTAGACTAGTATGATCTATAGACTGGCCAATCGCCTAGTCTAGTTTATAGTCCATTCTATCGACTAGTCTACAGTACAGTCTATCGACTAGTTTATAATCCAGTCTATCGACTAGTGTACTTATAAGTCTTAAATCCTATATATTTAAAATTCTATAGTCTAGTCTTTCGACTAAAGAACTAACTGGTCTATTGTCTTCTTTGTTCAAAAATCTATAGTCTAGTCTATCGACTAGAGTACTGACTGTTCTACAGTCTTATCTATTCAAAATTCTATGGTATAGTCTATCAACTAGTCTATCGACTGTTCCATAATCTAGTCTATCGACATGTCTATTGACTAGTCTATCCATTTGGATATAGTCTCGTCTATTGACTATTATATAGTCTAGTTTATCGATAAGTCTAAAGTCTTATTGCTCAAGTAGCCTAAAATATACTCTATCAACTATTCTAAAGTCTTGTATATAATCTAGTCTATAGTCTAGTCTATAGAGTCTGTTTACAAGTGTATTTTCTAGTCACATGTCGACATGTCAATGAACTCTATAATCTTATCTTCGGCTACTGTAGTCTTGCCTACCGAAATGTTAAAATCTAATAACAATCGAGTATCATCATTTGTTGATGAATTTTTAGACATTCTATTAATGACCCTTAACTATTTACAGAAAGAAATTAGCAAAGCAAACAGCCTGCCTGAAGACACGATAGTAAATTAGAATTAATAAATCAAAATAAATGGATTCTTTTTCTAATATATATTTTATTTAAATTAAAACAACAACTAATTTCCTTCCATTCCTCACCATTACAGCTGAATCTTCCGTTGAAATCGATGAGAACGGTGATGAATACGATGTCAAGAGATTTAACATACAAAGTCGTCAACTAAATGGTGGACGTTCTCAATGTGTGGTCACCAGACGCAAACGTGCCACACAACCTAAACCCATGTACTCTGATGATGGCTCCAACGATGATGTTGATGATAAAAATGATGACGGCGATACCATGTTAGGCATGGAACAACAAGCCGTCCTCTACTATTCACCACCAATGATTAATCAAACCGCTGATGAAGATGAAGAAGAGGAGGATGATAAGGAAGGTGATGAAAATGATATGAAAGAAATGAATAATGGAAAAGAAGAAGGTGCTAATGATATGGAAGATATGAAGGAAAAAAGTGAAGAAGATGAGAAAATGAACGAAAATGATAATGAAGAAGAAGACGGTGATAATGACACTATTGAAGTTGTTCAATTGCCACAATTACCAATTTTGGGTCAATTACAAAGTGATGGTGAAACTGTGGCAGCTGTAGCTTCCGCAGCTGCTTCTGGTTCTGCTCATGCTGGTCATCATCATGGTAATCATGTTGGATCCAATGGCATTGTTGTTATTCAATCACACACTCCCCCCAAGGTAAATCCCCAAACTCATGCTGTTTTCGAATTAGTACCCGTAAATCATGCCGGCCCAGTTCACGATGAAGAAGATGAGGAAGAGGAAGAAAGTCATGTTCCAGAACAATTTGATTTTAATGAGGAATTGAGTCCTATTACTACAACTGCTATTTGGTCGACTGGTGATGATAATTCTAATATGAACTATGACGAATTAGTTAGCAAGCCCGTAAAACCCCAAAAACTGGTTAAAAAAGTTAGGAAACCAGTTGGAGTTAATAAGAATAAAAGGAAACCAACTCTGAAACCTAAACGTAAAATTAACAAGAACAAAAGAAGAAACAATATTAAACGTAAAAATATAAAAAATAAAAATAACAAAAAGAAAAACGCCAATAAACGTCGTCTAACTAAGAACAAGAGACGCCGCAACAACAGAAGACGTCCTTACAGAACCAACAGTGTTCGCCGTCGTCGTCCAGTTAGAAGAAATAAAGTACGCCGTGGCAACGTTACACGTCGTCATCTCTCTCAAGCTAATAGACAAAGCCAAAACCAAGTGATTAGAAATCAACTAAATAATCAGAGTAGCAATCAAAACAGCAACAAAAACTCTCTCAACTCACAATTTACAAATGATGATAAAGGTACCACTGCCAAGGATAAGGTCATTCAAAAGAAAAATAAAAACAGAAAGCATGCCGAAGTCATTGATCAAGGTGAAGACACTTACACCCGCACCATGACCATGACCCAAACAGGTGATGAAGATGGTGATCGTAATGTCAATTGCATTATCATTCGTAAGGATCCTCCACCCACAACGGCACGTCCCTTCTGGAATATATTGGGCCGTAGTGCTAATGGTACACCCAAAGCCTCGGGTCATTTTGGTAAACGTAAGCGTGTCAATGTCCGTTTTGTAGCCTAAATTAGTAGTATGTTATGTTTAAGAGATAAATTTAAATGCCCTAGATTTTAAAGAAATAAAAAAAAAATACGAAATATGTAAAAAAAACTTTGGACTTAATTTCGATTAAATAGTTTAGGATGTTGGGATTATTTACTCAAAATTGGGATTTATTTGAATATTATATGTACATATTTAGAACTTAAAGAATTTTGAAATTTGGATGTGGAGTGTTGGTAATGCACCATTAGAGGCTACAGTAATGAACAAAAACAAGAGGCTCGATTATTGTCGTAGGGGTTTTTTCACATTTAATAAAGCATAATTAACTTTTTGTTTATCAAAATTATTTGAATTATTTGAAAGAAATTATAGTCGGGCGAGGCCGATCATATAATACCCCACACCTTTTACAAAAATATTATGCGATTTAGTTGTCATAATAAAGCATTTTATTGTTGAATGAAATTGTGGACATTTAAGTGAAAATTGCTGCCTGTAGTTTGATTACACGGTTTACATGGACGGACGGACATAGCTAAATTGAGTTACAAAAGGATTCTGAGCCGATTAGTATAATTTAAGGTGAGTATAGGACCAATATTATTGTGCGTTACAAACATCAGCATAAACCCAATATAACTTCCTTTCTAAAGTGGAGTAGGGTATAAATATGTAAAGTAGTTCTGGCCCATTTACTTTAAGATCTCCAAAGTATTAAGATTAATCACCTCCAATGTGTTCAATCAGATCATTCGATAAACCGAATATCATTAAAAGATCCGTGGATTGCTGGAGAATAAAAAGAAAAAAAACACAATTCGTTTTATAATTGTATTTCCTTTTTATATATTTCCAATAATATCCTCACGATCAATATGGACTTCTTTCACTTCTTTCTTCTAATTAAGTGACAAAACTATGTGAACATCCCACGATCTTAAGTGAAACTTTGTAGAAGCTATCATGTTTATAAGACAGATCATATTGACTTTTATAGTTTAGCTATTGTTATCACTATGATTTCTCTACTTTACAAAGTCTCTTTGGAGTTCATTCGACATTTATATTTCATACTTAAATAATTTTGGAAATATTACGTTTTCTATAGATTCAATGAAATATGTGAAAATTTGTTTATAACACAGATCATATTGATTGTCATAGTTGGGCTATTGTTATCACTATGTCTCCTTTCCATTACAAGTCTCTCTGGACTTCATTGGGCATATAGGTTTCATACTCAAATAAGAGCATCTTTTTAGAAATTTTAAAGTTTTCTATAGATTCAATTAGATATAATCGAAAAGTTCAATTTTAAGATTTAGTAAAAAATGTCTTCTCTTGTGACGCAATTCCAATAGTTTGTATCCATTTGAATTTCAGAATTTGCTTCCAAACCGCCAACGGTTTGATTAAACAATTTGGCTTGACTGACCAGCTAGTACAATTTTACTCTCTTAGACTTCTTAAGGATTATATACTAGAAACACCAATTGGAAAAATAATGATAGTCTTTTGATTCTTCGAAATAGAGTCTCTTAAGATGAAATTTAGATTTTTTGAAAGAAAAGGTTATATTTACATCATAAAATGGAACATTGAGTCTTCTTTGAGATTATGGACTTAGAACTTAATTACTATCGATTCTCTTTAACAGTTTGAGAAAGTAAGAATACGATAAAATCGTCCGATTTAGACAAATTAGAACATAATACTTAAGGAATATACAATTCGTAATCAGCTTGCAGGTATTTTAAGAGTCAATGAAAAGATTTTTCGAGAGACTCCGACTATCTTAAATTTGTAAGCGCTTATGCTGATTTTTTGAATATTGACTGTATTTTTGGGATTTTACTTTTCAATGAAGAAATTTCTCGAAACGAATATTTAAAATATATTTGAGAGACAACGTCTCTTTTTTGGGTATAAAATAATCCGGTTTAACTACATCTAATTTATTTTTATTGCGGGAATTCTACAGATTAGATTGACTTGACTGATTTATCAGAAACATGAACGTAAATGTATAGTGATTGTAGTGATTTGTTTTACTTTACACTCCTTTCCAGTAAAATATTTTAAAATTTTTGTAATGAGTATTGTACGAAATGTAGTTATTTCATACATTACTTGGTAATGAGTTGTCGTTATCAATAACATAAATTACTTTTTGTAGCCAATTGTCTATTGCGTTTGTCTAAGTAATAAATAATTAGTTAATGTTTCTAACCCTAGTCGATGTTGGTAGTTTTTTCAAGAAATTTTGATAATGACATATGTATGTGTAGACACCATTTAAGTTAGAATGATAGAATAATTTTCAAATGGGGCATTGAGTGAGAGAATAGACTAGCAAATATAAAAAATATAACTGTAAAATCAGTTTTAAATCCGGAAAAGTCAGGTAAGGTGATTTGTAACCAGTTATTTTACTTGCTACTTACTGGGTAAGTAGCAATATCCAAAATCACTTATTACTGGGTAAGTAAAGATTTTGCTGGGTTTCTTTTGGATTTATTTCTCTTTTTTTTTAATTTTTGCAAATTAATTTACAACTTTTTAAGAATTTATATTTTTCCAGTTATTCTTAATTATACTCCTTAGGATATCTTCTATAAGTTTTTTTTTTGTGAAAAAAATTAAATTATCATAACAATTCCCACGATTCAATTTGTAATTCTGATAAAAAATATTAAAATTTTCTGTTATTTAAGACATTTACCCACATGACTAAAACTAAAAAAATCTTCCCAGGCTCTAGCGTAAACCATATATAGAGTCATAAGTTTCGAGAAAAAAAAACTATATAAAACTGATAAATATTTTTTTTGTATTGAGTTTTCAAAGAAAACTTTTTAAACTAATTCCCGCCTATATTTGAATAGTACTTAAGGTATTTTGTTGTTGTTGCTGCTAAGAAACTTCAATGTAATCAAAATGTTTAACGAAGCTTACCGGATTGATAATGACTCTCGCCTTGCCAAAGAGTATCTGTTTGCGTAACAGTGAGCAGCAAAAGTAGGAAGGGAATTTGTTGGTAAATATTTTATTGGTGACATTCTGACATTTCATAAAAAATTTTATATTAAGATAATATGTTGTTTAGAAAGTGAAGAGTTTTTTTTTTTTTGGCTTAAAAGAAAGTGGTAGACTATTTTTGTTCGGCACTGTTGTTTGAATAATAGTTACGCATGCAGGGTTTGCCAACAAACCCCCCTTTGATAATTTGTAAATAGTTTAACTAAAGCAAATATGAACAAAAAAACGTTACAACAACTACAAATTGCGATAAGACCAAGACCCAAAGAAATAGTAGAATAAATGGTAACATAATTGAAAGACATTTAAATTTAGATGTGTTTAACATATGGGACTTTCTGTGACATTCTGTCTTTTAAAAGGTAGAAAAATAGCAACAACTACATACATATATATGTAAGTACGTACAAGTAAGTAAGCACCTTTAAGGTGTTGATATTGCTTTAATTTGACTGGTTTTCAGTTACTTTTGTTTTTTCTTTAAAAGTTGGAATATTCATTAATTCTTCTTATCACCAATATGTGCAGTCGAGGCAGAAGTGCAGGAGTTTAAACCAAGTCTGTCTGTCAGTCTGTTGTTGTTGTGTGTGTGTTTTTTTAATGACATGACATCATGTTGACATAACATACGTTATGTTACTTTGACTTTTGTATATCTGTTCTTTTACACTGGTTACACTAAAATTCACATCGTATATAATCAAACAGTTGTTTTCAGCTCTTCATTCGTTAATTTTTTTTTCAACTTTTTGTGTTTAACTCCTGATAATTTTTTTACTTCTTTAGTTTAAATTAGCGATACAGCTGGCAATATTAAGAGGAAGAAAAAAAAAACATATACTTATGTGTAAAACTTCAACAAAATCTTCATGTGGTCTTCTTTATGGCTATCATTTTATAGTTGCAGCCATCCATTGGCACGATCATTGTCATGTAACACAACCTAACAACAAATGCCTTATGAAGAATTAAGAAGAGTAAGGGAAGCCATTTACTTAACCGGAAGCCCTTATTTTCTTAAACTCTTGACATATTTGGTGCATCTCCTTTATTATATTTTTATTTCTTGTCGTCATCATTGTCATTTTAATGATCTGACTGCTATCTTTAGTTTTCTACGTTTTTCAAAATTTTGTCACTGCATAATATCTATGTTTAGTTAATTTTTCTTAATGTTTTTGTAGAAGGTACCCTACCATAGGTATGTATTGATTTTCTTAAAATTATTATTATTTTTGGTTTAAATATATTTTTGTTGCTTTTTCTTTGAAAGTTTGTTTTGGTGAAAAATCACTTTTTAAGAAAAAAAAAAAATAAATAAATAAATAAATTTGTTGAAAAAGTAGATTTGTCAAAAATTTATTTATAAAAAAGAACAAAATCAAACTTTAATCAAAATATCAAATTTGTAATAAAAAATCTAATGTTTTTGAAATATTGGATTATTAAAATCGATTGCCAATTCTAGAAAAAAACTCAATTTATCCCAGTAAAATATTTTAAAATTTTTGTAACGAGTATTGCAGGTAATGTAGTTATTTCATACATTATTTTGTAATGAGTTGCCGTTATCGATTTAGATGTTTTTTTCAGAAATGTTGATATTTTACATTTGTGTGGAAACCATTCTAGATATAATGATAAAATTACTTTTCAATGGGGCATTGAGTAAGAGAATAGACTAGCAAACATAAAAAATAACTGTAAAAAAAGATTTAAATCCGGAAAAGTCGTAAATACATACTACTTACCGAGCAAGTTAGGATTTTGCTGGGATGCTTCGAATTATAAATAGTTTGGTAATAAGTTAGTTAGTTAGTTAGTTAGTTAGTTAGTTAGTTAGTTAGTTAGTTAGTTAGTTAGATAGATAGATAGATAGATAGATAGATAGATAGATAGATAGATAGATAGATAGATAGATAGATAGATAGATATATAGATAGATAGACAGTTAGTTAGTTAGTTAGTTAGTTAGTTAGTTAGTTAGTTAGTTATATCATATATTAGTTATCTATGATCACCCCAGCCATTGATCGTTAAATATGCAAAAAAAGGATTTTTATTTAATTTTTAGAGTAACACACAAGTCGACTTATGCCACCTTCATAGAAATTTCCTGCTAACCACTATCATATGATTTTCCTAATTTCATATTTTTTACTTTATAACTTATGGTGACTAGAAACCATAACAAAATTTCAAACTAACTGCTTCTTTCCATATTCCAGTCAAACTTGGCGTTGCATTTCATTGCAATATTAGTGTAAATAGTTCAAAAGAAAACCCACATTTTGTGGCACATTCGTGCACTTACAATAAATGCATTTTGTTGTCATTGTACATTTGTCCAAAATACGAAAACACAACAACAACAACAAAAATCAAATGAATCACTCAAGCATTGCGTCAATAAGTTTTCTACACCCTTGACAATGCAGAAACTTATAAAAATGGTTTTCTTACATGTGGCATAAAGACACCTGTGGATGGATGTATGTGTGTTTGTTTTGCTAGTTTCTTGGCCAAGAAGTCATTCAGGCAGTTAGAATCTAGCACGAGCTAATCGAGCATCTGCAAGTAGTAAATTAATGAAGGTTGATGTATGTTATTTTCATTTGGAGTTCAAAATGCCGCAATTGAAAAGAATTATTGTTTTTTAGGGTTTTTTTATTGATACAATATTGGTGGTTAATTTTAACAAAATTCCTTTACATAACAAGGGTTTTAAAGAAATTGATCTTGGGTTAAAATTCACACAAAAGGAAATTATAATTATATATTTTGCACAATTAAAAATACATATGTAGTTAACTTTATGTTTTAAGATGTTTAAAATTGAAGTGCAGACGAAACAAAACAAGCATTTGTTTTTTAAGGAAACGATATTGTGACCACCAACTACCACCATCACTATGACCGCCATTCAAACACCACATTGACCACACCTTGTTATTAGCACATCCTAAACTTGGGTGTATGTTAAGTACTTACCACACGTGCCTCTTCATGCAAAATGAAATGCAACGTATTATTAAAAGAAAGGAAAAAATAATATGTCTTGGAGACATACATATGTTCTAAGTAACTATAGTTACTCTGTATGCATGAGAGCTTCTTAAGCAAATTGATCTTCTGACTGTTAACCAAGTCTAACGACAATTATTATTCCTGACTGTGGGTTGGCTTGAGGTGTTTAAAGGAGAAGAATGGTTGTTTTTTTTTAATTTGGGTCAACCTGGTTGTAAAATTGTCGTTATTTTTCAAATATATATGTTTGAAGTGTTTAGCAATTGAAAAGTTAAATGTTGTAATAATATGTATATATCTTCCTTAGATCCATCAGTTTGTATAAATAAAATGCTAATAGATTAAAAAATTTTAGATCCACTAAAAACAGAATGTGTCAGATAATCCTCAATATATTATTATTCAGGAATCTTTGCCGTGGAATGAACTAACTGTAATGGTACGATTTCTAAATTTGCATGATAGTATGGGTTGAAATATTGAATCTCTTGATCAAGTAGAGAGAAGTAACACGACTACTAGATCGGGGTGATTGTTTAAACAATTTATAATTTTCTGTTTATATAGAATTTTCTCTAGAGAATTTATGAAAAACTGTTATAAAATGATTTTTTCAAGAATTCCTAAATCGAAATTTTTCAGGAATATTAAGAAGCCCTATTCGGGGGTTCGGTTGTATGGGGGTTACGAGAAATAATGGACCGGTTTCAACCATTTTCAATAGCGTTCGTCCTTGGGTGCGTGCGCACAAGCTTAAAATAGACACACAACATTGCTTAGGCGACTCAGAAAGTTAATATAAGCCGATTGATATACTTTAAGGTGTAGGCGTAGGACCAATATTTTTGGATGGAATTTTTCGAGAATTTTTTTGAAAAAGAAAACTTTTTACTAGCTTTCGCTTGAAAAACAGAACTAATCGATAATTTTCTCTAATTGCAACATTTAAACAAAAATTTATAAAATTACTAAACAATATTTTTAAAATTGCCAGGAATAAGCATTGCCAAGCACTGCTATACTAAAGAATATGTAAAAAGTTTTAGCTTAGAAAGGTACATGTGATTCCCTTACAGTTGGTTTTTATGTTTAGGTTTAGGCCACTCAAATATGTTTTAAGTGCTCAACTTCCGAGATGTAAAACATCACTTCCGTTTACAACCACGAAGATGGAATGACCTCTGTTGAGTCGGCAACATTACCTAGAGAAGTATCTGGTAGACCGAAGTACGAATACATTAAATAAACCGAAACTATGTTCTTATTCGCTGTGGTAATTCTGGTATGAGCAGAGTTTACTCTGAACATAACTGGACAAGGAAGGATTCATCCCGTATCATAAACAATTGACACCAATCTATCTCCAACCTTTAGTCCCACAGTCACTCCAATGTGGGGAATCATTATCCCGATATATTGACTTTACCTTACATCAGTATTTTAACCTCCACTTACTCTTCACGCGAATTTGGGTTCAAACCACAGCCATTACGAGGATCCCGAAAGAATCTCAACCAACTGACCAGCCAGTATATAGTCCTGCGCGCAACTGGCCATCCGTAGTACCAGATTGTGTGGTTCTCTGGCCCACTGACCCACTGTCAAATCATACCAAGGACTAGACGAGGAGAGAAGTGATATCATCAGTGTATAGTCCCGGCAAACTAGAGGTATTGGTAGCATCTCTATACCCCGAGATTGCAATACACCCGGGGGAAGATATAGTCTCCTCCTCATGCACCTAATTGTGACAACTTCTGTAGTAGACATTCTTCTGGCGTGATTGCTAATGCCACACTGTCGCGTTATTACCAATAACAGCGTTATAACTTGATCCTTGCGAAATTTTTACAATAAACTAGACTTAGGGCAATTATATAGATGCCATGTTGACCTCGAAGTCGTACCTTTTCTGAAAGTACGACTAAATAAAAGTACGATAGAATAAAAACCTATGACAATTTCTCAATAAAATTAATAGATCTAATAAAAAACTAACATAAATACTACAAACATAAATATACTAATGAATCATTGAACTACACAAATATTAGCTATTGATAATATTGATCAAATACCGTTTTTGGAATCATATATATTTTATGAGTATGATTTAATGACTAGATGAATGCTTGGCATTGTTCTGCTTCTTAGAGGCAAAAAATTGCAAGTGTTTTTTTTTTCAATTATCAATCAATGACAAATATTGGAGAAATAACAAGTAATTACACTGTTTCCAAAGAGAAACTAATAACAAATTTATATAAAATACAGCATTAAAAAAAACGAAAATAAAATTTTGTATTTAACGTGGCAGGTGCATTTTTTAGATCAACAACATCATGCAACATCTTGGCAAGCATCTTGGTAGCTGAAAACAAAAGAAAACAGCACGTGCTACACGAAGATGATCATCTTCATCCCCACTAAACAATCGCTTTGACTTTTGATCACCCCAATAAAGAAAACATAAATTGCGATAACAAAACAATTATCCAACTAAAAGCAAATAAACAATGATCAATGTCTTATGATAATAAATATTTCTTACTCTTCGAACATCCAATTTGAATGATGATCAAGCAACAATAATAAAAAAGCAAATCGAAAGAAAAAACAAGGAATCAAGGACATCAACCACGGAGAAAAACAAGTGATCGTAAAGTGCAATTTAGCCTAAAAGAAAGAAACGCAAGCTGCATTTATCACAATATGAAGATCTTAGGGCATCATCCTTTTAGGGAGAACTTCTGGATGAATTTGTGAATTTATCTTACTTTATGGTCAAAACTAGCGTTAATACAAAACACGAGACACGAACCAACGCAAAAACAAAATAAATTTAAAGAGAAGCAAAAAAAAAAAAAACAAAACAAAAAATGCATTCAGTAAATTGCTAAGTGCTGCTTGATAAAAGATTAAAGATGTTGATGTTTGTTGCAATACAGAGCGGTGCAATATTCTCAATACAAAAGGACTTGCCTGGTATCTTAAAAATTATTGCTCACAAAATGTCGGGGGAAAAAAGTCACGTTAGCACGTGCTATTTAGTTTTTATTTTATATTGATGTGTTTCTTCATTTTAATTGGGATGGCTGCAACAGGATGTTGTGTATTTTTAGGGAGCATGTAACAACGACAAGTGCATCATGTGTTATTAAGCAACAGCCACAATAACAGTTGTTTTTTCCTCTTCTTTAAAAGAATTAAGAAAAAAGGGAATATTTTTGTTTAATTTTGGCGCGAACTTGTTGTTATTAAACACTAAGGATACATGACCTTTAATTAGGGATTATATCTTTGAATTATATATATTTTTTTAATTTTTAAACCAGTTCCAAATTTGTATGATGATACAAAGGACATACGTTTTTTATTACATCAACAGAATTATTGATCACAATTTTCTGTAAAAGGATTTTTTAAATTAACCGGAATACTGATTTTTGTTGACACACTCGAAAATTTTATATAATTATGAGCCCAAAAGCCCTATTGGGTGGGATACGGTTTTATGATGGCTAGAAAAACTAATTCACCGATTTTAATCATTTTCATTTCTAGTTCTGTTCTGTTTTAGATTTCTAGTTCAGTTCTATTTCATTTCTAGTTCTGTTCCAGTTCTGTTCTAGTTCTGTTCTAGTTCTGTTCTAGTTCTGTTCTAGTTCTGTTCTAGTTCTGTTCTAGTTCTGTTCTAGTTCTGTTCTAGTTCTGTTCTAGTTCTGTTCTAGTTCTGTTCTAGTTCTGTTCTAGTTCTGTTCTAGTTCTGTTCTAGTTCTGTTCTAGTTCTGTTCTAGTTCTGTTCTAGTTCTGTTCTAGTTCTGTTCTAGTTCTGTCCTAGTTTTGTTCTAGATATGTTCTAGTTCGATTATAGATCTATTCTAGTTCTGTTCTAGTTCCCAAGTTTCAGTTATTCTAACAACTAATCAAATATTCCGCTGTAAGGAAAACGATACGCCTACACGTATGCAATCTTTTTTTATAATTAATTATAATCGATAATATTTTAATTTAAAATTAACTAATTTGAAATTTTATACATGAATTAGAGAACAAGTAACATTTTGAAATAAGGAAGTTTTAACTTAAAATAGTATAATTAACTATAATGAGTTACCAGGTGAGAAATTATCATGCGACCAAAGTGTAAATTAGTAAAAGGAACTACAATTTAACCAAAATTCATATGATATTAAATTCAACTGAAGCGCATCTCAGTAAAGGATTTAAAAAATGTTTAGTTGATACGAAAAACGAGGCTTGAAAGTAATAAAATGAACAACATTAGGTCAATGGCATATGACGCTTATATAAAGGATCTTAAGAGAACAGTATTATAAACATAACAAAAGAGTGTCATAAAAAAGATGTAAAAACAAACAATAAAACCCCTTGTTTATTTTCTGTTCAGTTCTAGAAAAAATTTCATTTCATTTTGGAAACATTTAATTTAATTAAATTTATACGAAATTAAATTAAAATTCTTTCGCGGTTATTTGCTACTAAAATTAACATTTCTTTTCACAACTCCCTTTAGAAATTCACTCAATCACTTTATTTGATTTATCATATTGACCACGTTAGTATTTTATCGTCTGTTGATGTTTTACAGTTTTTTCTGTCGTGTATTACCAGTGATACGAGTACAAGTATTGATTATATGCGTCTACGGTACATGATGGTGGCGGCGTGGGTTCTGTTTTTCAAGGTGTGAGCTTCCATTTACGAGTACCATGTTTAGTTTAAGGGTTGCTCCAATTTCGGTTTTATTATTTGGTTCAGTTAAGTTCATATTAAAACGTTCATACATACACACATATGATAGTGTATGTTAGACAGTCAGTATTTTTATGCCCCGTTACCGTGGCAATTATACGCTTTAAATAAAAAGGACTTTGCGCGTTCGTTCGTTTATATCATTTTCGTTTGTTGTATTCGTAAACGTGTATTTAACAGATTGTTTTTGTATTCTGGCAGAGAAAGCAGATGTTTTTTATTTATTTTCAGGTTGCTCTTATTTTGCTGTATCTGTTGGATATTTGTTGTTTTTATTATTTTATTTCATTTTCAGAGCACAACACATTACGCAATGATTTTCTTCTTTTCGTGGCATATTTAAGGGCGTGGGCGCGTAACTATGGCACACTCTATCTCTAAGGGTTCCTTTTGTTTTTATCTGAGTGTTTTAGATTTGTATTACGAAGGTGTGTCCTTTTGCTCTTAATTATTTTTAACATACATAATTATATCTGTCTGACATCCGTATCATAATCATCATCTATAACGTCATCATGTTAAGATTTCAAGGTGTTGAAATCAACTGCTATTTATAAATGGTCATTTGGGGGCATTTGTTTTGAAGATGTTTTAATATTGATTAGTGTTAACTGAGGGGTTATTTTTTAACATCTGGACCATTATTATTGTATAATGAGTTCGATATTTATGATGAAGCAGTTTTTTAGGATAAACATTTCTTATTTAAAAATGTAAAAGTTCTACTTCTCTTCAGTATAGGTTCAGTTATAGTTTAATTCTAGTTTAGCTCTAGTTCTAGTAGTTCCGTTCTATTTCAGTTCTAGTTCAGTTCAGTTCTAGTTCAGTTCTAGTTCAGTTCTAGTTCAGTTCTAGTTCAGTTCTAGTTCAGTTCTAGTTCAATTCTAGTTCAGTTCTAGTTCA